>NC_081320.1:31237221-31539708 GCF_026419965.1 Kogia breviceps
AGGCCCATCAGGAAAGGGTCTGAATGGAAGCATCCTGTAGCCCAAAGGGGAAGGCTCCTTTGATAAAGATCAGAACCTTCCCGCACACTTGTCCAGGGATGACCTTTCACTTGTCCTCAGCAGTGAGCACTGTGGGTCCTTGAAGGTGTCCCACGTAACTGGTATTCGTTACAGCTGGGAAAGTGCTCAGGTGTATGTGCTGGGCAAGCCCCAGGGAACATGTGGCAGCCGGGGGAAGTTGTGCGTACACCATGCCTCTTGGACAGATGCCTGGTCTCAGTGTACCTCGTGCACTGCCCTCTCAGGGAACGTAGGACAGGTTAGAGTAAATGCAGAAGGTCTGGTGAGGGATTCTCTCTCAGACAACCAAAGAGATTGGTCTCTGGTGGAGAACCGGTAGGGAAGTATCTCTGAGGGCAGCAGCACGTTTGCATCGTAACCCTGCCATGGAAACTGTGAGAAGGCCTGTGAGGTCCTCACTAGCTAGTGAGGTCATCGTATGGAACTTGTGAGTTGAGGGGCAGGCTTCAGGAGGAGGGGCAGTTTTGTGGAGGAGAGCAGGGTGGAGGCAGAAGTACTCTGCCTGGGCCCTCACACCGGGGCCTCCCCACCCATGCCCTAGTCTAGTAGACACCCCACGTGGGTCGTGCCGGTGGGCTGGCACAGCCCCAGGGGCCACAGGAGGGCAAGAGAGACCCACATCCTGAGATCGGCTTGAGAGGCAAGATGAACGTTAGGAGGCAACTAGGTTGTACGTCCCTGACCCTAAGAGGCAGAGATTTGTGTGGACTGGGGAATCAAGGAAGGCTCCTTGGCAGTGGGCCTGAAGGGCAAGTGACATGTGAACCCATGGGGAAGAGAGGGCAGACATTCCATTTTGGAAGAAGAATAGCAGAGACACACTCTTCTCGACCTTGTCCTGCCCCAAATATAAATTCATAGAACCCTCCCATTTTAACACCCGAGGGCTTCAAAAACCCTAGAGGTGAAGGGGCCTCCCCAGTGTTAACACAGGTCGTGGAGAGGTGTTGCACTCAATGGTTAGGTTCATGCTGGGCCCCCGGATTCACAGCTGATAGGAACGTGAGGAAGAGCTCATGCCATTTCAAACATTTCCAAGGTGATACTGAGAGAGATGTTAAAGGTGCAAAATGAGGGTGCTGAATGACCCCACAAAGTGGGAATGGTGGGCCCACTTTAACGTGAAAGTCCAAACAAATTCCTGTCGAAAGGACATCATACCGAATGATCACATAATCATGACACTCGCCCTCTCCCCTAGAGGTAAATATCATTAGAATCCTCTCTCTCCCTCTCTCCACCATGAAAGGATGAGAGAAAGGCTCAGCAGCAGCCCCGGTGAAAGACATGGTCAACACCGTGAAGAGGTGTTACTAAGACGATTTGGTCCGACTCAGAGAAGGAAAGAGATGACTCTGCCCTTAGCCTGAGCAGGCCCACAGGAAGGAAGCACATTTGGGGCAGCATTGGATAGTGTGGCAATGAGAGAGAACCTTCTTTAGGAAGGGACTCCCTGTTGCCGACCTTGCAAAAGCCAAAATGGGACATTCGTGTACTTGGGCTGTTGCAGAGGGGATGTGCCCAGAGGTGGGGCCACTCTGCTTGAGAATCACAGCACCTTGTAATCCTAGTAAGCTGCTTGACTCCTGCAATCGCCGGATTTTTGGTCTGGAGCAGCGGAGATCTTTGTCCAACTCCTCCGGAGCACACTTTCTCTTCAGAGCTCGTCTGGCGACTGGCTTCTCGGCTTGCACCTTTGCTGGTGTGGCCAAAGGAACGTCCCCGTAGGCCCGGTAGCCACCAGCCAGGCAGTAGGTCTCCCCATGCCAGCCCAACTGCGTTTCTTCACGTCCGGTAGAGGACGTGGTAGTGACCAGGTGTCGGAGGAGAAACGGGAGCCGCTGCTGCTGCAAAGAAAATCAGAAGTGATCAGTCCCTTCGGCTGTACACAGTCTCCTGGCAGGATTTCCCTGTCTCAAGTCTCTCCCAGTTTCTGGCCGAAGACCTTTCATCTCCTGGACATCCAAAACACAGCCTTGGCCCATCACCTCTCTGAGTCCCTGGAGAAGGGAAACTGGCTGCAAAGGCAATTCCTGGAGCCTACGGCTGCAGCACATGAGGAAGTCTCTTCACCGTTTCCAGGGAAAACAGTAGAAGCCGAAAGTCATTGCACTCATGATCCTCTCCATCTGTCCCTTCCACAACAGAGAAACCAACCATTTCTTGCTGTCTGTCATTTCTGAGGCTTTCATGGAAATGCCTTTCAAGATTTCGAAAACAATCATCTAATATAACTTGGTTCAGAACCACTCCCACCTTGGCCACCCCTCTTGGGCCCCATGTATACTGCCTGTTTCAAACACACTGAACTCTCGCCCTGGGATCCTTGTATCTAGAGTAGCACGAGGTCCACTACTGAGGCAGAGTGAACAGGAGACTCAGAACCCGGCTTCTGGGTACCATATCTAGGCTCACATCAACCCAGCCTCCTGGGGCACCATCTCCTCAGCCCTCCGGTCTCACTAGCACTTCATCACCCCCTGCCCCTTGGTTCTTCCGTCCTTCCCATGACTATGGCACCACCGTCTCCCCTAGTACTCAGCAGCTCAGTATGGGATGTGTCTGAGGGGACCGATCTCGATGTCTCCGTGCCAGCACAGAGGTGCCTGGGTTTGAAGGTGTGGTTCAAGAGTGGCCCTCTTCCTCAAACTGCTCCATTTACCACTTGCCCACAACAACACACTTGTCTTTTGCTAAGAGGCCCATCAAGAAAGGGTCTGAATGGAAGCATCCTGTAGCCCAAAGCGGAAGGCTATATTTATAAAGATCAGAAGCTTCCTGCACACTAGTCCGGGGCTGACCTTTCACTTGTCCTCAACAGTGAGCACTGTGGGACCCTGAAGGTGTCCCAGGTCACTGGTATTACTTACATCTGGGAAAGCACTCAGGTGTACGTAGTGGGCAAGAGCCACAGAAACATGTGGCAGCCAGGTGAGGTTGTGTGTACCCCACGCCTGTTCCGCAGATGCCCGGTCTCGCTGTTCCTCCTGCACCGCCCAGCCAGGGAACAGAGCACAGGTTGGAATATGTGTAGAGGATCCGGTCACACATTCTGTCTCAGACAACCAAAGAGATTGGTCTCTGGTGGAGAACCAGTAGGGAAGTTTCTCTGAGGGCAGCAAACTTTGTTTGCACAGTTACACTGCCATGGAAACAGTGAGAAGGACTGTGAGGTCCTCACTAGCCAGTGAGGTCATCATATGAAACCTGTGACTTGGGGGTCAGGCTTGAGGAGGAGGGGCAGTTCTGTGGAGGAGAGCAGGGTGGAGGCAGACGTACTCTGCCTGGGCCCTCACGCCGGGGCCTCCCCATCCATGCCCTAGTCTAGTAGACACCCCACGTGGGGCATGCCGGTGGGCTGGCACAGCCCCAGGGGCCACAGGAGGGCAAGAGAGACCCACATCCTGAGATCGGCTTGAGAGGCAAGATGAACATTAGGAGGCAGCTAGGTTGTACGGCCCTGACCCTGAGAGGCAGAGATTTGTGTGGACTGGGGAATCAGGGAAGGCTCCTTGGCAGTGGGCCTGAAGGACAAGTGACATGTGGACCCATGGGGAAGAGAGGGCAGACATTCCATTTTGGAAGAATAAAAGCAGAGACACACTCTTCTCGACCTTGTCCTGCCCCAAATATAGATTCATAGAACCCTCCCATTTTTACACCCGAGGGCTTCAAAAACCCGAGAGGTGAAGGGGCCTACCCAGTGTTACACAGGTCGTGGAGAGGTGTTGCGCTCAATGGTTAGGTTCATGTTGGGGCCCCGGATTCCCAGCTGATAGGAACGTGAGGACAAACTCATGCCGTTTCAAACATTTCCAAGGTGATACTGAGAGAGATGTTAAAGGTGCAAAATGAGGGTGCTGAATGACCTCACAAAGTGGGAATGGTGGGCCCACTTTAACGTGAAAGTCCAAACAAATTCCTGTCGAAAGGACATCATACCGAATGATCACATAATCATGACACTCGCCCTCTCCCCTAGAGGTAAGAATCATTAGAATCCCCTCTCTCTCTCCACCATGAAAGGATGAGAGAAAGGCTCAGCAGCAGCCCCCGTGAAAGACATGGTCAACACCGTGAAGAGGTGTTACGAAGACGATTTGGTCCGACTCAGAGACGACTCTGCCCTTAGCCTGAGCAGGCCCACAGGGAGGAAGCACATTTGGGGCAGCCTTGGATAGTGTGGCAATGAGAGAGGACCTTCTTTAGGAGGGGACTCCTGTTGCCGACCTTGAGAAAGCAAAGATGGGACATTCGTGTACTTGGGCTGTTGCAGAGGGGATGTGCCCAGGAGGTAGAGACTGCTTGGACTACCATTTTAGAGGTTGGGCCACCCTGGTTGAGAAGCACAGCACCTTGTTCTCCTAAAGTGCTTGAATCAGCGGGTGCCCCTTAGGATAGACAAAGTCAGGCCTCATTGGAGCAGACTGCCTTTGGGAGTGGTAGAAGGTGAAGTGTGAAGGGGAATGCTCTGGAGGAGGTTTGTCGTGGCAGGTGGGCCAGCATGAGACCATTCAGATTCTCCAAGGCTCCAGAGATCACTTGGCTGGGAGCATCCCTGTGATGTGGTGCGGGGACTCCAACCTTAACAGGACCTGGCTGGGCACCTGGGGGAGGCCGAATAAATGGTTTCTTAACTTAGGAGAGTGAGAGACTCACCTGGGGAGTTCCACAAAAGCACTTAAAAAGACTTGTACCTGGATTCTTGAGACAACCCTCAGAAAACTTATCTAGATGTGGAGTAGGGCTCAGGAAGCTTCAACTTGTGTGTGTGTGTCTGTGTGTGTGTGTGTGTGTGTGTGTGTGTGTGTGTGTGTGTGTATGTGGTGCGTGGGCCTCTCAGTGTTGTGGTCTTTCTCGTTGCGGAGTGCAGGCTCAGCGGCCATGGCCCACGGAGCCAGCTGCTCCGCGGCATGTGGGATCTTCCCGGACCGGGGCATGAACCCGTGTGCCCTGCATCGGCAGGCGGACTCTGAACCACTGCGCCACCAGGGAAGCCCTAAGCTGCACTTTTTAAATAAGCTTCCTGGGCAGCCCCACCACAGTGGTCCATGTATAGAGTGACCAAATGATTGTGTCTTCTCGGTTGCTTTGGGGAGTCCAAGTGGGCCGTATTTAAAACGGCAGCAGGCATACGTATAAACAGGGAAGTTTCGAGGCAAACAGAGGTATATGGTTACAGTATGCATGAATCAGATCTGAGAAAAGCTAGCCTGGTGGTTAAAGAACACAACGCTTAGGACAGACAGACCAGATTCTGTCCTACTTACTTGTGTGAGTTTGACCAAGTTCTTTATCCTCCTGACTGTTTGCTCATGTGGAAAAGAGCTATGGCTGTACATTGAGCACACTATTCTCTTTTGGCAAAGGTTGCTCTGGGTCCATTTGTGTTCTCTGCAATTCTTTCCAGTGTGCAAGCATTTTTAAGTCGTCTGATAAAGTATTACATTTGACTTTGAACTGTTCATTACTTTGGGCAAAGCTTCTGTAGTGCTGCAGAGACTAGAACCTATGCAGAGATAGTGAGAGGATGCTATAACCTTCTGCCGGTTTATAAAGAAGTTTCACCTTTTCTCCACTTCCTCCACCTGCCACCAAGAGATGAGAAAGAAGGCAGAGGCTGGAAATGCACACCAGGCAATACTTGTGTGGCAGTTTGGCTTTTTCTTCCACTGCCAGTTCTTCCCAGAGAGATTTCACCCAAAGCGCCTAAGCTTGCCATGGCCATTGTTGTGCAGAAAATTTCTCTCTATTGCTAGTCACATCCCCTTTTCCTTCTCCTGGGTCTAAATGGATGTTTGGGGGCAGGGAATAAAACGCAATACAGTGAAATGTCTATGCTGATTTAATTGGCTTGGGGTGAGGCCTGGCCATTGGTAGCGTTTAAAATCTCTCCAGATGATTCTCATGTACAGCGAGGTTTGGGAATCACAGTTATCGATGAAGCACTTTGGGAATTGCAAAGGCATTGCAGAAATAAAAAGTGGCTATTGGTATTCCTTCACTCTTCCTGCATTTTCTTTCCTGCCTGCATCAGGACTGTTGTGCAAGTGCTGATCATTTTCTTTTCAGCCCTTTTCGCTGTTTGCCTAGACCGTTCATCCCTCTTTCGAACCTGACACCCTCCCTACCTCCTTGTTGTCTTTCAGCCTGCAGTCCATCATCAGTTTGGGATTGATCGTAAACTTGGTGGGAAGCCATTGCAGGGTATAAAGAGAGAAGTGGTGTTGGCAGAGATGCCTTTTTCAGACACCTCACTGGCTACTGTAAGAGAATGGCTAGGAGAGGGCAGGAGTAGATTTGGGGAGACTCATTAGGAGACTGACTTTGTGCACAGTGGTGGCCTTGGAGGTGGAGTAAAGCAGGCAGGTTAGAGTCCTATTTGGAAGGTTAGTGATGGCTTGGAGGTGAATAGGAGTTAGTGATGAATTGGATGTGGGGAATGTGGGTTAAGGATGTGTAATTGGCTAAATGGAGGTGCTACTTACTGAAATGGGAAACGTTTTCTGCCCACATACTGGCCCGATAAACACCTTCTCACCCTTTACACCTTCAATCAGAGATGCTTTCTTGTTTTATTTAGTTATATTTTATTTTATTGCATTTTTATTTGGGCTGCGATGCCAGCTTGCAGGATCTCAGTTCCCCAACCAGGGATTGAACCCGGGCCCCCTGAAGTGGAGGCACGGGGTCCTAACCACTGGACCACCGGGGAATTCCCAGCAGAGATTTTTACTTTTCGTTTCTTTCTTTTTTAATATAAGTTTTGATTAATTGGTTAATGAATGAATGAATGAATGAATGAATTTTGGGTCGCATTGGTTCTTCATTGCCGCGCGTGGGCTTTCGGTAGTTGCGGCGAGCAGGGGCTACTCTTCGTTGTGGTGCCCGGGCTTCTCAGTGCAGTGGCTTCTCATGTTGCAGAGCATGGGCTCTATGATGCACGCGGTCCTCAGTAGTTCTGGCGCGTGAGCTCGGTAGAGGTGGCGCGCAGGCTTACTGGCTCCGCGGCATGTGGGGCCTTCCCGGACCAGGGTGCAAACCCGTGTCCCCTGCCTTGGCAGGCGGATTGTTTGTTTTTGTTTTTGTTTTAAAACATCTTTGTTGGAGTGTAATTGCTTTACCCTGGTGTGTCAGTTTCTGCTGTGTAACAAAGTGAATCAGCTCTATGCATGCCTATATCCCCATATCCCCTCCCTCCTGCGTCTCTCTCTCTCACCCTCCTGTGCCCAACCCTCTAGGTGGTCGAAAGGCACTGAGCTGAACTCCCTGTGCTGTGCAGCTGCTTCCCGCTAGCTAGGTATTTTACATTTGGTATTGTATATATGTCAATGCTACTCTTCTTTCATCCCAGCTTACCCTTCCCCCTCCCCGTGTCCTCAAGTTCCTTTTCTATCTGCGTCTTTATTCCTGCCCTGCCCTTAGGTTCATGAGAACCTGTATATACATACATATATATATATATATATATATATATATATATATATATATATATATATATATATGTTCCATATATATGTGGTAGCATACGATATTTGTTTTTCTCTTCCTGACTTACTTCACTCTGTATGACAGACTCGAGGTCTATCCACCTCACTACAAATAGCTCAGTTTCATTTCTTTTATGACTGAGTCATATTCTATGGTATGTATGTGTCACATCGTCTTTATCTATTTGTCTGTCGATGGACACTTAGGTTGCTTCCCGGTCCTGGCTACTGTAAATTGTGCTGGCAGGTGGATTCTGAACCACTGCACCACCAGGGAAGTCCCCAGAGATTATTTCTTAAGGGAGGCCCTCCTCAAGCCCCACCAGTCTCTTCCCTGCTGACACAGACTCCCACAGCCTTACGTAACTGCTCCTTTCGAGTACCATACACAGTTTTAATTTCACAGACATTTGTAAGTTCCCTTTTTATAACCCTCTGTTCTACTGATCCTTTCCCTCCTGCCTCATCATTTTTTCTCCAGTGCCTGCCAGTGCTTGGCATATCTTAGGGCTCAGTAAGTGTCTGTTGAATCCCTAATTGGAGACAGAGGACAAGGCTTAGGAGGGAAGATCAAGGCTTTATTTTTGTTTTCTACATGTTGAGAATTGGTCCTCGTGGGCGCGGCGATTCTTCCAGCCGCGCGAAGCCAGTGGCGCGGGCTGACAAGGGCCCACCGTGAGGCGTACCGGCTGGTTCAACTGGGGCCGCCACGCGGAGATCAGCAGCGGCCCGGGTCGCACCAGCACCGGTCGCGGGGGGCTCCGCTGCCCGCTCTGCTGCTCTTCCTGCTGCCACTGTAGAGCCCGCGGGATGCGCACCACGGGCCGGGGCTCGTTTGGACCGCGGACCGTGAGGTCCCGGCGAAGCGCCAGAAGCAACCGAGCCACAAGCGACAAGAGCCGCAGCCGGGGTGCCAGAGCCCTATTCCCCTTGCTGCGGGAGAGGCGCACGACAGTGACTTCACGGGCACGCCAAGTTCTGGCGGTCGGTGGCTGGCGCGGCTCAGTCAGGGCCGCGGAATTGGCGAAGCGTGTGGAAGGAGCGGGATGTGTA
The DNA here is from genome assembly GCF_026419965.1 of Kogia breviceps. Lineage (NCBI taxonomy): Eukaryota > Metazoa > Chordata > Mammalia > Artiodactyla > Physeteridae > Kogia > Kogia breviceps. The sequence goes on from NC_081320.1 coordinate 31,245,846, forward strand.
GAGCTCAGCAGCGGCGAAGTGGGTAGGTCCGAACAGGGGCTGGTGACTCCAGGTCCCGGCCAACCTTGGGGAAGGGTGCGCGTTGGAGGCAGGACGGGGGTCCGAGGATACACGGTGATGGGGCCCTGGCATTAGGAGCCAGGAGGGCAGAGGGCTTGTGGTGATCCGATGTCGGATCCCTGCAATGCTCTTTTGTCACCCTCACAGCTCCTGTCATGGCTTGGCCAGTTCGGGTCAACCCCTGTAACTTATGAGGGTGTGGCGATGTTTTCCCAGATGGGGTCCCCGTGCAAGGTCTTTGAATACAAGTTATTTATTGAGAGTCTGAGTGAATGGTCAGGCCTGGGGGCCGACACCAGGAGTCCGGAGTCCTAGATCCAGGCTCACCCTTCCCTTAGAGCTCCCCAGAGAGCTGAGGGCGGCCCCGAGGGCAAGCTGATGGCCTTCAGCGTATCTTCTCTTCAGTCAAGAGAACTCATCGCTTGGTACTTTTCCCCTTTCTTTTCAGCTGAGGCTCATTCTCCCCTCCCTTGTCACCCTTTCCAGCTTCTCATGCTGAGCCCACTGCTTTCTTGGCTTGTTCACCTCCACCGGCTTTCCAGTCAGCTACCTCGATTCCGTAAATAGCAGCGAGGAGGGTCCTGCTACAGGTTTGCAGCTTGTCTCACAAAGCCAGGGTCAGGCAGGATATTCTACGTGAGTTCGGTTGTTCAGGTTGCCAGAAAGCCTTACACTACTGGTACTTCTTGAACGGATCCCGAAAATGGGTGTCAGATCATTTCTGTCATTTCCAGTGCCTGGGGTAGGAGATAAGGTAAATGCGGATTAAGCACCTGGGAGGTTCTTAACCTCTGGAGAAAGAGTATTCCTTTGGTGTCAGGAGATACCGTTATAGAGATAAATACTATTCAATTTCCTATAGCATTTTGATACACGATAGACTTTCTGGAGGGTTAGCTGTTAAGCCAGCAGAGGAGAGCGTTTTGAGTACTCATGGGTGAACAGCGCCATGGGATAGAGCAGTGGCTCTTGAGTGAGGGTGATTTTGCCCTCACCCTTCCCCCAGCACGTTTGACAATGGCTGGAGACATTTTCCTTGGTTCACATCTGGTCGGGGCGGTGCTGCAGGCATCTAGTGGGTAGAGGCCAGGATGGTACCCCATATCGTACAAGGCACAGGACAGCCTTTCCCCACCACCCCAAAAGAATGAGCTGGCCCAAAATGTCAATAGTGTGCTATGGAGAAACCTTGGATAGAGGCTGAGGACTGAAGAGAGGCTGAGGTTGTCCGATGTACTCTCACGTCAGGTAGTCAGTCACATTTGCCAGACTGTTGTGTGGCCCTGCCCCTTTCCCAGAATCTGTAGCAGGCACGTTGATGCCAATGCTTGTCATGTCCTTGGGGTGCGAAACCCTTGGGGGCTCCTGAAAGTCCTAAACACAGGAAGGAGTGATTTAGGAGGGTGACGTGGGAGCAGAGATCTTTAGGAAGAACAGCATTGTCCTCATGTGTTTGGGAAATGTGCCAGATGGAAAAGAGATGAGGTGTGCCCTGGGGTGTCCCATTCCAGAAGGCAGCCTGGGAGTGATTGGTGCCAGGGAGTCAGATTGTGAATTTGATATCGACTGCTGTAGCAACGAGCAATGCCTTGATCTGTCTAGAGAGTGCTGGGTTGTCTGTCACTGCAGAGTTCAAGAGTTCCTGTATAGGCTGATGCCCACTGATTGGTGATATGATAGAGGGGGGGAGGCTGATATAAAGGATGCTCTAAGATCTTGTGATTCTACACTACTTTCACGATTCTTTCCCAGGACTCGGAGCTCCTCGTTCGTGAGCTGCAGAGCTCCTTGGAGGTCTGCTCTGACATGTTTCATCCGTTGACACGTGCCACTCATTTTTCAGGTACCAAGGAAAGAATCGCTTTGCACAAAGCCCGAAAGGATACACTGAAAGAATGATCAGAAAGGAATAATGCATAGGTATGTATTTGCATTGACTTTCTCCAAATATCTGAGACAGGGTAGCTGGTTAGTGGCTGCTTTCTCGTGCTCGAGCCCTTCCAATGGGATCACCTCGGAATGTCACAGGGATTGGAGCCTGTCGGAGCCTGTCTGTCTCTGCCCGTGGCCCCTAGTTTCTTCCTGTCCTGGCTTTCGATAGTGTGTAAGGCCCTTGTCTTTTCCTCCTGCTCACCTCAGACATTGAGTAACCTCAAGCTGTTACTGAGATGCGTATTTCCCAGTATAGTCCTTTAGAAACGAGAAAGGTTTACTTACTGTGGAAACCAGTGTGGGTTCCTGGGAGTGTTAGTGTCACTTGGTATTGTGTTTCCCACGGCTGCCATGGTAACTGTCATTGCCAGGTGACTCCCTAAGGTTTGAAAAGAATTCTTCCTTGGATCTCAGGTGATAGTGGTGCCTTCCTTTCTTCCTTCCTTCCTTCATTCATTCAGGAACTATTTTCTGAGCAGCATGTATGTGCCACTTACTTTTCATATGTCCAGTGAACGACACAGACAAAATTCCTGCCCCAGTGAACTGTATATTGTGATGTAATTGGCTTAGGGTGAGGCCTGGCCATTGGTAGATTTTCAAATGTCCCCAGATGATTCTAATGTACAGCTAGGTTTGAGAATCACAGTTATCAATGAAGCACGTGGGGAACTGCAAAGGGCATTGCAGAAATCAAAAGTGGCTCTTGGTATGCCTTCACTATTGCTGCATTTTTCCTGCCTGCATCAGGACTGTTGTGCAAGTGCTGATCATTTTCTTTTCAGCCCTTTTCGCTGTTTGTCCAGACCCTTCATCCCTCTTTCTAACCTGACACCCTCCCTACCTCCTTGTTGTCTTTCAGCCTGCAGTCCATCATCTGTTTGGGATTGATCGTAAACTTGGTGGGAAGCCATTGCAGGGTATAAAGAGAGAAGTGGGGTTGGCAGAGATGCCTTTTTCAGACACCATACTGGCTAGTGTAAGAGAGTGGCTAGGAGGGGGCAGGACTGGAATTGGGGAGACTCATTAGGAGACTGGCTTTGTGCACAGTGGTGGCCTTGGAGGTGGAGTAAAGCAGGCAAGTTAGAGTCCTATTTGGAAGGTTAGTGATGGCTTGGAGGTGAATAGGAGTTAGTGATGAATTGGATGTGGGGAATGTGGGTTAAGGATGTGGAATTGGGTAAATGGAGGTGCTACTTACTGAAATGGGAAACGTTTTCTGCCCACATACTGGCCCGATAAACACCTTCTCACCCTTTAGACGTTGAATCAGAGATGCTTTCTTGTTTTATTTAGGTATATTTTATTTTATTGCATTTTTAATTGGGCTGCGATGCCAGCTTGCAGGATCTCAGTTCCCCAACCAGGGATTGAATCCGGGCCCCCTGAAGTGGAGGCACAGGGTCCTAACCACTAGACCACCGGAGCACCGGGGAATTCCCAGCAGAGATTTTTGCTTTTCGTTTGTTTCTTTTTTTAATATAACTTTTGATTATTTGGTTAATGAATGAATTTATTTATTTATTTATTTTTCGTTGCGTTGGGTTTTCGTTGCCGGGCGCGGGCTTTCTGTAGTTGCGGTGAGCCGGGGCTACTCTTCGTTGTGGTGCATGGGCTTCTCAGTGCAGTGGCTTCTCATGTTGCGGAGCACGGGCTCTTAGCACGCGGTCCTCACTAATTGTGGCACGTGGGCTCGGTTGTGGTGGCTCGCGGGCTTACTGGCTCCGCGGCACGTGGGAGCTTCCTGGACCAGGGAGCCAACCCATGTCCCGTGCCTTGGCAGGTGGATTGTTTCTTTGTTTTCGTTTTTAAAGTCTTTGTTGGAGTATAATTGCTCTACGCTGGTGTGTCAGTTTCTGCTGTATAACAAAGGGAATCAGCTGCATGCATACGTATATCCCCACATCCCCTCCCTCCTGCATCTCCCTCCCACCCTCCTGATCCCACCCCTCTAGGTGGTTGCAAGGCACTGAGCTGATCTTCCTGTGCTGTGCAGCTGCTTCCCACTAGCCAGGTATTTTACATTTGGTATTGTATATTTGTCAATGCTACTCTCTTACTGCCTCCCAGCTTCCCCTTCCCCTTCCCCGAGTCCTCAAGTCCATTCTCTATGTCTGCGTCTTTATTCTTGCCCTGCCCCTAGGTTCATTAGAAACTTTTTTTTTTTTTAAGATTCCATATATATGTATTAGCATACGGTATTTGATTTCCTCTTTGTGACTTACTTCACTCTGTATGACAGACTCTAGGTCCATCCACCTCACTACAAATAACTCAGTTTCATTTCCTTTTATGGCAGAGTAAGAGTCCATTGTATATATGTGCCACATCTTCTTTATCTGTTCGTCTCTCGATGGACACTTCGGTTGCTTCCCTGTCCTGGCCACCGTAAATAGTGTTGGCAGGCGGATTCTGTACCACTGCACCACCAGCGTAGTCCCCAGAGTTTATTTCTTAAGGGAGGCCCTCCTCAAGCCGCATCCGTCTCTTTCCTGCTGACGTAGACTCCCACAGCCTTACATAACTGCTCCTTCATAGCACCATACACAGTTTGAATTTCTCACATTTTTAAGTGCCTTTTCTATAACCCTGTGTTCTACTGAACCTTTCCCTCCTGTCTCATCAGGTTATGTCCAGTGCCTACCAGTGCTTGACATATCTTAGGGGCTCAGTAAGTGTCTGTTGACTCCATAATTGGAGAGAGAGGACAAGGCTTAGGAGGGCAGATCAAGGCTTTGTTTTCTACATGTTGAGTAGAAGATGGTTCAAAGCAGGAGCCCTTGAACCTGAGCCTCTTCCCCGGTGAGCGGGGATCCAACCCGAGCCCCCTGCAGTGGAAGCGTGGAGTCCTAACCTCTGGACTACCAGGGAAGTCCCCCGTGTTCCTTTAACTGAGGTCACAAGCTCCAGCGCAGAATAGGAGGCACACGTGAGGCGGATGAGGTCGATTTGCTCCGGGGTGAGGCGCACGGCATCCCGTTGGTGGGTCTGGCGTGGGACGTAGGCTGACCAGAAGTGAGGGAAGGCCAGGGCTTGGTTTGGGGCTTGGAACTCCTTGGGCTTCTCATCGCCTCCTCAGCTGGCACAGCGCTCACTGTGCCCAGAAGTCACCTGTGACGCGTTGTTTTTTTCTGTGGTACTTGGATGCCCGTCAGGGTGGCTCACGGTGACCCCTGTAGCCCCCAGCATCCATGGCATGGCACTTTCTAGGTCACTATGGTAACAGTTCCAATGTGACTAACCTGTGGTCTCAGAGGCCCCCAAACTACCCCACTATTCCCCAGCAGCCACGGGGACACCTTGTGTGTCCCCTTGGTGCCTGCGCACCCACGAGACCGTCTTTCATCCCGTCCAAGGTGGTGTGGCCGTGGCTGAACTTGCTTAGATTAACAGCCTGGAGCCCATTGTGGTGCAACAGCCTCAGGACCAGGGGCATGTCGTTGTGGCTGGAGGGAGGTCAAGGCAAATGGGTGGGCCCCTTAGGTCTTGGGATCAGGCAGGATACATTGCCTGGCCTGGGGCAGCCTGAGGGAGCCTCACACCACGCTTGTGTGGACACCTCCGGACCTCCTCTGCTGCCCAGGGCCAGGCTAGGCCCACAACGGCCCCAAGCAGCCCTCACACACTGCAGCCACCCGTCCACAAGCGGGAAGTCCCGCATCAGGGCCCGCGTGCGCTCCCGCGGACTTGGGGTGCTGGAGGTGGCCGGCGTGGTGTGCACACGGGTTACCGGCCGCAGCAGCAGACCCAGCAGGAGCAGCAGACCCAGCAGAGGCCGCTGGCGGAGTGCGCGGGGACCCTCGAGGCCCCCCGGGTCGCAAGCTGCACAGGGCCAGGCAGGCGGGCAGAGGCGGCGGGTCTGAGAGGGGCGGGCGATGGGGTTGTGCCCGTCGACACAGGCCACCCAGCGGCGCAGCCTCGCGAGGGGCCCTGGGTGAGGGAGGCGATACAGGGTCAGAGGACCCTACGACCCGTGTGCGGAGAGCCGTGATCCACGAAGCCCGGAAGCCACAGAGCAGCACTGCCCTCCCGGCCCCTGCTCAGAGGCAGGTCCCGCGGGCTCAGCTGGCCTCTGCTGAGAGCCCACTGGCCTCCCATCGCGGGTGCCCTCTGCCCCCGGCCCTCTTCCCACTCCCACTGCTCCGAGGGGGCGCCCTAGGTTGCTGTCCCCTGCCTCTAAACTTCCTGTCCAAGCTGGGGTGCTTCTCTCAGGGGGCCACTTTCAGTCCAAGGCCTCCCGGGAGCACACCTCGTCCCCATCCGCCTGCAGCAGGCCCCGCCCACGCCGAGGGCTGCCTGCGAGTGTCTGTGTGGCCACAAGTGCTCTGGGCTCCCGGTTTCCCGGTACCGGGCCATTGGGGCTGGTATGGGGGAAGAGATAGTTTCTGGAAATGGTGGGGGGTAATAACCTTGTGAGCTCTGGATTCAGGTAGGGGCCCTCTGCCCCCGGCCTTCTCTCTCCACCTACTGGACTCTCCAGCCTTCATGACCATTCTCTGGGGACTTCAACCAGCACCTGGGACCTATCAGGAACCTCCCCCACTTCGGTCAGCCAGCCTCAGGAAAGAGCGCCCTCAGGAGTTGCTACACCCCCCCAGGGCCCGAATAGAGGGACTTTGGGGATGTGAAGTGAACGGAAGGACTTTGGAGATGTGAGGACAACTTCTGGGAGAGTCAACCCTTGTACTCACCAGAGGCAGGAACCCAGTCCGTACGGTATTTGAGTGGAAGGAAATGAAAGTCATTTCCATGGCAGCAGAGCCCCCAGTGCAGCACCCTTCCTCCCAGAGCTGCCGCTGGCTGTCCTTCTGGCCAGGATCGCTCCTACCTCAGCGTGGAAGGCCCGGCCTCGTGGAGAAGTATAGGTTCTGAGGAGAGATCTGGCACTTGGCTTCTGCTGCTCCACTTGCCTTCTCTCGTGGCCCTTGTGGCTCTAGCTTTCCCAGAAACCTCAAGGGCTAAGTGCCTGTGCTCGCTCAGAGGCCGCACGCCATTTCCCATTTCCAGCCTCAGGCCCTCCCCCTAGCTGCCTCCTCTAGGGACCCCTTCCCCCCACCACCTCCCCACACAGTGGGGATGTGCCTTCTCACAGAAGCTCAACCACTGAGATGCTTTAGGGACTGTGCCCAAACTCCTTCATCCCCAGCCTCTCAAGTTTTTGCTCTGATCGTTGGCACCCCCTGGAGCTGCTCCACCTTTGGAACCTTTCCCGGGTGGCAGGAGTGCCCAGCACAGGGGTAGTGACCTAAGTCTGAGCTGTGGCGACCTTTAGAAATCTGTTACAGAAAAACACTTTGCCGAGCATTAGGGGACCCCACTGGGGACAGAAGGGGCTGGGAATAAAGGAGCATGTGAACCTCGGGGCAGGGTGCGTGCTGCTTGACTCTCCATCCTGTTCTTGCTTCGGGGGCAGGAAATGGTGCGTTGGCGGGGGGCGGGTGGTAACCTTGTGAGCTTTGCCATGGCCCTCTCTTGAGAATGGCTCAGCCAGCAAGATTCTGTGGAGTCCGCCTCCTGGCACCATGCTACAATCGCCGGATTTTGGGTCGGGAGCAAAGATCTTCGTCCGAGTCTTGCGGAGCGCGCTTTCTCTTGGGCGCACGTCTGGCGACTGGCTCCTGCTCCGCTTCCACCTTTGCTGGCGTGGCCGAAGGAACATCCCCGTAGGCCCAGTAGCCACCAGCGCGGCAGTATGTCTCCCCATGGCAGCCCAACTGCGTTTCCCCACACCCTCGGTTGAGGACGTGGCAGTGACCAGCTGTACGAGGAGAAACGGGAGCCGCTGCTGCTGCAAAGAAAATCAAAAGTGATCAGTCCCTTCTGCTGTGCACAGTCTCCTGGCCGAATCTCCCTCTCTCATGTCTCTCCCAGTTTCTGGCCAGAGACCTTTCATCTACTGGACATCCAAAACACAGCCTTGGCCCATCACCTCTCTGAGTCCCTGGAGAAGGGACCCTGGCTGCAAAAGCGATTCCTAGGGCCTACGGCTGCAGCAGATGAGGGAGTCCCTTCACCTTTTCCAGGGAAAACAGTAGAACCCGAAAGTCATTGCAAGCATGATCCTCTCCATCTCTTCCTTCCACAACAGAGAAAACATTTCTTGCAGTCTGTCACTTGTGAGGCTTTAATGGAAATATCGTTCAAGTTTTGGAAAAAGATAATCTAATGTAAATTGGATCAGAACCCCTCCCACCTTGGCAACCCCTCTTGGGTCCCATTTTTACAGTGCCTGTTTCAACCACACGGAACTCTAGTCCTCTGATCCTTTTATCTCGATAAGAACAAGGCCACATACTGAGGCAGAGTGATCGGGAGACTCAGAACCGGGTTCTGGGTACCATGTCTAGGCTCACATCAACCCAGCCTCCTGGGACACCATCTCCTCAGCCCTCCAGTCTCACTAGCACTTCATCACGCCCCCTTGGTTCTTCCGTTCCTGCCATCAATAGGGCACCACCGTCGGCCCTAGTACTCAGCCGCTCAGTATGGGATGTGTCTGACGGGACCGAGCTAGATGTCTACACGACAGCACAGAGGTGCCTGGGTTTGAAGGTGCGGTTCAAGGGTGGCCCTCTTCCTCAAACTGCTCCATTGACCATTCGCCAGCAACAACGCACTTGTCTTTTGCTAAGAGGCCCATCAGGAAAGGGTCTGAATGGAAGCATCCTGTAGCCCAAAGGGGAAGGCTCCTTTGATAAAGATCAGAACCTTCCCGCACACTTGTCCAGGGATGACCTTTCACTTGTCCTCAGCAGTGAGCACTGTGGGTCCTTGAAGGTGTCCCACGTAACTGGTATTCGTTACAGCTGGGAAAGTGCTCAGGTGTATGTGCTGGGCAAGCCCCAGGGAACATGTGGCAGCCGGGGGAAGTTGTGCGTACACCATGCCTCTTGGACAGATGCCTGGTCTCAGTGTACCTCGTGCACTGCCCTCTCAGGGAACGTAGGACAGGTTAGAGTAAATGCAGAAGGTCTGGTGAGGGATTCTCTCTCAGACAACCAAAGAGATTGGTCTCTGGTGGAGAACCGGTAGGGAAGTATCTCTGAGGGCAGCAGCACGTTTGCATCGTAACCCTGCCATGGAAACTGTGAGAAGGCCTGTGAGGTCCTCACTAGCTAGTGAGGTCATCGTATGGAACTTGTGAGTTGAGGGGCAGGCTTCAGGAGGAGGGGCAGTTTTGTGGAGGAGAGCAGGGTGGAGGCAGAAGTACTCTGCCTGGGCCCTCACACCGGGGCCTCCCCACCCATGCCCTAGTCTAGTAGACACCCCACGTGGGTCGTGCCGGTGGGCTGGCACAGCCCCAGGGGCCACAGGAGGGCAAGAGAGACCCACATCCTGAGATCGGCTTGAGAGGCAAGATGAACGTTAGGAGGCAACTAGGTTGTACGTCCCTGACCCTAAGAGGCAGAGATTTGTGTGGACTGGGGAATCAAGGAAGGCTCCTTGGCAGTGGGCCTGAAGGGCAAGTGACATGTGAACCCATGGGGAAGAGAGGGCAGACATTCCATTTTGGAAGAAGAATAGCAGAGACACACTCTTCTCGACCTTGTCCTGCCCCAAATATAAATTCATAGAACCCTCCCATTTTAACACCCGAGGGCTTCAAAAACCCTAGAGGTGAAGGGGCCTCCCCAGTGTTAACACAGGTCGTGGAGAGGTGTTGCACTCAATGGTTAGGTTCATGCTGGGCCCCCGGATTCACAGCTGATAGGAACGTGAGGAAGAGCTCATGCCATTTCAAACATTTCCAAGGTGATACTGGGAGAGATGTTAAAGGTGCAAAATGAGGGTGCTGAATGACCCCACAAAGTGGGAATGGTGGGCCCACTTTAACGTGAAAGTCCAAACAAATTCCTGTCGAAAGGACATCATACCGAATGATCACATAATCATGACACTCGCCCTCTCCCCTAGAGGTAAATATCATTAGAATCCTCTCTCTCCCTCTCTCCACCATGAAAGGATGAGAGAAAGGCTCAGCAGCAGCCCCGGTGAAAGACATGGTCAACACCGTGAAGAGGTGTTACTAAGACGATTTGGTCCGACTCAGAGAAGGAAAGAGATGACTCTGCCCTTAGCCTGAGCAGGCCCACAGGAAGGAAGCACATTTGGGGCAGCATTGGATAGTGTGGCAATGAGAGAGAACCTTCTTTAGGAAGGGACTCCCTGTTGCCGACCTTGCAAAAGCCAAAATGGGACATTCGTGTACTTGGGCTGTTGCAGAGGGGATGTGCCCAGAGGTGGGGCCACTCTGCTTGAGAATCACAGCACCTTGTAATCCTAGTAAGCTGCTTGACTCCTGCAATCGCCGGATTTTTGGTCTGGAGCAGCGGAGATCTTTGTCCAACTCCTCCGGAGCACACTTTCTCTTCAGAGCTCGTCTGGCGACTGGCTTCTCGGCTTGCACCTTTGCTGGTGTGGCCAAAGGAACGTCCCCGTAGGCCCGGTAGCCACCAGCCAGGCAGTAGGTCTCCCCATGCCAGCCCAACTGCGTTTCTTCACGTCCCCGGTAGAGGACGTGGTAGTGACCAGGTGTCGGAGGAGAAACGGGAGCCGCTGCTGCTGCAAAGAAAATCAGAAGTGATCAGTCCCTTCGGCTGTACACAGTCTCCTGGCAGGATTTCCCTGTCTCAAGTCTCTCCCAGTTTCTGGCCGAAGACCTTTCATCTCCTGGACATCCAAAACACAGCCTTGGCCCATCACCTCTCTGAGTCCCTGGAGAAGGGAAACTGGCTGCAAAGGCAATTCCTGGAGCCTACGGCTGCAGCACATGAGGAAGTCTCTTCACCGTTTCCAGGGAAAACAGTAGAAGCCGAAAGTCATTGCACTCATGATCCTCTCCATCTGTCCCTTCCACAACAGAGAAACCAACCATTTCTTGCTGTCTGTCATTTCTGAGGCTTTCATGGAAATGCCTTTCAAGATTTCGAAAACAATCATCTAATATAACTTGGTTCAGAACCACTCCCACCTTGGCCACCCCTCTTGGGCCCCATGTATACTGCCTGTTTCAAACACACTGAACTCTCGCCCTGGGATCCTTGTATCTAGAGTAGCACGAGGTCCACTACTGAGGCAGAGTGAACAGGAGACTCAGAACCCGGCTTCTGGGTACCATATCTAGGCTCACATCAACCCAGCCTCCTGGGGCACCATCTCCTCAGCCCTCCGGTCTCACTAGCACTTCATCACCCCCTGCCCCTTGGTTCTTCCGTCCTTCCCATGACTATGGCACCACCGTCTCCCCTAGTACTCAGCAGCTCAGTATGGGATGTGTCTGAGGGGACCGATCTCGATGTCTCCGTGCCAGCACAGAGGTGCCTGGGTTTGAAGGTGTGGTTCAAGAGTGGCCCTCTTCCTCAAACTGCTCCATTTACCACTTGCCCACAACAACACACTTGTCTTTTGCTAAGAGGCCCATCAAGAAAGGGTCTGAATGGAAGCATCCTGTAGCCCAAAGCGGAAGGCTATATTTATAAAGATCAGAAGCTTCCTGCACACTAGTCCGGGGCTGACCTTTCACTTGTCCTCAACAGTGAGCACTGTGGGACCCTGAAGGTGTCCCAGGTCACTGGTATTACTTACATCTGGGAAAGCACTCAGGTGTACGTAGTGGGCAAGAGCCACAGAAACATGTGGCAGCCAGGTGAGGTTGTGTGTACCCCACGCCTGTTCCGCAGATGCCCGGTCTCGCTGTTCCTCCTGCACCGCCCAGCCAGGGAACAGAGCACAGGTTGGAATATGTGTAGAGGATCCGGTCACACATTCTGTCTCAGACAACCAAAGAGATTGGTCTCTGGTGGAGAACCAGTAGGGAAGTTTCTCTGAGGGCAGCAAACTTTGTTTGCACAGTTACACTGCCATGGAAACAGTGAGAAGGACTGTGAGGTCCTCACTAGCCAGTGAGGTCATCGTATGAAACCTGTGACTTGGGGGTCAGGCTTGAGGAGGAGGGGCAGTTCTGTGGAGGAGAGCAGGGTGGAGGCAGACGTACTCTGCCTGGGCCCTCACGCCGGGGCCTCCCCATCCATGCCCTAGTCTAGTAGACACCCCACGTGGGGCATGCTGGTGGGCTGGCACAGCCCCAGGGGCCACAGGAGGGCAAGAGAGACCCACATCCTGAGATCGGCTTGAGAGGCAAGATGAACATTAGGAGGCAGCTAGGTTGTACGGCCCTGACCCTGAGAGGCAGAGATTTGTGTGGACTGGGGAATCAGGGAAGGCTCCTTGGCAGTGGGCCTGAAGGACAAGTGACATGTGGACCCATGGGGAAGAGAGGGCAGACATTCCATTTTGGAAGAATAAAAGCAGAGACACACTCTTCTCGACCTTGTCCTGCCCCAAATATAGATTCATAGAACCCTCCCATTTTTACACCCGAGGGCTTCAAAAACCCGAGAGGTGAAGGGGCCTACCCAGTGTTACACAGGTCGTGGAGAGGTGTTGCGCTCAATGGTTAGGTTCATGTTGGGGCCCCGGATTCCCAGCTGATAGGAACGTGAGGACAAACTCATGCCGTTTCAAACATTTCCAAGGTGATACTGAGAGAGATGTTAAAGGTGCAAAATGAGGGTGCTGAATGACCTCACAAAGTGGGAATGGTGGGCCCACTTTAACGTGAAAGTCCAAACAAATTCCTGTCGAAAGGACATCATACCGAATGATCACATAATCATGACACTCGCCCTCTCCCCTAGAGGTAAGAATCATTAGAATCCCCTCTCTCTCTCCACCATGAAAGGATGAGAGAAAGGCTCAGCAGCAGCCCCCGTGAAAGACATGGTCAACACCGTGAAGAGGTGCTCAGAGACGACTCTGCCCTTAGCCTGAGCAGGCCCACAGGGAGGAAGCACATTTGGGGCAGCCTTGGATAGTGTGGCAATGAGAGAGGACCTTCTTTAGGAGGGGACTCCTGTTGCCGACCTTGAGAAAGCAAAGATGGGACATTCGTGTACTTGGGCTGTTGCAGAGGGGATGTGCCCAGGAGGTAGAGACTGCTTGGACTACCATTTTAGAGGTTGGGCCACCCTGGTTGAGAAGCACAGCACCTTGTTCTCCTAAAGTGCTTGAATCAGCGGGTGCCCCTTAGGATAGACAAAGTCAGGCCTCATTGGAGCAGACTGCCTTTGGGAGTGGTAGAAGGTGAAGTGTGAAGGGGAATGCTCTGGAGGAGGTTTGTCGTGGCAGGTGGGCCAGCATGAGACCATTCAGATTCTCCAAGGCTCCAGAGATCACTTGGCTGGGAGCATCCCTGTGATGTGGTGCGGGGACTCCAACCTTAACAGGACCTGGCTGGGCACCTGGGGGAGGCCGAATAAATGGTTTCTTAACTTAGGAGAGTGAGAGACTCACCTGGGGAGTTCCACAAAAGCACTTAAAAAGACTTGTACCTGGATTCTTGAGACAACCCTCAGAAAACTTATCTAGATGTGGAGTAGGGCTCAGGAAGCTTCAACTTGTGTGTGTGTGTGTGTGTGTGTGTGTGTGTGTATGTGGTGCGTGGGCCTCTCAGTGTTGTGGTCTTTCTCGTTGCGGAGTGCAGGCTCAGCGGCCATGGCCCACGGAGCCAGCTGCTCCGCGGCATGTGGGATCTTCCCGGACCGGGGCATGAACCCGTGTGCCCTGCATCGGCAGGCGGACTCTGAACCACTGCGCCACCAGGGAAGCCCTAAGCTGCACTTTTTAAATAAGCTTCCTGGGCAGCCCCACCACAGTGGTCCATGTATAGAGTGACCAAATGATTGTGTCTTCTCGGTTGCTTTGGGGAGTCCAAGTGGGCCGTATTTAAAACGGCAGCAGGCATACGTATAAACAGGGAAGTTTCGAGGCAAACAGAGGTATATGGTTACAGTATGCATGAATCAGATCTGAGAAAAGCTAGCCTGGTGGTTAAAGAACACAACGCTTAGGACAGACAGACCAGATTCTGTCCTACTTACTTGTGTGAGTTTGACCAAGTTCTTTATCCTCCTGACTGTTTGCTCATGTGGAAAAGAGCTATGGCTGTACATTGAGCACACTATTCTCTTTTGGCAAAGGTTGCTCTGGGTCCATTTGTGTTCTCTGCAATTCTTTCCAGTGTGCAAGCATTTTTAAGTCGTCTGATAAAGTATTACATTTGACTTTGAACTGTTCATTACTTTGGGCAAAGCTTCTGTAGTGCTGCAGAGACTAGAACCTATGCAGAGATAGTGAGAGGATGCTATAACCTTCTGCCGGTTTATAAAGAAGTTTCACCTTTTCTCCACTTCCTCCACCTGCCACCAAGAGATGAGAAAGAAGGCAGAGGCTGGAAATGCACACCAGGCAATACTTGTGTGGCAGTTTGGCTTTTTCTTCCACTGCCAGTTCTTCCCAGAGAGATTTCACCCAAAGCGCCTAAGCTTGCCATGGCCATTGTTGTGCAGAAAATTTCTCTCTATTGCTAGTCACATCCCCTTTTCCTTCTCCTGGGTCTAAATGGATGTTTGGGGGCAGGGAATAAAACGCAATACAGTGAAATGTCTATGCTGATTTAATTGGCTTGGGGTGAGGCCTGGCCATTGGTAGCGTTTAAAATCTCTCCAGATGATTCTCATGTACAGCGAGGTTTGGGAATCACAGTTATCGATGAAGCACTTTGGGAATTGCAAAGGCATTGCAGAAATAAAAAGTGGCTATTGGTATTCCTTCACTCTTCCTGCATTTTCTTTCCTGCCTGCATCAGGACTGTTGTGCAAGTGCTGATCATTTTCTTTTCAGCCCTTTTCGCTGTTTGCCTAGACCGTTCATCCCTCTTTCAAACCTGACACCCTCCCTACCTCCTTCTTGTCTTTCAGCCTCCAGTCCATCATCAGTTTGGGATTGATCCTACACTTGGTGGGAAGCCATTGCAGGGTATAAAGAGAGAAGTGGTGTTGGCAGAGATGCCTTTTTCAGACACCTCACTGGCTACTGTAAGAGAATGGCTAGGAGAGGGCAGGAGTAGATTTGGGGAGACTCATTAGGAGACTGACTTTGTGCACAGTGGTGGCCTTGGAGGTGGAGTAAAGCAGGCAGGTTAGAGTCCTATTTGGAAGGTTAGTGATGGCTTGGAGGTGAATAGGAGTTAGTGATGAATTGGATGTGGGGAATGTGGGTTAAGGATGTGTAATTGGCTAAATGGAGGTGCTACTTACTGAAATGGGAAACGTTTTCTGCCCACATACTGGCCCGATAAACACCTTCTCACCCTTTACACCTTCAATCAGAGATGCTTTCTTGTTTTATTTAGTTATATTTTATTTTATTGCATTTTTATTTGGGCTGCGATGCCAGCTTGCAGGATCTCAGTTCCCCAACCAGGGATTGAACCCGGGCCCCCTGAAGTGGAGGCACGGGGTCCTAACCACTGGACCACCGGGGAATTCCCAGCAGAGATTTTTACTTTTCGTTTCTTTCTTTTTTAATATAAGTTTTGATTAATTGGTTAATGAATGAATGAATGAATGAATGAATTTTGGGTCGCATTGGTTCTTCATTGCCGCGCGTGGGCTTTCGGTAGTTGCGGCGAGCAGGGGCTACTCTTCGTTGTGGTGCCCGGGCTTCTCAGTGCAGTGGCTTCTCATGTTGCAGAGCATGGGCTCTATGATGCACGCGGTCCTCAGTAGTTCTGGCGCGTGAGCTCGGTAGAGGTGGCGCGCAGGCTTACTGGCTCCGCGGCATGTGGGGCCTTCCCGGACCAGGGTGCAAACCCGTGTCCCCTGCCTTGGCAGGCGGATTGTTTGTTTTTGTTTTTGTTTTAAAACATCTTTGTTGGAGTGTAATTGCTTTACCCTGGTGTGTCAGTTTCTGCTGTGTAACAAAGTGAATCAGCTCTATGCATGCCTATATCCCCATATCCCCTCCCTCCTGCGTCTCTCTCTCTCACCCTCCTGTGCCCAACCCTCTAGGTGGTCGAAAGGCACTGAGCTGAACTCCCTGTGCTGTGCAGCTGCTTCCCGCTAGCTAGGTATTTTACATTTGGTATTGTATATATGTCAATGCTACTCTTCTTTCATCCCAGCTTACCCTTCCCCCTCCCCGTGTCCTCAAGTTCCTTTTCTATCTGCGTCTTTATTCCTGCCCTGCCCTTAGGTTCATGAGAACCTGTATATACATACATATATATATATATATATATATATATATATATATATATATATATATGTTCCATATATATGTGGTAGCATACGATATTTGTTTTTCTCTTCCTGACTTACTTCACTCTGTATGACAGACTCGAGGTCTATCCACCTCACTACAAATAGCTCAGTTTCATTTCTTTTATGACTGAGTCATATTCTATGGTATGTATGTGTCACATCGTCTTTATCTATTTGTCTGTCGATGGACACTTAGGTTGCTTCCCGGTCCTGGCTACTGTAAATTGTGCTGGCAGGTGGATTCTGAACCACTGCACCACCAGGGAAGTCCCCAGAGATTATTTCTTAAGGGAGGCCCTCCTCAAGCCCCACCAGTCTCTTCCCTGCTGACACAGACTCCCACAGCCTTACGTAACTGCTCCTTTCGAGTACCATACACAGTTTTAATTTCACAGACATTTGTAAGTTCCCTTTTTATAACCCTCTGTTCTACTGATCCTTTCCCTCCTGCCTCATCATTTTTTCTCCAGTGCCTGCCAGTGCTTGGCATATCTTAGGGCTCAGTAAGTGTCTGTTGAATCCCTAATTGGAGACAGAGGACAAGGCTTAGGAGGGAAGATCAAGGCTTTATTTTTGTTTTCTACATGTTGAGAATTGGTCCTCGTGGGCGCGGCGATTCTTCCAGCCGCGCGAAGCCAGTGGCGCGGGCTGACAAGGGCCCACCGTGAGGCGTACCGGCTGGTTCAACTGGGGCCGCCACGCGGAGATCAGCAGCGGCCCGGGTCGCACCAGCACCGGTCGCGGGGGGCTCCGCTGCCCGCTCTGCTGCTCTTCCTGCTGCCACTGTAGAGCCCGCGGGATGCGCACCACGGGCCGGGGCTCGTTTGGAACGCGGACCGTGAGGTCCCGGCGAAGCGCCAGAAGCAACCGAGCCACAAGCGACAAGAGCCGCAGCCGGGGTGCCAGAGCCCTATTCCCCTTGCTGCGGGAGAGGCGCACGACAGTGACTTCACGGGCACGCCAAGTTCTGGCGGTCGGTGGCTGGCGCGGCTCAGTCAGGGCCGCGGAATTGGCGAAGCGTGTGGAAGGAGCGGGATGTGTAGAGCTCAGCAGCGGCGAAGTGGGTAGGTCCGAACAGGGGCTGGTGACTCCAGGTCCCGGCCAACCTTGGGGAAGGGTGCGCGTTGGAGGCAGGACGGGGGTCCGAGGATACACGGTGATGGGGCCCTGGCATTAGGAGCCAGGAGGGCGGAGGGCTTGTGGTGATCCGATGTCGGATCCCTGCAATGCTCTTTTGTCACCCTCACAGCTCCTGTCATGGCTTGGCCAGTTCGGGTCAACCCCTGTAACTTATGAGGGTGTGGCGATGTTTTCCCAGATGGGGTCCCCGTGCAAGGTCTTTGAATACAAGTTATTTATTGAGAGTCTGAGTGAATGGTCAGGCCTGGGGGCCGACACCAGGAGTCCGGAGTCCTAGATCCAGGCTCACCCTTCCCTTAGAGCTCCCCAGAGAGCTGAGGGCGGCCCCGAGGGCAAGCTGATGGCCTTCAGCGTATCTTCTCTTCAGTCAAGAGAACTCATCGCTTGGTACTTTTCCCCTTTCTTTTCAGCTGAGGCTCATTCTCCCCTCCCTTGTCACCCTTTCCAGCTTCTCATGCTGAGCCCACTGCTTTCTTGGCTTGTTCACCTCCACCGGCTTTCCAGTCAGCTACCTCGATTCCGTAAATAGCAGCGAGGAGGGTCCTGCTACAGGTTTGCAGCTTGTCTCACAAAGCCAGGGTCAGGCAGGATATTCTACGTGAGTTCGGTTGTTCAGGTTGCCAGAAAGCCTTACACTACTGGTACTTCTTGAACGGATCCCGAAAATGGGTGTCAGATCATTTCTGTCATTTCCAGTGCCTGGGGTAGGAGATAAGGTAAATGCGGATTAAGCACCTGGGAGGTTCTTAACCTCTGGAGAAAGAGTATTCCTTTGGTGTCAGGAGATACCGTTATAGAGATAAATACTATTCAATTTCCTATAGCATTTTGATACACGATAGACTTTCTGGAGGGTTAGCTGTTAAGCCAGCAGAGGAGAGCGTTTTGAGTACTCATGGGTGAACAGCGCCATGGGATAGAGCAGTGGCTCTTGAGTGAGGGTGATTTTGCCCTCACCCTTCCCCCAGCACGTTTGACAATGGCTGGAGACATTTTCCTTGGTTCACATCTGGTCGGGGCGGTGCTGCAGGCATCTAGTGGGTAGAGGCCAGGATGGTACCCCATATCGTACAAGGCACAGGACAGCCTTTCCCCACCACCCCAAAAGAATGAGCTGGCCCAAAATGTCAATAGTGTGCTATGGAGAAACCTTGGATAGAGGCTGAGGACTGAAGAGAGGCTGAGGTTGTCCGATGTACTCTCACGTCAGGTAGTCAGTCACATTTGCCAGACTGTTGTGTGGCCCTGCCCCTTTCCCAGAATCTGTAGCAGGCACGTTGATGCCAATGCTTGTCATGTCCTTGGGGTGCGAAACCCTTGGGGGCTCCTGAAAGTCCTAAACACAGGAAGGAGTGATTTAGGAGGGTGACGTGGGAGCAGAGATCTTTAGGAAGAACAGCATTGTCCTCATGTGTTTGGGAAATGTGCCAGATGGAAAAGAGATGAGGTGTGCCCTGGGGTGTCCCATTCCAGAAGGCAGCCTGGGAGTGATTGGTGCCAGGGAGTCAGATTGTGAATTTGATATCGACTGCTGTAGCAACGAGCAATGCCTTGATCTGTCTAGAGAGTGCTGGGTTGTCTGTCACTGCAGAGTTCAAGAGTTCCTGTATAGGCTGATGCCCACTGATTGGTGATATGATAGAGGGGGGGAGGCTGATATAAAGGATGCTCTAAGATCTTGTGATTCTACACTACTTTCACGATTCTTTCCCAGGACTCGGAGCTCCTCGTTCGTGAGCTGCAGAGCTCCTTGGAGGTCTGCTCTGACATGTTTCATCCGTTGACACGTGCCACTCATTTTTCAGGTACCAAGGAAAGAATCGCTTTGCACAAAGCCCGAAAGGATACACTGAAAGAATGATCAGAAAGGAATAATGCATAGGTATGTATTTGCATTGACTTTCTCCAAATATCTGAGACAGGGTAGCTGGTTAGTGGCTGCTTTCTCGTGCTCGAGCCCTTCCAATGGGATCACCTCGGAATGTCACAGGGATTGGAGCCTGTCGGAGCCTGTCTGTCTCTGCCCGTGGCCCCTAGTTTCTTCCTGTCCTGGCTTTCGATAGTGTGTAAGGCCCTTGTCTTTTCCTCCTGCTCACCTCAGACATTGAGTAACCTCAAGCTGTT
Source organism: Kogia breviceps (assembly GCF_026419965.1). Classification (NCBI taxonomy): domain Eukaryota; kingdom Metazoa; phylum Chordata; class Mammalia; order Artiodactyla; family Physeteridae; genus Kogia; species Kogia breviceps. The sequence continues at coordinate 31,265,264 of NC_081320.1, forward strand.
ACTGAGATGCGTATTTCCCAGTATAGTCCTTTAGAAACGAGAAAGGTTTACTTACTGTGGAAACCAGTGTGGGTTCCTGGGAGTGTTAGTGTCACTTGGTATTGTGTTTCCCACGGCTGCCATGGTAACTGTCATTGCCAGGTGACTCCCTAAGGTTTGAAAAGAATTCTTCCTTGGATCTCAGGTGATAGTGGTGCCTTCCTTTCTTCCTTCCTTCCTTCATTCATTCAGGAACTATTTTCTGAGCAGCATGTATGTGCCACTTACTTTTCATATGTCCAGTGAACGACACAGACAAAATTCCTGCCCCAGTGAACTGTATATTGTGATGTAATTGGCTTAGGGTGAGGCCTGGCCATTGGTAGATTTTCAAATGTCCCCAGATGATTCTAATGTACAGCTAGGTTTGAGAATCACAGTTATCAATGAAGCACGTGGGGAACTGCAAAGGGCATTGCAGAAATCAAAAGTGGCTCTTGGTATGCCTTCACTATTGCTGCATTTTTCCTGCCTGCATCAGGACTGTTGTGCAAGTGCTGATCATTTTCTTTTCAGCCCTTTTCGCTGTTTGTCCAGACCCTTCATCCCTCTTTCTAACCTGACACCCTCCCTACCTCCTTGTTGTCTTTCAGCCTGCAGTCCATCATCTGTTTGGGATTGATCGTAAACTTGGTGGGAAGCCATTGCAGGGTATAAAGAGAGAAGTGGGGTTGGCAGAGATGCCTTTTTCAGACACCATACTGGCTAGTGTAAGAGAGTGGCTAGGAGGGGGCAGGACTGGAATTGGGGAGACTCATTAGGAGACTGGCTTTGTGCACAGTGGTGGCCTTGGAGGTGGAGTAAAGCAGGCAAGTTAGAGTCCTATTTGGAAGGTTAGTGATGGCTTGGAGGTGAATAGGAGTTAGTGATGAATTGGATGTGGGGAATGTGGGTTAAGGATGTGGAATTGGGTAAATGGAGGTGCTACTTACTGAAATGGGAAACGTTTTCTGCCCACATACTGGCCCGATAAACACCTTCTCACCCTTTAGACGTTGAATCAGAGATGCTTTCTTGTTTTATTTAGGTATATTTTATTTTATTGCATTTTTAATTGGGCTGCGATGCCAGCTTGCAGGATCTCAGTTCCCCAACCAGGGATTGAATCCGGGCCCCCTGAAGTGGAGGCACAGGGTCCTAACCACTAGACCACCGGAGCACCGGGGAATTCCCAGCAGAGATTTTTGCTTTTCGTTTGTTTCTTTTTTTAATATAACTTTTGATTATTTGGTTAATGAATGAATTTATTTATTTATTTATTTTTCGTTGCGTTGGGTTTTCGTTGCCGGGCGCGGGCTTTCTGTAGTTGCGGTGAGCCGGGGCTACTCTTCGTTGTGGTGCATGGGCTTCTCAGTGCAGTGGCTTCTCATGTTGCGGAGCACGGGCTCTTAGCACGCGGTCCTCACTAATTGTGGCACGTGGGCTCGGTTGTGGTGGCTCGCGGGCTTACTGGCTCCGCGGCACGTGGGAGCTTCCTGGACCAGGGAGCCAACCCATGTCCCGTGCCTTGGCAGGTGGATTGTTTCTTTGTTTTCGTTTTTAAAGTCTTTGTTGGAGTATAATTGCTCTACGCTGGTGTGTCAGTTTCTGCTGTATAACAAAGGGAATCAGCTGCATGCATACGTATATCCCCACATCCCCTCCCTCCTGCATCTCCCTCCCACCCTCCTGATCCCACCCCTCTAGGTGGTTGCAAGGCACTGAGCTGATCTTCCTGTGCTGTGCAGCTGCTTCCCACTAGCCAGGTATTTTACATTTGGTATTGTATATTTGTCAATGCTACTCTCTTACTGCCTCCCAGCTTCCCCTTCCCCTTCCCCGAGTCCTCAAGTCCATTCTCTATGTCTGCGTCTTTATTCTTGCCCTGCCCCTAGGTTCATTAGAAACTTTTTTTTTTTTTAAGATTCCATATATATGTATTAGCATACGGTATTTGATTTCCTCTTTGTGACTTACTTCACTCTGTATGACAGACTCTAGGTCCATCCACCTCACTACAAATAACTCAGTTTCATTTCCTTTTATGGCAGAGTAAGAGTCCATTGTATATATGTGCCACATCTTCTTTATCTGTTCGTCTCTCGATGGACACTTCGGTTGCTTCCCTGTCCTGGCCACCGTAAATAGTGTTGGCAGGCGGATTCTGTACCACTGCACCACCAGCGTAGTCCCCAGAGTTTATTTCTTAAGGGAGGCCCTCCTCAAGCCGCATCCGTCTCTTTCCTGCTGACGTAGACTCCCACAGCCTTACATAACTGCTCCTTCATAGCACCATACACAGTTTGAATTTCTCACATTTTTAAGTGCCTTTTCTATAACCCTGTGTTCTACTGAACCTTTCCCTCCTGTCTCATCAGGTTATGTCCAGTGCCTACCAGTGCTTGACATATCTTAGGGGCTCAGTAAGTGTCTGTTGACTCCATAATTGGAGAGAGAGGACAAGGCTTAGGAGGGCAGATCAAGGCTTTGTTTTCTACATGTTGAGTAGAAGATGGTTCAAAGCAGGAGCCCTTGAACCTGAGCCTCTTCCCCGGTGAGCGGGGATCCAACCCGAGCCCCCTGCAGTGGAAGCGTGGAGTCCTAACCTCTGGACTACCAGGGAAGTCCCCCGTGTTCCTTTAACTGAGGTCACAAGCTCCAGCGCAGAATAGGAGGCACACGTGAGGCGGATGAGGTCGATTTGCTCCGGGGTGAGGCGCACGGCATCCCGTTGGTGGGTCTGGCGTGGGACGTAGGCTGACCAGAAGTGAGGGAAGGCCAGGGCTTGGTTTGGGGCTTGGAACTCCTTGGGCTTCTCATCGCCTCCTCAGCTGGCACAGCGCTCACTGTGCCCAGAAGTCACCTGTGACGCGTTGTTTTTTTCTGTGGTACTTGGATGCCCGTCAGGGTGGCTCACGGTGACCCCTGTAGCCCCCAGCATCCATGGCATGGCACTTTCTAGGTCACTATGGTAACAGTTCCAATGTGACTAACCTGTGGTCTCAGAGGCCCCCAAACTACCCCACTATTCCCCAGCAGCCACGGGGACACCTTGTGTGTCCCCTTGGTGCCTGCGCACCCACGAGACCGTCTTTCATCCCGTCCAAGGTGGTGTGGCCGTGGCTGAACTTGCTTAGATTAACAGCCTGGAGCCCATTGTGGTGCAACAGCCTCAGGACCAGGGGCATGTCGTTGTGGCTGGAGGGAGGTCAAGGCAAATGGGTGGGCCCCTTAGGTCTTGGGATCAGGCAGGATACATTGCCTGGCCTGGGGCAGCCTGAGGGAGCCTCACACCACGCTTGTGTGGACACCTCCGGACCTCCTCTGCTGCCCAGGGCCAGGCTAGGCCCACAACGGCCCCAAGCAGCCCTCACACACTGCAGCCACCCGTCCACAAGCGGGAAGTCCCGCATCAGGGCCCGCGTGCGCTCCCGCGGACTTGGGGTGCTGGAGGTGGCCGGCGTGGTGTGCACACGGGTTACCGGCCGCAGCAGCAGACCCAGCAGGAGCAGCAGACCCAGCAGAGGCCGCTGGCGGAGTGCGCGGGGACCCTCGAGGCCCCCCGGGTCGCAAGCTGCACAGGGCCAGGCAGGCGGGCAGAGGCGGCGGGTCTGAGAGGGGCGGGCGATGGGGTTGTGCCCGTCGACACAGGCCACCCAGCGGCGCAGCCTCGCGAGGGGCCCTGGGTGAGGGAGGCGATACAGGGTCAGAGGACCCTACGACCCGTGTGCGGAGAGCCGTGATCCACGAAGCCCGGAAGCCACAGAGCAGCACTGCCCTCCCGGCCCCTGCTCAGAGGCAGGTCCCGCGGGCTCAGCTGGCCTCTGCTGAGAGCCCACTGGCCTCCCATCGCGGGTGCCCTCTGCCCCCGGCCCTCTTCCCACTCCCACTGCTCCGAGGGGGCGCCCTAGGTTGCTGTCCCCTGCCTCTAAACTTCCTGTCCAAGCTGGGGTGCTTCTCTCAGGGGGCCACTTTCAGTCCAAGGCCTCCCGGGAGCACACCTCGTCCCCATCCGCCTGCAGCAGGCCCCGCCCACGCCGAGGGCTGCCTGCGAGTGTCTGTGTGGCCACAAGTGCTCTGGGCTCCCGGTTTCCCGGTACCGGGCCATTGGGGCTGGTATGGGGGAAGAGATAGTTTCTGGAAATGGTGGGGGGTAATAACCTTGTGAGCTCTGGATTCAGGTAGGGGCCCTCTGCCCCCGGCCTTCTCTCTCCACCTACTGGACTCTCCAGCCTTCATGACCATTCTCTGGGGACTTCAACCAGCACCTGGGACCTATCAGGAACCTCCCCCACTTCGGTCAGCCAGCCTCAGGAAAGAGCGCCCTCAGGAGTTGCTACACCCCCCCAGGGCCCGAATAGAGGGACTTTGGGGATGTGAAGTGAACAACCTTCTGGGGAGAGTCAGTGACCCTTGTACTCACCAGAGCAGGAACCCAGTCCGTACGGTATTTGAGTGGAAGGAAATGAAGTCATTTCCATGGCAGCAGAGCCCCCAGTGCAGCACCCTTCCTCCCAGAGCTGCCGCTGGCTGTCCTTCTGGCCAGGATCGCTCCTACCTCAGCGTGGAAGGCCCGGCCTCGTGGAGAAGTATAGGTTCTGAGGAGAGATCTGGCACTTGGCTTCTGCTGCTCCACTTGCCTTCTCTCGTGGCCCTTGTGGCTCTAGCTTTCCCAGAAACCTCAAGGGCTAAGTGCCTGTGCTCGCTCAGAGGCCGCACGCCATTTCCCATTTCCAGCCTCAGGCCCTCCCCCTAGCTGCCTCCTCTAGGGACCCCTTCCCCCCACCACCTCCCCACACAGTGGGGATGTGCCTTCTCACAGAAGCTCAACCACTGAGATGCTTTAGGGACTGTGCCCAAACTCCTTCATCCCCAGCCTCTCAAGTTTTTGCTCTGATCGTTGGCACCCCCTGGAGCTGCTCCACCTTTGGAACCTTTCCCGGGTGGCAGGAGTGCCCAGCACAGGGGTAGTGACCTAAGTCTGAGCTGTGGCGACCTTTAGAAATCTGTTACAGAAAAACACTTTGCCGAGCATTAGGGGACCCCACTGGGGACAGAAGGGGCTGGGAATAAAGGAGCATGTGAACCTCGGGGCAGGGTGCGTGCTGCTTGACTCTCCATCCTGTTCTTGCTTCGGGGGCAGGAAATGGTGCGTTGGCGGGGGGCGGGTGGTAACCTTGTGAGCTTTGCCATGGCCCTCTCTTGAGAATGGCTCAGCCAGCAAGATTCTGTGGAGTCCGCCTCCTGGCACCATGCTACAATCGCCGGATTTTGGGTCGGGAGCAAAGATCTTCGTCCGAGTCTTGCGGAGCGCGCTTTCTCTTGGGCGCACGTCTGGCGACTGGCTCCTGCTCCGCTTCCACCTTTGCTGGCGTGGCCGAAGGAACATCCCCGTAGGCCCAGTAGCCACCAGCGCGGCAGTATGTCTCCCCATGGCAGCCCAACTGCGTTTCCCCACACCCTCGGTTGAGGACGTGGCAGTGACCAGCTGTACGAGGAGAAACGGGAGCCGCTGCTGCTGCAAAGAAAATCAAAAGTGATCAGTCCCTTCTGCTGTGCACAGTCTCCTGGCCGAATCTCCCTCTCTCATGTCTCTCCCAGTTTCTGGCCAGAGACCTTTCATCTACTGGACATCCAAAACACAGCCTTGGCCCATCACCTCTCTGAGTCCCTGGAGAAGGGACCCTGGCTGCAAAAGCGATTCCTAGGGCCTACGGCTGCAGCAGATGAGGGAGTCCCTTCACCTTTTCCAGGGAAAACAGTAGAACCCGAAAGTCATTGCAAGCATGATCCTCTCCATCTCTTCCTTCCACAACAGAGAAAACATTTCTTGCAGTCTGTCACTTGTGAGGCTTTAATGGAAATATCGTTCAAGTTTTGGAAAAAGATAATCTAATGTAAATTGGATCAGAACCCCTCCCACCTTGGCAACCCCTCTTGGGTCCCATTTTTACAGTGCCTGTTTCAACCACACGGAACTCTAGTCCTCTGATCCTTTTATCTCGATAAGAACAAGGCCACATACTGAGGCAGAGTGATCGGGAGACTCAGAACCGGGTTCTGGGTACCATGTCTAGGCTCACATCAACCCAGCCTCCTGGGACACCATCTCCTCAGCCCTCCAGTCTCACTAGCACTTCATCACGCCCCCTTGGTTCTTCCGTTCCTGCCATCAATAGGGCACCACCGTCGGCCCTAGTACTCAGCCGCTCAGTATGGGATGTGTCTGACGGGACCGAGCTAGATGTCTACACGACAGCACAGAGGTGCCTGGGTTTGAAGGTGCGGTTCAAGGGTGGCCCTCTTCCTCAAACTGCTCCATTGACCATTCGCCAGCAACAACGCACTTGTCTTTTGCTAAGAGGCCCATCAGGAAAGGGTCTGAATGGAAGCATCCTGTAGCCCAAAGGGGAAGGCTCCTTTGATAAAGATCAGAACCTTCCCGCACACTTGTCCAGGGATGACCTTTCACTTGTCCTCAGCAGTGAGCACTGTGGGTCCTTGAAGGTGTCCCACGTAACTGGTATTCGTTACAGCTGGGAAAGTGCTCAGGTGTATGTGCTGGGCAAGCCCCAGGGAACATGTGGCAGCCGGGGGAAGTTGTGCGTACACCATGCCTCTTGGACAGATGCCTGGTCTCAGTGTACCTCGTGCACTGCCCTCTCAGGGAACGTAGGACAGGTTAGAGTAAATGCAGAAGGTCTGGTGAGGGATTCTCTCTCAGACAACCAAAGAGATTGGTCTCTGGTGGAGAACCGGTAGGGAAGTATCTCTGAGGGCAGCAGCACGTTTGCATCGTAACCCTGCCATGGAAACTGTGAGAAGGCCTGTGAGGTCCTCACTAGCTAGTGAGGTCATCGTATGGAACTTGTGAGTTGAGGGGCAGGCTTCAGGAGGAGGGGCAGTTTTGTGGAGGAGAGCAGGGTGGAGGCAGAAGTACTCTGCCTGGGCCCTCACACCGGGGCCTCCCCACCCATGCCCTAGTCTAGTAGACACCCCACGTGGGTCGTGCCGGTGGGCTGGCACAGCCCCAGGGGCCACAGGAGGGCAAGAGAGACCCACATCCTGAGATCGGCTTGAGAGGCAAGATGAACGTTAGGAGGCAACTAGGTTGTACGTCCCTGACCCTAAGAGGCAGAGATTTGTGTGGACTGGGGAATCAAGGAAGGCTCCTTGGCAGTGGGCCTGAAGGGCAAGTGACATGTGAACCCATGGGGAAGAGAGGGCAGACATTCCATTTTGGAAGAAGAATAGCAGAGACACACTCTTCTCGACCTTGTCCTGCCCCAAATATAAATTCATAGAACCCTCCCATTTTAACACCCGAGGGCTTCAAAAACCCTAGAGGTGAAGGGGCCTCCCCAGTGTTAACACAGGTCGTGGAGAGGTGTTGCACTCAATGGTTAGGTTCATGCTGGGCCCCCGGATTCACAGCTGATAGGAACGTGAGGAAGAGCTCATGCCATTTCAAACATTTCCAAGGTGATACTGAGAGAGATGTTAAAGGTGCAAAATGAGGGTGCTGAATGACCCCACAAAGTGGGAATGGTGGGCCCACTTTAACGTGAAAGTCCAAACAAATTCCTGTCGAAAGGACATCATACCGAATGATCACATAATCATGACACTCGCCCTCTCCCCTAGAGGTAAATATCATTAGAATCCTCTCTCTCCCTCTCTCCACCATGAAAGGATGAGAGAAAGGCTCAGCAGCAGCCCCGGTGAAAGACATGGTCAACACCGTGAAGAGGTGTTACTAAGACGATTTGGTCCGACTCAGAGAAGGAAAGAGATGACTCTGCCCTTAGCCTGAGCAGGCCCACAGGAAGGAAGCACATTTGGGGCAGCATTGGATAGTGTGGCAATGAGAGAGAACCTTCTTTAGGAAGGGACTCCCTGTTGCCGACCTTGCAAAAGCCAAAATGGGACATTCGTGTACTTGGGCTGTTGCAGAGGGGATGTGCCCAGAGGTGGGGCCACTCTGCTTGAGAATCACAGCACCTTGTAATCCTAGTAAGCTGCTTGACTCCTGCAATCGCCGGATTTTTGGTCTGGAGCAGCGGAGATCTTTGTCCAACTCCTCCGGAGCACACTTTCTCTTCAGAGCTCGTCTGGCGACTGGCTTCTCGGCTTGCACCTTTGCTGGTGTGGCCAAAGGAACGTCCCCGTAGGCCCGGTAGCCACCAGCCAGGCAGTAGGTCTCCCCATGCCAGCCCAACTGCGTTTCTTCACGTCCCCGGTAGAGGACGTGGTAGTGACCAGGTGTCGGAGGAGAAACGGGAGCCGCTGCTGCTGCAAAGAAAATCAGAAGTGATCAGTCCCTTCGGCTGTACACAGTCTCCTGGCAGGATTTCCCTGTCTCAAGTCTCTCCCAGTTTCTGGCCGAAGACCTTTCATCTCCTGGACATCCAAAACACAGCCTTGGCCCATCACCTCTCTGAGTCCCTGGAGAAGGGAAACTGGCTGCAAAGGCAATTCCTGGAGCCTACGGCTGCAGCACATGAGGAAGTCTCTTCACCGTTTCCAGGGAAAACAGTAGAAGCCGAAAGTCATTGCACTCATGATCCTCTCCATCTGTCCCTTCCACAACAGAGAAACCAACCATTTCTTGCTGTCTGTCATTTCTGAGGCTTTCATGGAAATGCCTTTCAAGATTTCGAAAACAATCATCTAATATAACTTGGTTCAGAACCACTCCCACCTTGGCCACCCCTCTTGGGCCCCATGTATACTGCCTGTTTCAAACACACTGAACTCTCGCCCTGGGATCCTTGTATCTAGAGTAGCACGAGGTCCACTACTGAGGCAGAGTGAACAGGAGACTCAGAACCCGGCTTCTGGGTACCATATCTAGGCTCACATCAACCCAGCCTCCTGGGGCACCATCTCCTCAGCCCTCCGGTCTCACTAGCACTTCATCACCCCCTGCCCCTTGGTTCTTCCGTCCTTCCCATGACTATGGCACCACCGTCTCCCCTAGTACTCAGCAGCTCAGTATGGGATGTGTCTGAGGGGACCGATCTCGATGTCTCCGTGCCAGCACAGAGGTGCCTGGGTTTGAAGGTGTGGTTCAAGAGTGGCCCTCTTCCTCAAACTGCTCCATTTACCACTTGCCCACAACAACACACTTGTCTTTTGCTAAGAGGCCCATCAAGAAAGGGTCTGAATGGAAGCATCCTGTAGCCCAAAGCGGAAGGCTATATTTATAAAGATCAGAAGCTTCCTGCACACTAGTCCGGGGCTGACCTTTCACTTGTCCTCAACAGTGAGCACTGTGGGACCCTGAAGGTGTCCCAGGTCACTGGTATTACTTACATCTGGGAAAGCACTCAGGTGTACGTAGTGGGCAAGAGCCACAGAAACATGTGGCAGCCAGGTGAGGTTGTGTGTACCCCACGCCTGTTCCGCAGATGCCCGGTCTCGCTGTTCCTCCTGCACCGCCCAGCCAGGGAACAGAGCACAGGTTGGAATATGTGTAGAGGATCCGGTCACACATTCTGTCTCAGACAACCAAAGAGATTGGTCTCTGGTGGAGAACCAGTAGGGAAGTTTCTCTGAGGGCAGCAAACTTTGTTTGCACAGTTACACTGCCATGGAAACAGTGAGAAGGACTGTGAGGTCCTCACTAGCCAGTGAGGTCATCGTATGAAACCTGTGACTTGGGGGTCAGGCTTGAGGAGGAGGGGCAGTTCTGTGGAGGAGAGCAGGGTGGAGGCAGACGTACTCTGCCTGGGCCCTCACGCCGGGGCCTCCCCATCCATGCCCTAGTCTAGTAGACACCCCACGTGGGGCATGCTGGTGGGCTGGCACAGCCCCAGGGGCCACAGGAGGGCAAGAGAGACCCACATCCTGAGATCGGCTTGAGAGGCAAGATGAACATTAGGAGGCAGCTAGGTTGTACGGCCCTGACCCTGAGAGGCAGAGATTTGTGTGGACTGGGGAATCAGGGAAGGCTCCTTGGCAGTGGGCCTGAAGGACAAGTGACATGTGGACCCATGGGGAAGAGAGGGCAGACATTCCATTTTGGAAGAATAAAAGCAGAGACACACTCTTCTCGACCTTGTCCTGCCCCAAATATAGATTCATAGAACCCTCCCATTTTTACACCCGAGGGCTTCAAAAACCCGAGAGGTGAAGGGGCCTACCCAGTGTTACACAGGTCGTGGAGAGGTGTTGCGCTCGATGGTTAGGTTCATGTTGGGGCCCCGGATTCCCAGCTGATAGGAACGTGAGGACAAACTCATGCCGTTTCAAACATTTCCAAGGTGATACTGAGAGAGATGTTAAAGGTGCAAAATGAGGGTGCTGAATGACCTCACAAAGTGGGAATGGTGGGCCCACTTTAACGTGAAAGTCCAAACAAATTCCTGTCGAAAGGACATCATACCGAATGATCACATAATCATGACACTCGCCCTCTCCCCTAGAGGTAAGAATCATTAGAATCCCCTCTCTCTCTCCACCATGAAAGGATGAGAGAAAGGCTCAGCAGCAGCCCCCGTGAAAGACATGGTCAACACCGTGAAGAGGTGTTACGAAGACGATTTGGTCCGACTCAGAGACGACTCTGCCCTTAGCCTGAGCAGGCCCACAGGGAGGAAGCACATTTGGGGCAGCCTTGGATAGTGTGGCAATGAGAGAGGACCTTCTTTAGGAGGGGACTCCTGTTGCCGACCTTGAGAAAGCAAAGATGGGACATTCGTGTACTTGGGCTGTTGCAGAGGGGATGTGCCCAGGAGGTAGAGACTGCTTGGACTACCATTTTAGAGGTTGGGCCACCCTGGTTGAGAAGCACAGCACCTTGTTCTCCTAAAGTGCTTGAATCAGCGGGTGCCCCTTAGGATAGACAAAGTCAGGCCTCATTGGAGCAGACTGCCTTTGGGAGTGGTAGAAGGTGAAGTGTGAAGGGGAATGCTCTGGAGGAGGTTTGTCGTGGCAGGTGGGCCAGCATGAGACCATTCAGATTCTCCAAGGCTCCAGAGATCACTTGGCTGGGAGCATCCCTGTGATGTGGTGCGGGGACTCCAACCTTAACAGGACCTGGCTGGGCACCTGGGGGAGGCCGAATAAATGGTTTCTTAACTTAGGAGAGTGAGAGACTCACCTGGGGAGTTCCACAAAAGCACTTAAAAAGACTTGTACCTGGATTCTTGAGACAACCCTCAGAAAACTTATCTAGATGTGGAGTAGGGCTCAGGAAGCTTCAACTTGTGTGTGTGTGTGTGTGTGTGTGTGTGTGTGTGTATGTGGTGCGTGGGCCTCTCAGTGTTGTGGTCTTTCTCGTTGCGGAGTGCAGGCTCAGCGGCCATGGCCCACGGAGCCAGCTGCTCCGCGGCATGTGGGATCTTCCCGGACCGGGGCATGAACCCGTGTGCCCTGCATCGGCAGGCGGACTCTGAACCACTGCGCCACCAGGGAAGCCCTAAGCTGCACTTTTTAAATAAGCTTCCTGGGCAGCCCCACCACAGTGGTCCATGTATAGAGTGACCAAATGATTGTGTCTTCTCGGTTGCTTTGGGGAGTCCAAGTGGGCCGTATTTAAAACGGCAGCAGGCATACGTATAAACAGGGAAGTTTCGAGGCAAACAGAGGTATATGGTTACAGTATGCATGAATCAGATCTGAGAAAAGCTAGCCTGGTGGTTAAAGAACACAACGCTTAGGACAGACAGACCAGATTCTGTCCTACTTACTTGTGTGAGTTTGACCAAGTTCTTTATCCTCCTGACTGTTTGCTCATGTGGAAAAGAGCTATGGCTGTACATTGAGCACACTATTCTCTTTTGGCAAAGGTTGCTCTGGGTCCATTTGTGTTCTCTGCAATTCTTTCCAGTGTGCAAGCATTTTTAAGTCGTCTGATAAAGTATTACATTTGACTTTGAACTGTTCATTACTTTGGGCAAAGCTTCTGTAGTGCTGCAGAGACTAGAACCTATGCAGAGATAGTGAGAGGATGCTATAACCTTCTGCCGGTTTATAAAGAAGTTTCACCTTTTCTCCACTTCCTCCACCTGCCACCAAGAGATGAGAAAGAAGGCAGAGGCTGGAAATGCACACCAGGCAATACTTGTGTGGCAGTTTGGCTTTTTCTTCCACTGCCAGTTCTTCCCAGAGAGATTTCACCCAAAGCGCCTAAGCTTGCCATGGCCATTGTTGTGCAGAAAATTTCTCTCTATTGCTAGTCACATCCCCTTTTCCTTCTCCTGGGTCTAAATGGATGTTTGGGGGCAGGGAATAAAATGCAATACAGTGAAATGTCTATGCTGATTTAATTGGCTTGGGATGAGGCCTGGCCATTGGTAGCATTTAAAATCTCTCCAGATGATTCTCATGTACAGCGAGGTTTGGGAATCACAGTTATCGATGAAGCACTTTGGGAATTGCAAAGGCATTGCAGAAATAAAAAGTGGCTATTGGTATTCCTTCACTCTTCCTGCATTTTCTTTCCTGCCTGCATCAGGACTGTTGTGCAAGTGCTGATCATTTTCTTTTCAGCCCTTTTCGCTGTTTGCCTAGACCGTTCATCCCTCTTTCAAACCTGACACCCTCCCTACCTCCTTCTTGTCTTTCAGCCTCCAGTCCATCATCAGTTTGGGATTGATCCTACACTTGGTGGGAAGCCATTGCAGGGTATAAAGAGAGAAGTGGTGTTGGCAGAGATGCCTTTTTCAGACACCGCACTGGCTACTGTAAGAGAATGGCTAGGAGAGGGCAGGAGTAGATTTGGGGAGACTCATTAGGAGACTGACTTTGTGCACAGTGGTGGCCTTGGAGGTGGAGTAAAGCAGGCAGGTTAGAGTCCTATTTGGAAGGTTAGTGATGGCTTGGAGGTGAATAGGAGTTAGTGATGAATTGGATGTGGGGAATGTGGGTTAAGGATGTGTAATTGGCTAAATGGAGGTGCTACTTACTGAAATGGGAAACGTTTTCTGCCCACATACTGGCCCGATAAACACCTTCTCACCCTTTACACCTTGAATCAGAGATGCTTTCTTGTTTTATTTAGTTATATTTTATTTTATTGCATTTTTATTTGGGCTGCGATGCCAGCTTGCAGGATCTCAGTTCCCCAACCAGGGATTGAACCCGGGCCCCCTGAAGTGGAGGCACGGGGTCCTAACCACTGGACCACCGGGGAATTCCCAGCAGAGATTTTTACTTTTCGTTTCTTTCTTTTTTAATATAAGTTTTGATTAATTGGTTAATGAATGAATGAATGAATGAATGAATTTTGGGTCGCATTGGTTCTTCATTGCCGCGCGTGGGCTTTCGGTAGTTGCGGCGAGCAGGGGCTACTCTTCGTTGTGGTGCCCGGGCTTCTCAGTGCAGTGGCTTCTCATGTTGCGGAGCATGGGCTCTATGATGCACGCGGTCCTCAGTAGTTCTGGCGCGTGGGCTCGGTAGAGGTGGCGCGCAGGCTTACTGGCTCCGCGGCATGTGGGGCCTTCCCGGACCAGGGTGCAAACCCGTGTCCCCTGCCTTGGCAGGCGGATTGTTTGTTTTTGTTTTTGTTTTTAAACATCTTTGTTGGAGTGTAATTGCTTTACCCTGGTGTGTCAGTTTCTGCTGTGTAACAAAGTGAATCAGCTCTATGCATGCCTATATCCCCATATCCCCTCCCTCCTGCGTCTCTCTCTCTCACCCTCCTGTGCCCAACCCTCTAGGTGGTCGAAAGGCACTGAGCTGAACTCCCTGTGCTGTGCAGCTGCTTCCCGCTAGCTAGGTATTTTACATTTGGTATTGTATATATGTCAATGCTACTCTTCTTTCATCCCAGCTTACCCTTCCCCCTCCCCGTGTCCTCAAGTTCCTTTTCTATCTGCGTCTTTATTCCTGCCCTGCCCTTAGGTTCATGAGAACCTGTATATACATACATATATATATATATATATATATATATATATATATGTTCCATATATATGTGGTAGCATACGATATTTGTTTTTCTCTTCCTGACTTACTTCACTCTGTATGACAGACTCGAGGTCTATCCACCTCACTACAAATAGCTCAGTTTCATTTCTTTTATGACTGAGTCATATTCTATGGTATGTATGTGTCACATCGTCTTTATCTATTTGTCTGTCGATGGACACTTAGGTTGCTTCCCGGTCCTGGCTACTGTAAATTGTGCTGGCAGGTGGATTCTGAACCACTGCACCACCAGGGAAGTCCCCAGAGATTATTTCTTAAGGGAGGCCCTCCTCAAGCCCCACCAGTCTCTTCCCTGCTGACACAGACTCCCACAGCCTTACGTAACTGCTCCTTTCGAGTACCATACACAGTTTTAATTTCACAGACATTTGTAAGTTCCCTTTTTATAACCCTCTGTTCTACTGCCTCATCATTTTTTCTCCAGTGCCTGCCAGTGCTTGGCATATCTTAGGGCTCAGTAAGTGTCTGTTGAATCCCTAATTGGAGACAGAGGACAAGGCTTAGGAGGGAAGATCAAGGCTTTATTTTTGTTTTCTACATGTTGAGAATTGGTCCTCGTGGGCGCGGCGATTCTTCCAGCCGCGCGAAGCCAGTGGCGCGGGCTGACAAGGGCCCACCGTGAGGCGTACCGGCTGGTTCAACTGGGGCCGCCACGCGGAGATCAGCAGCGGCCCGGGTCGCACCAGCACCGGTCGCGGGGGGCTCCGCTGCCCGCTCTGCTGCTCTTCCTGCTGCCACTGTAGAGCCCGCGGGATGCGCACCACGGGCCGGGGCTCGTTTGGAACGCGGACCGTGAGGTCCCGGCGAAGCGCCAGAAGCAACCGAGCCACAAGCGACAAGAGCCGCAGCCAGGGTGCCAGAGCCCTATTCCCCTTGCTGCGGGAGAGGCGCACGACAGTGACTTCACGGGCACGCCAAGTTCTGGCGGTCGGTGGCTGGCGCGGCTCAGTCAGGGCCGCGGAATTGGCGAAGCGTGTGGAAGGAGCGGGATGTGTAGAGCTCAGCAGCGGCGAAGTGGGTAGGTCCGAACAGGGGCTGGTGACTCCAGGTCCCGGCCAACCTTGGGGAAGGGTGCGCGTTGGAGGCAGGACGGGGGTCCGAGGATACACGGTGATGGGGCCCTGGCATTAGGAGCCAGGAGGGCGGAGGGCTTGTGGTGATCCGATGTCGGATCCCTGCAATGCTCTTTTGTCACCCTCACAGCTCCTGTCATGGCTTGGCCAGTTCGGGTCTCGCCCTGTAACTTATGAGGGTGTGGCGATGTTTTCCCAGATGGGGTCCCCGTGCAAGGTCTTTGAATACAAGTTATTTATTGAGAGTCTGAGTGAATGGTCAGGCCTGGGGGCCGACACCAGGAGTCCGGAGTCCTAGATCCAGGCTCACCCTTCCCTTAGAGCTCCCCAGAGAGCTGAGGGCGGCCCCGAGGGCAAGCTGATGGCCTTCAGCGTATCTTCTCTTCAGTCAAGAGAACTCATCGCTTGGTACTTTTCCCCTTTCTTTTCAGCTGAGGCTCATTCTCCCCTCCCTTGTCACCCTTTCCAGCTTCTCATGCTGAGCCCACTGCTTTCTTGGCTTGTTCACCTCCACCGGCTTTCCAGTCAGCTACCTCGATTCCGTAAATAGCAGCGAGGAGGGTCCTGCTACAGGTTTGCGGCTTGTCTCACAAAGCCAGGGTCAGGCAGGATATTCTACGTGAGTTCGGTTGTTCAGGTTGCCAGGAAGCCGTACACTACTGGTACTTCTTGAACGGATCCCGAAAATGGGTGTCAGATCATTTCTGTCATTTCCAGTGCCTGGGGTAGGAGATAAGGTAAATGCGGATTAAGCACCTGGGAGGTTCTTAACCTCTGGAGAAAGAGTATTCCTTTGGTGTCAGGAGATACCGTTATAGAGATAAATACTATTCAATTTCCTATAGCATTTTGATACACGATAGACTTTCTGGAGGGTTAGCTGTTAAGCCAGCAGAGGAGAGCGTTTTGAGTACTCATGGGTGAACAGCGCCATGGGATAGAGCAGTGGCTCTTGAGTGAGGGTGATTTTGCCCTCACCCTTCCCCCAGCACGTTTGACAATGGCTGGAGACATTTTCCTTGGTTCACATCTGGTCGGGGCGGTGCTGCAGGCATCTAGTGGGTAGAGGCCAGGATGGTACCCCATATCGTACAAGGCACAGGACAGCCTTTCCCCACCACCCCAAAAGAATGAGCTGGCCCAAAATGTCAATAGTGTGCTATGGAGAAACCTTGGATAGAGGCTGAGGACTGAAGAGAGGCTGAGGTTGTCCGATGTACTCTCACGTCAGGTAGTCAGTCACATTTGCCAGACTGTTGTGTGGCCCTGCCCCTTTCCCAGAATCTGTAGCAGGCACGTTGATGCCAATGCTTGTCATGTCCTTGGGGTGCGAAACCCTTGGGGGCTCCTGAAAGTCCTAAACACAGGAAGGAGTGATTTAGGAGGGTGACGTGGGAGCAGAGATCTTTAGGAAGAACAGCATTGTCCTCATGTGTTTGGGAAATGTGCCAGATGGAAAAGAGATGAGGTGTGCCCTGGGGTGTCCCATTCCAGAAGGCAGCCTGGGAGTGATTGGTGCCAGGGAGTCAGATTGTGAATTTGATATCGACTGCTGTAGCAACGAGCAATGCCTTGATCTGTCTAGAGAGTGCTGGGTTGTCTGTCACTGCAGAGTTCAAGAGTTCCTGTATAGGCTGATGCCCACTGATTGGTGATATGATAGAGGGGGGGAGGCTGATATAAAGGATGCTCTAAGATCTTGTGATTCTACACTACTTTCACGATTCTTTCCCAGGACTCGGAGCTCCTCGTTCGTGAGCTGCAGAGCTCCTTGGAGGTCTGCTCTGACATGTTTCATCCGTTGACACGTGCCACTCATTTTTCAGGTACCAAGGAAAGAATCGCTTTGCACAAAGCCCGAAAGGATACACTGAAAGAATGATCAGAAAGGAATAATGCATAGGTATGTATTTGCATTGACTTTCTCCAAATATCTGAGACAGGGTAGCTGGTTAGTGGCTGCTTTCTCGTGCTCGAGCCCTTCCAATGGGATCACCTCGGAATGTCACAGGGATTGGAGCCTGTCGGAGCCTGTCTGTCTCTGCCCGTGGCCCCTAGTTTCTTCCTGTCGTGGCTTTCGATAGTGTGTAAGGCCCTTGTCTTTTCCTCCTGCTCCCAGCAGACATTGAGTAACCTCAAGCTGTTACTGAGATGCGTATTTCCCAGTATAGTCCTTTAGAAACGAGAAAGGTTTACTTACTGTGGAAACCAGTGTGGGTTCCTGGGAGTGTTAGTGTCACTTGGTATTGTGTTTCCCACGGCTGCCATGGTAACTGTCATTGCCAGGTGACTCCCTAAGGTTTGAAAAGAATTCTTCCTTGGATCTCAGGTGATAGTGGTGCCTTCCTTTCTTCCTTCCTTCCTTCATTCATTCAGGAACTATTTTCTGAGCAGCATGTATGTGCCACTTACTTTTCATATGTCCAGTGAATGACACAGACAAAATTCCTGCCCCAGTGAACTGTATATTGTGATGTAATTGGCTTAGGGTGAGGCCTGGCCATTGGTAGATTTTCAAATGTCCCCAGATGATTCTAATGTACAGCTAGGTTTGAGAATCACAGTTATCAATGAAGCACGTGGGGAACTGCAAAGGGCATTGCAGAAATCAAAAGTGGCTCTTGGTATGCCTTCACTATTGCTGCATTTTTCCTGCCTGCATCAGGACTGTTGTGCAAGTGCTGATCATTTTCTTTTCAGCCCTTTTCGCTGTTTGTCCAGACCCTTCATCCCTCTTTCTAACCTGACACCCTCCCTACCTCCTTGTTGTCTTTCAGCCTGCAGTCCATCATCTGTTTGGGATTGATTGTAAACTTGGTGGGAAGCCATTGCAGGGTATAAAGAGAGAAGTGGGGTTGGCAGAGATGCCTTTTTCAGACACCATACTGGCTAGTGTAAGAGAGTGGCTAGGAGGGGGCAGGACTGGAATTGGGGAGACTCATTAGGAGACTGGCTTTGTGCACAGTGGTGGCCTTGGAGGTGGAGTAAAGCAGGCAAGTTAGAGTCCTATTTGGAAGGTTAGTGATGGCTTGGAGGTGAATAGGAGTTAGTGATGAATTGGATGTGGGGAATGTGGGTTAAGGATGTGGAATTGGGTAAATGGAGGTGCTACTTACTGAAATGGGAAACGTTTTCTGCCCACATACTGGCCCGATAAACACCTTCTCACCCTTTAGACGTTGAATCAGAGATGCTTTCTTGTTTTATTTAGGTATATTTTATTTTATTGCATTTTTAATTGGGCTGCGATGCCAGCTTGCATGATCTCAGTTCCCCAACCAGGGATTGAATCCGGGCCCCCTGAAGTGGAGGCACAGGGTCCTAACCACTAGACCACCGGAGCACCGGGGAATTCCCAGCAGAGATTTTTGCTTTTCGTTTGTTTCTTTTTTTAATATAACTTTTGATTATTTGGTTAATGAATGAATTTATTTATTTATTTATTTTTCGTTGCATTGGGTTTTCGTTGCCGGGCGCGGGCTTTCTGTAGTTGCGGTGAGCCGGGGCTACTCTTCGTTGTGGTGCATGGGCTTCTCAGTGCAGTGGCTTCTCATGTTGCGGAGCACGGGCTCTTAGCACGCGGTCCTCACTAATTGTGGCACGTGGGCTCGCGGGCTTACTGGCTCCGTGGCACGTGGGAGCTTCCTGGACCAGGGAGCCAACCCATGTCCCGTGCCTTGGCAGGTGGATTGTTTCTTTGTTTTCGTTTTTAAAGTCTTTGTTGGAGTATAATTGCTCTACGCTGGTGTGTCAGTTTCTGCTGTATAACAAAGGGAATCAGCTGCATGCATACGTATATCCCCACATCCCCTCCCTCCTGCATCTCCCTCCCACCCTCCTGATCCCACCCCTCTAGGTGGTTGCAAGGCACTGAGCTGATCTTCCTGTGCTGTGCAGCTGCTTCCCACTAGCCAGGTATTTTACATTTGGTATTGTATATTTGTCAATGCTACTCTCTTACTGCCTCCCAGCTTCCCCTTCCCCTTCCCCGAGTCCTCAAGTCCATTCTCTATGTCTGCGTCTTTATTCTTGCCCTGCCCCTAGGTTCATTA
This sequence comes from Kogia breviceps, assembly GCF_026419965.1. Taxonomy (NCBI): domain Eukaryota; kingdom Metazoa; phylum Chordata; class Mammalia; order Artiodactyla; family Physeteridae; genus Kogia; species Kogia breviceps. The sequence goes on from NC_081320.1 coordinate 31,284,342, forward strand.
GAAACTTTTTTTTTTTTAAGATTCCATATATATGTATTAGCATACGGTATTTGATTTCCTCTTTGTGACTTACTTCACTCTGTATGACAGACTCTAGGTCCATCCACCTCACTACAAATAACTCAGTTTCATTTCCTTTTATGGCAGAGTAAGAGTCCATTGTATATATGTGCCACATCTTCTTTATCTGTTCGTCTCTCGATGGACACTTCGGTTGCTTCCCTGTCCTGGCCACCGTAAATAGTGTTGGCAGGCGGATTCTGTACCACTGCACCACCAGCGTAGTCCCCAGAGTTTATTTCTTAAGGGAGGCCCTCCTCAAGCCGCATCCGTCTCTTTCCTGCTGACGTAGACTCCCACAGCCTTACATAACTGCTCCTTCATAGCACCATACACAGTTTGAATTTCTCACATTTTTAAGTGCCTTTTCTATAACCCTGTGTTCTACTGAACCTTTCCCTCCTGTCTCATCAGGTTATGTCCAGTGCCTACCAGTGCTTGACATATCTTAGGGGCTCAGTAAGTGTCTGTTGACTCCATAATTGGAGAGAGAGGACAAGGCTTAGGAGGGCAGATCAAGGCTTTGTTTTCTACATGTTGAGTAGAAGATGGTTCAAAGCAGGAGCCCTTGAACCTGAGCCTCTTCCCCGGTGAGCGGGGATCCAACCCGAGCCCCCTGCAGTGGAAGCGTGGAGTCCTAACCTCTGGACTACCAGGGAAGTCCCCCGTGTTCCTTTAACTGAGGTCACAAGCTCCAGCGCAGAATAGGAGGCACACGTGAGGCGGATGAGGTCGATTTGCTCCGGGGTGAGGCGCACGGCATCCCGTTGGTGGGTCTGGCGTGGGACGTAGGCTGACCAGAAGTGAGGGAAGGCCAGGGCTTGGTTTGGGGCTTGGAACTCCTTGGGCTTCTCATCGCCTCCTCAGCTGGCACAGCGCTCACTGTGCCCAGAAGTCACCTGTGACGCGTTGTTTTTTTCTGTGGTACTTGGATGCCCGTCAGGGTGGCTCACGGTGACCCCTGTAGCCCCCAGCATCCATGGCATGGCACTTTCTAGGTCACTATGGTAACATAGTTCCAATGTGACTAACCTGTGGTCTCGGAGGCCCCCAAACTACCCCACTATTCCCCAGCAGCCACGGGGACACCTTGTGTGTCCCCTTGGTGCCTGCGCACCCACGAGACCGTCTTTCATCCCGTCCAAGGTGGTGTGGCCGTGGCTGAACTTGCTTAGATTAACAGCCTGGAGCCCATTGTGGTGCAACAGCCTCAGGACCAGGGGCATGTCGTTGTGGCTGGAGGGAGGTCAAGGCAAATGGGTGGGCCCCTTAGGTCTTGGGATCAGGCAGGATACATTGCCTGGCCTGGGGCAGCCTGAGGGAGCCTCACACCACGCTTGTGTGGACACCTCCGGACCTCCTCTGCTGCCCAGGGCCAGGCTAGGCCCACAACGGCCCCAAGCAGCCCTCACACACTGCAGCCACCCGTCCACAAGCGGGAAGTCCCACATCAGGGCCCGCGTGCGCTCCCGCGGACTTGGGGTGCTGGAGGTGGCCGGCGTGGTGTGCACACGGGTTACCGGCCGCAGCAGCAGACCCAGCAGGAGCAGCAGACCCAGCAGAGGCCGCTGGCGGAGTGCGCGGGGACCCTCGAGGCCCCCCGGGTCGCAAGCTGCACAGGGCCAGGCAGGCGGGCAGAGGCGGCGGGTCTGAGAGGGGCGGGCGATGGGGTTGTGCCCGTCGACACAGGCCACCCAGCGGCGCAGCCTCGCGAGGGGCCCTGGGTGAGGGAGGCGATACAGGGTCAGAGGACCCTACGACCCGTGTGCGGAGAGCCGTGATCCACGAAGCCCGGAAGCCACAGGGCAGCACTGCCCTCCCGGCCCCTGCTCAGAGGCAGGTCCCGCGGGCTCAGCTGGCCTCTGCTGAGAGCCCACTGGCCTCCCATCGCGGGTGCCCTCTGCCCCCGGCCCTCTTCCCACTCCCACTGCTCCGAGGGGGCGCCCTAGGTTGCTGTCCCCTGCCTCTAAACTTCCTGTCCAAGCTGGGGTGCTTCTCTCAGGGGGCCACTTTCAGTCCAAGGCCTCCCGGGAGCACACCTCGTCCCCATCCGCCTGCAGCAGGCCCCGCCCACGCCGAGGGCTGCCTGCGAGTGTCTGTGTGGCCACAAGTGCTCTGGGCTCCCGGTTTCCCGGTACCGGGCCATTGGGGCTGGTATGGGGGAAGAGATAGTTTCTGGAAATGGTGGGGGGTAATAACCTTGTGAGCTCTGGATTCAGGTAGGGGCCCTCTGCCCCCGGCCTTCTCTCTCCACCTACTTGACTCTCCAGCCTTCATGACCATTCTCTGGGGACTTCAACCAGCACCTGGGACCTATCAGGAACCTCCCCCACTTCGGTCAGCCAGCCTCAGGAAAGAGCGCCCTCAGGAGTTGCTACATCCCCCCAGGGCCCGAATAGAGGGACTTTGGGGATGTGAACTGAACAACCTTCTGGGGAGAGTCAGTGACCCTTGTACTCACCAGAGCAGGAACCCAGTCCGTACGGTATTTGAGTGGAAGGAACTGAAGTCATTTCCATGGCAGCAGAGCCCCCAGTGCAGCACCCTTCCTCCCAGAGCTGCCGCTGGCTGTCCTTCTGGCCAGGATCGCTCCTACCTCAGCGTGGAAGGCCCGGCCTCGTGGAGAAGTATAGGTTCTGAGGAGAGATCTGGCACCTGGCTTCTGCTGCTCCACTTGCCTTCTCTCGTGGCCCTTGTGGCTCTAGCTTTCCCAGAAACCTCAAGGGCTAAGTGCCTGTGCTCGCTCAGAGGCCGCACGCCATTCCCCATTTCCAGCCTCAGGCCCTCCCCCTAGCTGCCTCCTCTAGGGACCCCTTCCCCCCACCACCTCCCCACACAGTGGGGATGTGCCTTCTCACAGAAGCTCAACCACTGAGATGCTTTAGGGACTGTGCCCAAACTCCTTCATCCCCAGCCTCTCAAGTTTTTGCTCTGATCGTTGGCACCCCCTGGAGCTGCTACACCTTTGGAACCTTTCCCGGGTGGCAGGAGTGCCCAGCACAGGGGTAGTGACCTAAGTCTGAGCTGTGGCGACCTTTAGAAATCTGTTACAGAAAAACACTTTGCCGAGCATTAGGGGACCCCACTGGGGACAGAAGGGGCTGGGAATAAAGGAGCATGTGAACCTCGGGGCAGGGTGCGTGCTGCTTGACTCTCCATCCTGTTCTTGCTTCGGGGGCAGGAAATGGTGCGTTGGCGGGGGGCGGGTGGTAACCTTGTGAGCTTTGCCATGGCCCTCTCTTGAGAATGGCTCAGCCAGCAAGATTCTGTGGAGTCCGCCTCCTGGCACCATGCTACAATCGCCGGATTTTGGGTCGGGAGCAAAGATCTTCATCCGAGTCTTGCGGAGCGCGCTTTCTCTTGGGCGCACGTCTGGCGACTGGCTCCTGCTCCGCTTCCACCTTTGCTGGCGTGGCCGAAGGAACATCCCCGTAGGCCCAGTAGCCACCAGCGCGGCAGTATGTCTCCCCATGGCAGCCCAACTGCGTTTCCCCACACCCTCGGTTGAGGACGTGGCAGTGACCAGCTGTAGGAGGAGAAACGGGAGCCGCTGCTGCTGCAAAGAAAATCAAAAGTGATCAGTCCCTTCTGCTGTGCACAGTCTCCTGGCCGAATCTCCCTCTCTCATGTCTCTCCCAGTTTCTGGCCAGAGACCTTTCATCTACTGGACATCCAAAACACAGCCTTGGCCCATCACCTCTCTGAGTCCCTGGAGAAGGGACCCTGGCTGCAAAAGCGATTCCTAGGGCCTACGGCTGCAGCAGATGAGGGAGTCCCTTCACCTTTTCCAGGGAAATCAGTAGAACCCGAAAGTCATTGCAAGCATGATCCTCTCCATCTCTCCCTTCCACAACAGAGAAAACATTTCTTGCAGTCTGTCACTTGTGAGGCTTTAATGGAAATATCGTTCAAGTTTTGGAAAAAGATAATCTAATGTAAATTGGATCAGTACCCCTCCCACCTTGGCAACCCCTCTTAGGTCCCATTTTTACAGTGCCTGTTTCCACCACACGGAACTCTAGTCCTCTGATCCTTTTATCTCGATAAGAACAAGGCCACATACTGAGGCAGAGTGATCGGGAGACTCAGAACCGGGTTCTGGGTACCATGTCTAGGCTCACATCAACCCAGCCTCCTGGGACACCATCTCCTCAGCCCTCCAGTCTCACTAGCACTTCATCACGCCCCCTTGGTTCTTCCGTTCCTGCCATCAATAGGGCACCACCGTCGGCCCTAGTACTCAGCCGCTCGTATGGGATGTGTCTGACGGGACCGAGCTAGATGTCTACACGACAGCACAGAGGTACCTGGGTTTGAAGGTGCGGTTCAAGGGTGGCCCTCTTCCTCAAACTGCTCCATTGACCATTCGCCAGCAACAACACACTTGTCTTTTGCTAAGAGGCCCATCAGGAAAGGGTCTGAATGGAAGCATCCTGTAGCCCAAAGGGGAAGGCTCCTTTGATAAAGATCAGAACCTTCCCGCACACTTGTCCAGGGATGACCTTTCACTTGTCCTCAGCAGTGAGCACTGTGGGTCCTTGAAGGTGTCCCACGTAACTGGTATTCGTTACAGCTGGGAAAGTGCTCAGGTGTATGTGCTGGGCAAGCCCCAGGGAACATGTGGCAGCCGGGGGAAGTTGTGCGTACACCATGCCTCTTGGACAGATGCCTGGTCTCAGTGTACCTCGTGCACTGCCCTCTCAGGGAACGTAGGACAGGTTAGAGTAAATGCAGAAGGTCTGGTGAGGGATTCTCTCTCAGACAACCAAAGAGATTGGTCTCTGGTGGAGAACCGGTAGGGAAGTATCTCTGAGGGCAGCAGCACGTTTGCATCGTAACCCTGCCATGGAAACTGTGAGAAGGCCTGTGAGGTCCTCACTAGCTAGTGAGGTCATCGTATGGAACTTGTGAGTTGAGGGGCAGGCTTCAGGAGGAGGGGCAGTTTTGTGGAGGAGAGCAGGGTGGAGGCAGACGTACTCTGCCTGGGCCCTCACACCGGGGCCTCCCCACCCATGCCCTAGTCTAGTAGACACCCCACGTGGGTCGTGCCGGTGGGCTGGCACAGCCCCAGGGGCCACAGGAGGGCAAGAGAGACCCACATCCTGAGATCGGCTTGAGAGGCAAGATGAACGTTAGGAGGCAACTAGGTTGTACGTCCCTGACCCTAAGAGGCAGAGATTTGTGTGGACTGGGGAATCAAGGAAGGCTCCTTGGCAGTGGGCCTGAAGGGCAAGTGACATGTGAACCCATGGGGAAGAGAGGGCAGACATTCCATTTTGGAAGAAGAATAGCAGAGACACACTCTTCTCGACCTTGTCCTGCCCCAAATATAAATTCATAGAACCCTCCCATTTTAACACCCGAGGGCTTCAAAAACCCTAGAGGTGAAGGGGCCTCCCCAGTGTTAACACAGGTCGTGGAGAGGTGTTGCACTCAATGGTTAGGTTCATGCTGGGCCCCCGGATTCACAGCTGATAGGAACGTGAGGAAGAGCTCATGCCATTTCAAACATTTCCAAGGTGATACTGAGAGAGATGTTAAAGGTGCAAAATGAGGGTGCTGAATGACCCCACAAAGTGGGAATGGTGGGCCCACTTTAACGTGAAAGTCCAAACAAATTCCTGTCGAAAGGACATCATACCGAATGATCACATAATCATGACACTCGCCCTCTCCCCTAGAGGTAAATATCATTAGAATCCTCTCTCTCCCTCTCTCCACCATGAAAGGATGAGAGAAAGGCTCAGCAGCAGCCCCGGTGAAAGACATGGTCAACACCGTGAAGAGGTGTTACTAAGACGATTTGGTCCAACTCAGAGAAGGAAAGAGATGACTCTGCCCTTAGCCTGAGCAGGCCCACAGGAAGGAAGCACATTTGGGGCAGCCTTGGATAGTGTGGCAATGAGAGAGAACCTTCTTTAGGAAGGGACTCCCTGTTGCCGACCTTGCAAAAGCCAAAATGGGACATTCGTGTACTTGGGCTGTTGCAGAGGGGATGTGCCCAGAGGTGGGGCCACTCTGCTTGAGAATCACAGCACCTTGTAATCCTAGTAAGCTGCTTGACTCCTGCAATCGCCGGATTTTTGGTCTGGAGCAGCGGAGATCTTTGTCCAAGTCCTCCGGAGCACACTTTCTCTTCAGAGCTCGTCTGGCGACTGGCTTCTCGGCTTGCACCTTTGCTGGTGTGGCCAAAGGAATGTCCCCGTAGGGCCGGTAGCCACCAGCCAGGCAGTAGGTCTCCCCATGCCAGCCCAACTGCGTTTCTTCACATCCCCGGTAGAGGACGTGGTAGTGACCAGGTGTCGGAGGAGAAACGGGAGCCGCTGCTGCTGCAAAGAAAATCAGAAGTGATCAGTCCCTTCGGCTGTACACAGTCTCCTGGCAGGATTTCCCTCTCTCAAGTCTCTCCCAGTTTCTGGCCGAAGACCTTTCATCTCCTGGACATCCAAAACACAGCCTTGGCCCATCACCTCTCTGAGTCCCTGGAGAAGGGAAACTGGCTGCAAAGGCAATTCCTGGAGCCTACGACTGCAGCACATGAGGAAGTCTCTTCACCGTTTCCAGGGAAAACAGTAGAAGCCGAAAGTCATTGCACTCATGATCCTCTCCATCTGTCCCTTCCACAACAGAGAAACCAACCATTTCTTGCTGTCTGTCATTTCTGAGGCTTTCATGGAAATGCCTTTCAAGATTTCGAAAACAATCATCTAATATAACTTGGTTCAGAACCACTCCCACCTTGGCCACCCCTCTTGGGCCCCATGTATACTGCCTGTTTCAAACACACTGAACTCTCGCCCTGGGATCCTTGTATCTAGAGTAGCACGAGGTCCACTACTGAGGCAGAGTGAACAGGAGACTCAGAACCCGGCTTCTGGGTACCATATCTAGGCTCACATCAACCCAGCCTCCTGGGGCACCATCTCCTCAGCCCTCCGGTCTCACTAGCACTTCATCACCCCCTGCCCCTTGGTTCTTCCGTCCTTCCCATGACTATGGCACCACCGTCTCCCCTAGTACTCAGCAGCTCAGTATGGGATGTGTCTGAGGGGACCGATCTCGATGTCTCCGTGCCAGCACAGAGGTGCCTGGGTTTGAAGGTGTGGTTCAAGAGTGGCCCTCTTCCTCAAACTGCTCCATTTACCACTTGCCCACAACAACACACTTGTCTTTTGCTAAGAGGCCCATCAAGAAAGGGTCTGAATGGAAGCATCCTGTAGCCCAAAGCGGAAGGCTATATTTATAAAGATCAGAAGCTTCCTGCACACTAGTCCGGGGCTGACCTTTCACTTGTCCTCAACAGTGAGCACTGTGGGACCCTGAAGGTGTCCCAGGTCACTGGTATTACTTACATCTGGGAAAGCACTCAGGTGTACGTAGTGGGCAAGAGCCACAGAAACATGTGGCAGCCAGGTGAGGTTGTGTGTACCCCACGCCTGTTCCGCAGATGCCCGGTCTCGCTGTTCCTCCTGCACCGCCCAGCCAGGGAACAGAGCACAGGTTGGAATATGTGTAGAGGATCCGGTCACACATTCTGTCTCAGACAACCAAAGAGATTGGTCTCTGGTGGAGAACCAGTAGGGAAGTTTCTCTGAGGGCAGCAAACTTTGTTTGCACAGTTACACTGCCATGGAAACAGTGAGAAGGACTGTGAGGTCCTCACTAGCCAGTGAGGTCATCGTATGAAACCTGTGACTTGGGGGTCAGGCTTGAGGAGGAGGGGCAGTTCTGTGGAGGAGAGCAGGGTGGAGGCAGACGTACTCTGCCTGGGCCCTCACGCCGGGGCCTCCCCATCCATGCCCTAGTCTAGTAGACACCCCACGTGGGGCATGCCGGTGGGCTGGCACAGCCCCAGGGGCCACAGGAGGGCAAGAGAGACCCACATCCTGAGATCGGCTTGAGAGGCAAGATGAACATTAGGAGGCAGCTAGGTTGTACGGCCCTGACCCTGAGAGGCAGAGATTTGTGTGGACTGGGGAATCAGGGAAGGCTCCTTGGCAGTGGGCCTGAAGGACAAGTGACATGTGGACCCATGGGGAAGAGAGGGCAGACATTCCATTTTGGAAGAATAAAAGCAGAGACACACTCTTCTCGACCTTGTCCTGCCCCAAATATAGATTCATAGAACCCTCCCATTTTTACACCCGAGGGCTTCAAAAACCCGAGAGGTGAAGGGGCCTACCCAGTGTTACACAGGTCGTGGAGAGGTGTTGCGCTCAATGGTTAGGTTCATGTTGGGGCCCCGGATTCCCAGCTGATAGGAACGTGAGGACAAACTCATGCCGTTTCAAACATTTCCAAGGTGATACTGAGAGAGATGTTAAAGGTGCAAAATGAGGGTGCTGAATGACCTCACAAAGTGGGAATGGTGGGCCCACTTTAACGTGAAAGTCCAAACAAATTCCTGTCGAAAGGACATCATACCGAATGATCACATAATCATGACACTCGCCCTCTCCCCTAGAGGTAAGAATCATTAGAATCCCCTCTCTCTCTCCACCATGAAAGGATGAGAGAAAGGCTCAGCAGCAGCCCCCGTGAAAGACATGGTCAACACCGTGAAGAGGTGTTACGAAGACGATTTGGTCCGACTCAGAGACGACTCTGCCCTTAGCCTGAGCAGGCCCACAGGGAGGAAGCACATTTGGGGCAGCCTTGGATAGTGTGGCAATGAGAGAGGACCTTCTTTAGGAGGGGACTCCTGTTGCCGACCTTGAGAAAGCAAAGATGGGACATTCGTGTACTTGGGCTGTTGCAGAGGGGATGTGCCCAGGAGGTAGAGACTGCTTGGACTACCATTTTAGAGGTTGGGCCACCCTGGTTGAGAAGCACAGCACCTTGTTCTCCTAAAGTGCTTGAATCAGCGGGTGCCCCTTAGGATAGACAAAGTCAGGCCTCATTGGAGCAGACTGCCTTTGGGAGTGGTAGAAGGTGAAGTGTGAAGGGGAATGCTCTGGAGGAGGTTTGTCGTGGCAGGTGGGCCAGCATGAGACCATTCAGATTCTCCAAGGCTCCAGAGATCACTTGGCTGGGAGCATCCCTGTGATGTGGTGCGGGGACTCCAACCTTAACAGGACCTGGCTGGGCACCTGGGGGAGGCCGAATAAATGGTTTCTTAACTTAGGAGAGTGAGAGACTCACCTGGGGAGTTCCACAAAAGCACTTAAAAAGACTTGTACCTGGATTCTTGAGACAACCCTCAGAAAACTTATCTAGATGTGGAGTAGGGCTCAGGAAGCTTCAACTTGTGTGTGTGTGTCTGTGTGTGTGTGTGTGTGTGTGTGTGTGTGTGTGTATGTGGTGCGTGGGCCTCTCAGTGTTGTGGTCTTTCTCGTTGCGGAGTGCAGGCTCAGCGGCCATGGCCCACGGAGCCAGCTGCTCCGCGGCATGTGGGATCTTCCCGGACCGGGGCATGAACCCGTGTGCCCTGCATCGGCAGGCGGACTCTGAACCACTGCGCCACCAGGGAAGCCCTAAGCTGCACTTTTTAAATAAGCTTCCTGGGCAGCCCCACCACAGTGGTCCATGTATAGAGTGACCAAATGATTGTGTCTTCTCGGTTGCTTTGGGGAGTCCAAGTGGGCCGTATTTAAAACGGCAGCAGGCATACGTATAAACAGGGAAGTTTCGAGGCAAACAGAGGTATATGGTTACAGTATGCATGAATCAGATCTGAGAAAAGCTAGCCTGGTGGTTAAAGAACACAACGCTTAGGACAGACAGACCAGATTCTGTCCTACTTACTTGTGTGAGTTTGACCAAGTTCTTTATCCTCCTGACTGTTTGCTCATGTGGAAAAGAGCTATGGCTGTACATTGAGCACACTATTCTCTTTTGGCAAAGGTTGCTCTGGGTCCATTTGTGTTCTCTGCAATTCTTTCCAGTGTGCAAGCATTTTTAAGTCGTCTGATAAAGTATTACATTTGACTTTGAACTGTTCATTACTTTGGGCAAAGCTTCTGTAGTGCTGCAGAGACTAGAACCTATGCAGAGATAGTGAGAGGATGCTATAACCTTCTGCCGGTTTATAAAGAAGTTTCACCTTTTCTCCACTTCCTCCACCTGCCACCAAGAGATGAGAAAGAAGGCAGAGGCTGGAAATGCACACCAGGCAATACTTGTGTGGCAGTTTGGCTTTTTCTTCCACTGCCAGTTCTTCCCAGAGAGATTTCACCCAAAGCGCCTAAGCTTGCCATGGCCATTGTTGTGCAGAAAATTTCTCTCTATTGCTAGTCACATCCCCTTTTCCTTCTCCTGGGTCTAAATGGATGTTTGGGGGCAGGGAATAAAATGCAATACAGTGAAATGTCTATGCTGATTTAATTGGCTTGGGATGAGGCCTGGCCATTGGTAGTATTTAAAATCTCTCCAGATGATTCGCATGTACAGCGAGGTTTGGGAATCACAGTTATCGATGAAGCACTTTGGGAATTGCAAAGGCATTGCAGAAATAAAAAGTGGCTATTGGTATTCCTTCACTCTTCCTGCATTTTCTTTCCTGCCTGCATCAGGACTGTTGTGCAAGTGCTGATCATTTTCTTTTCAGCCCTTTTCGCTGTTTGCCTAGACCGTTCATCCCTCTTTCAAACCTGACACCCTCCCTACCTCCTTCTTGTCTTTCAGCCTCCAGTCCATCATCAGTTTGGGATTGATCCTACACTTGGTGGGAAGCCATTGCAGGGTATAAAGAGAGAAGTGGTGTTGGCAGAGATGCCTTTTTCAGACACCGCACTGGCTACTGTAAGAGAATGGCTAGGAGAGGGCAGGAGTAGATTTGGGGAGACTCATTAGGAGACTGACTTTGTGCACAGTGGTGGCCTTGGAGGTGGAGTAAAGCAGGCAGGTTAGAGTCCTATTTGGAAGGTTAGTGATGGCTTGGAGGTGAATAGGAGTTAGTGATGAATTGGATGTGGGGAATGTGGGTTAAGGATGTGTAATTGGGTAAATGGAGGTGCTACTTACTGAAATGGGAAACGTTTTCTGCCCACATACTGGCCCGATAAACACCTTCTCACCCTTTACACCTTGAATCAGAGATGCTTTCTTGTTTTATTTAGTTATATTTTATTTTATTGCATTTTTATTTGGGCTGCGATGCCAGCTTGCAGGATCTCAGTTCCCCAACCAGGGATTGAACCCGGGCCCCCTGAAGTGGAGGCACGGGGTCCTAACCACTCGACCACCGGGGAATTCCCAGCAGAGATTTTTACTTTTCGTTTCTTTCTTTTTTTAATATAAGTTTTGATTAATTGGTTAATGAATGAATGAATGAATGAATTTTGGGTCGCATTGGTTCTTCATTGCCGCGCGTGGGCTTTCGGTAGTTGCGGCGAGCAGGGGCTACTCTTCGTTGTGGTGCCCGGGCTTCTCAGTGCAGTGGCTTCTCATGTTGCGGAGCATGGGCTCTATGATGCACGCGGTCCTCAGTAGTTCTGGCGCGTGGGCTCGGTAGAGGTGGCGCGCAGGCTTACTGGCTCCGCGGCATGTGGGGCCTTCCCGGACCAGGGTGCAAACCCGTGTCCCCTGCCTTGGCAGGCGGATTGTTTGTTTTTGTTTTTGTTTTTAAACATCTTTGTTGGAGTGTAATTGCTTTACCCTGGTGTGTCAGTTTCTGCTGTGTAACAAAGTGAATCAGCTCTATGCATGCCTATATCCCCATATCCCCTCCCTCCTGCGTCTCTCTCTCTCACCCTCCTGTGCCCAACCCTCTAGGTGGTCGAAAGGCACTGAGCTGAACTCCCTGTGCTGTGCAGCTGCTTCCCGCTAGCTAGGTATTTTACATTTGGTATTGTATATATGTCAATGCTACTCTTCTTTCATCCCAGCTTACCCTTCCCCCTCCCCGTGTCCTCAAGTTCATTTTCTATCTGCGTCTTTATTCCTGCCCTGCCCTTAGGTTCATGAGAACCTTTATATACATACATATATATATATATATATATATATATATATATATATATATATGTTCCATATATATGTGGTAGCATACGATATTTGTTTTTCTCTTCCTGACTTACTTCACTCTGTATGACAGACTCGAGGTCTATCCACCTCACTACAAATAGCTCAGTTTCATTTCTTTTATGACTGAGTCATATTCTATGGTATGTATGTGTCACATCGTCTTTATCTATTTGTCTGTCGATGGACACTTAGGTTGCTTCCCGGTCCTGGCTACTGTAAATTGTGCTGGCAGGTGGATTCTGAACCACTGCACCACCAGGGAAGTCCCCAGAGATTATTTCTTAAGGGAGGCCCTCCTCAAGCCCCACCAGTCTCTTCCCTGCTGACACAGACTCCCACAGCCTTACGTAACTGCTCCTTTCGAGTACCATACACAGTTTTAATTTCACAGACATTTGTAAGTTCCCTTTTTATAACCCTCTGTTCTACTGATCCTTTCCCTCCTGCCTCATCATTTTTTCTCCAGTGCCTGCCAGTGCTTGGCATATCTTCGGGGCTCAGTAAGTGTCTGTTGAATCCCTAATTGGAGACAGAGGACAAGGCTTAGGAGGGAAGATCAAGGCTTTATTTTTGTTTTCTACATGTTGAGAATTGGTCCTCGTGGGCGCGGCGATTCTTCCAGCCGTGCGAAGCCAGTGGCGCGGGCTGACAAGGGCCCACCGTGAGGCGTACCGGCTGGTTCAACTGGGGCCGCCACGCGGAGATCAGCAGCGGCCCGGGTCGCACCAGCACCGGTCGCGGGGGGCTCCGCTGCCCGCTCTGCTGCTCTTCCTGCTGCCACTGTAGAGCCCGCGGGATGCGCACCACGGGCCGGGGCTCGTTTGGACCGCGGACCGTGAGGTCCCGGCGAAGCGCCAGAAGCAACCGAGCCACAAGCGACAAGAGCCGCAGCCAGGGTGCCAGAGCCCTATTCCCCTTGCTGCGGGAGAGGCGCACGACAGTGACTTCACGGGCACGCCAAGTTCTGGCGGTCGGTGGCTGGCGCGGCTCAGTCAGGGCCGCGGAATTGGCGAAGCGTGTGGAAGGAGCGGGATGTGTAGAGCTCAGCAGCGGCGAAGTGGGTAGGTCCGAACAGGGGCTGGTGACTCCAGGTCCCGGCCAACCTTGGGGAAGGGTGCGCGTTGGAGGCAGGACGGGGGTCCGAGGATACACGGTGATGGGGCCCTGGCATTAGGAGCCAGGAGGGCGGAGGGCTTGTGGTGATCCGATGTCGGATCCCTGCAATGCTCTTTTGTCACCCTCACAGCTCCTGTCATGGCTTGGCCAGTTCGGGTCAACCCCTGTAACTTATGAGGGTGTGGCGATGTTTTCCCAGATGGGGTCCCCGTGCAAGGTCTTTGAATACAAGTTATTTATTGAGAGTCTGAGTGAATGGTCAGGCCTGGGGGCCGACACCAGGAGTCCGGAGTCCTAGATCCAGGCTCACCCTTCCCTTAGAGCTCCCCAGAGAGCTGAGGGCGGCCCCGAGGGCAAGCTGATGGCCTTCAGCGTATCTTCTCTTCAGTCAAGAGAACTCATCGCTTGGTACTTTTCCCCTTTCTTTTCAGCTGAGGCTCATTCTCCCCTCCCTTGTCACCCTTTCCAGCTTCTCATGCTGAGCCCACTGCTTTCTTGGCTTGTTCACCTCCACCGGCTTTCCAGTCAGCTACCTCGATTCCGTAAATAGCAGCGAGGAGGGTCCTGCTACAGGTTTGCGGCTTGTCTCACAAAGCCAGGGTCAGGCAGGATATTCTACGTGAGTTCGGTTGTTCAGGTTGCCAGAAAGCCTTACACTACTGGTACTTCTTGAACGGATCCCGAAAATGGGTGTCAGATCATTTCTGTCATTTCCAGTGCCTGGGGTAGGAGATAAGGTAAATGCGGATTAAGCACCTGGGAGGTTCTTAACCTCTGGAGAAAGAGTATTCCTTTGGTGTCAGGAGATACCGTTATAGAGATAAATACTATTCAATTTCCTATAGCATTTTGATACACGATAGACTTTCTGGAGGGTTAGCTGTTAAGCCAGCAGAGGAGAGCGTTTTGAGTACTCATGGGTGAACAGCGCCATGGGATAGAGCAGTGGCTCTTGAGTGAGGGTGATTTTGCCCTCACCCTTCCCCCAGCACGTTTGACAATGGCTGGAGACATTTTCCTTGGTTCACATCTGGTCGGGGCGGTGCTGCAGGCATCTAGTGGGTAGAGGCCAGGATGGTACCCCATATCGTACAAGGCACAGGACAGCCTTTCCCCACCACCCCCAAAGAATGAGCTGGCCCAAAATGTCAATAGTGTGCTATGGAGAAACCTTGGATAGAGGCTGAGGACTGAAGAGAGGCTGAGGTTGTCCGATGTACTCTCACGTCAGGTAGTCAGTCACATTTGCCAGACTGTTGTGTGGCCCTGCCCCTTTCCCAGAATCTGTAGCAGGCACGTTGATGCCAATGCTTGTCATGTCCTTGGGGTGCGAAACCCTTGGGGGCTCCTGAAAGTCCTAAACACAGGAAGGAGTGATTTAGGAGGGTGACGTGGGAGCAGAGATCTTTAGGAAGAACAGCATTGTCCTCATGTGTTTGGGAAATGTGCCAGATGGAAAAGAGATGAGGTGTGCCCTGGGGTGTCCCATTCCAGAAGGCAGCCTGGGAGTGATGGGTGCCAGGGAGTCAGATTGTGAATTTGATATCGACTGCTGTAGCAACGAGCAATGCCTTGATCTGTCTAGAGAGTGCTGGGTTGTCTGTCACTGCAGAGTTCAAGAGTTCCTGTATAGGCTGATGCCCACTGATTGGTGATATGATAGAGGGGGGGAGGCTGATATAAAGGATGCTCTAAGATCTTGTGATTCTACACTACTTTCACGATTCTTTCCCAGGACTCGGAGCTCCTCGTTCCTGAGCTGCAGAGCTCCTTGGAGGTCTGCTCTGACATGTTTCATCCGTTGACACGTGCCACTCATTTTTCAGGTACCAAGGAAAGAATCGCTTTGCACAAAGCCCGAAAGGATACACTGAAAGAATGATCAGAAAGGAATAATGCATAGGTATGTATTTGCATTGACTTTCTCCAAATATCTGAGACAGGGTAGCTGGTTAGTGGCTGCTTTCTCGTGCTCGAGCCCTTCCAATGGGATCACCTCGGAATGTCACAGGGATTGGAGCCTGTCGGAGCCTGTCTGTCTCTGCCCGTGGCCCCTAGTTTCTTCCTGTCCTGGCTTTCGATAGTGTGTAAGGCCCTTGTCTTTTCCTCCTGCTCACCTCAGACATTGAGTAACCTCAAGCTGTTACTGAGATGCGTATTTCCCAGTATAGTCCTTTAGAAACGAGAAAGGTTTACTTACTGTGGAAACCAGTGTGGGTTCCTGGGAGTGTTAGTGTCACTTGGTATTGTGTTTCCCACGGCTGCCATGGTAACTGTCATTGCCAGGTGACTCCCTAAGGTTTGAAAAGAATTCTTCCTTGGATCTCAGGTGATAGTGGTGCCTTCCTTTCTTCCTTCCTTCCTTCATTCATTCAGGAACTATTTTCTGAGCAGCATGTATGTGCCACTTACTTTTCATATGTCCAGTGAACGACACAGACAAAATTCCTGCCCCAGTGAACTGTATATTGTGATGTAATTGGCTTAGGGTGAGGCCTGGCCATTGGTAGATTTTCAAATGTCCCCAGATGATTCTAATGTACAGCTAGGTTTGAGAATCACAGTTATCAATGAAGCACGTGGGGAACTGCAAAGGGCATTGCAGAAATCAAAAGTGGCTCTTGGTATGCCTTCACTATTGCTGCATTTTTCCTGCCTGCATCAGGACTGTTGTGCAAGTGCTGATCATTTTCTTTTCAGCCCTTTTCGCTGTTTGTCCAGACCCTTCATCCCTCTTTCTAACCTGACACCCTCCCTACCTCCTTGTTGTCTTTCAGCCTGCAGTCCATCATCTGTTTGGGATTGATCGTAAACTTGGTGGGAAGCCATTGCAGGGTATAAAGAGAGAAGTGGGGTTGGCAGAGATGCCTTTTTCAGACACCATACTGGCTAGTGTAAGAGAGTGGCTAGGAGGGGGCAGGACTGGAATTGGGGAGACTCATTAGGAGACTGGCTTTGTGCACAGTGGTGGCCTTGGAGGTGGAGTAAAGCAGGCAAGTTAGAGTCCTATTTGGAAGGTTAGTGATGGCTTGGAGGTGAATAGGAGTTAGTGATGAATTGGATGTGGGGAATGTGGGTTAAGAATGTGGAATTGGGTAAATGGAGGTGCTACTTACTGAAATGGGAAACGTTTTCTGCCCACATACTGGCCCGATAAACACTTTCTCACCCTTTACACCTTGAATCAGAGATGCTTTCTTGTTTTATTTAGTTATATTTTATTTTATTGCATTTTTAATTGGGCTGCGATGCCAGCTTGCATGATCTCAGTTCCCGAACCAGGGATTGAATCCGGGCCCCCTGAAATGGAGGCACAGGGTCCTAACCACTAGACCACCGGAGCACCGGGGAATTCCCAGCAGAGATTTTTGCTTTTCGTTTGTTTCTTTTTTTAATATAACTTTTGATTATTTGGTTAATGAATGAATTTATTTATTTATTTATTTTTCGTTGCGTTGGGTTTTCGTTGCCGGGCGCGGGCTTTCTGTAGTTGCGGTGAGCCGGGGCTACTCTTCGTTGTGGTGCATGGGCTTCTCAGTGCAGTGGCTTCTCATGTTGCGGAGCACGGGCTCTTAGCCCGCGGTCCTCACTAATTGTGGCACGTGGGCTCGCGGGCTTACTGGCTCCGCGGCACGTGGGAGCTTCCTGGACCAGGGAGCCAACCCATGTCCCGTGCCTTGGCAGGTGGATTGTTTCTTTGTTTTCGTTTTTAAAGTCTTTGTTGGAGTATAATTGCTCTAAGCTGGTGTGTCAGTTTCTGCTGTATAACAAAGGGAATCAGCTGCATGCATACGTATATCCCCACATCCCCTCCCTCCTGCATCTCCCTCCCACCCTCCTGATCCCACCCCTCTAGGTGGTTGCAAGGCACTGAGCTGATCTTCCTGTGCTGTGCAGCTGCTTCCCACTAGCCAGGTATTTTACATTTGGTATTGTATATTTGTCAATGCTACTCTCTTACTGCCTCCCAGCTTCCCCTTCCCCTTCCCCGAGTCCTCAAGTCCATTCTCTATGTCTGCGTCTTTATTCTTGCCCTGCCCCTAGGTTCATTAGAAACTTTTTTTTTTTTAAGATTCCATATATATGTATTAGCATACGGTATTTGATTTCCTCTTTGTGACTTACTTCACTCTGTATGACAGACTCTAGGTCCATCCACCTCACTACAAATAACTCAGTTTCATTTCCTTTTATGGCAGAGTAAGAGTCCATTGTATATATGTGCCACATCTTCTTTATCTGTTCGTCTCTCGATGGACACTTCGGTTGCTTCCCTGTCCTGGCCACCGTAAATAGTGTTGGCAGGCGGATTCTGTACCACTGCACCACCAGCGTAGTCCCCAGAGTTTATTTCTTAAGGGAGGCCCTCCTCAAGCCGCATCCGTCTCTTTCCTGCTGACGTAGACTCCCACAGCCTTACATAACTGCTCCTTCATAGCACCATACACAGTTTGAATTTCTCACATTTTTAAGTGCCTTTTCTATAACCCTGTGTTCTACTGAACCTTTCCCTCCTGTCTCATCAGGTTATGTCCAGTGCCTACCAGTGCTTGACATATCTTAGGGGCTCAGTAAGTGTCTGTTGACTCCATAATTGGAGAGAGAGGACAAGGCTTAGGAGGGCAGATCAAGGCTTTGTTTTCTACATGTTGAGTAGAAGATGGTTCAAAGCAGGAGCCCTTGAACCTGAGCCTCTTCCCCGGTGAGCGGGGATCCAACCCGAGCCCCCTGCAGTGGAAGCGTGGAGTCCTAACCTCTGGACTACCAGGGAAGTCCCCCGTGTTCCTTTAACTGAGGTCACAAGCTCCAGCGCAGAATAGGAGGCACACGTGAGGCGGATGAGGTCGATTTGCTCCGGGGTGAGGCGCACGGCATCCCGTTGGTGGGTCTGGCGTGGGACGTAGGCTGACCAGAAGTGAGGGAAGGCCAGGGCTTGGTTTGGGGCTTGGAACTCCTTGGGCTTCTCATCGCCTCCTCAGCTGGCACAGCGCTCACTGTGCCCAGAAGTCACCTGTGACGCGTTGTTTTTTTCTGTGGTACTTGGATGCCCGTCAGGGTGGCTCACGGTGACCCCTGTAGCCCCCAGCATCCATGGCATGGCACTTTCTAGGTCACTATGGTAACATAGTTCCAATGTGACTAACCTGTGGTCTCGGAGGCCCCCAAACTACCCCACTATTCCCCAGCAGCCACGGGGACACCTTGTGTGTCCCCTTGGTGCCTGCGCACCCACGAGACCGTCTTTCATCCCGTCCAAGGTGGTGTGGCCGTGGCTGAACTTGCTTAGATTAACAGCCTGGAGCCCATTGTGGTGCAACAGCCTCAGGACCAGGGGCATGTCGTTGTGGCTGGAGGGAGGTCAAGGCAAATGGGTGGGCCCCTTAGGTCTTGGGATCAGGCAGGATACATTGCCTGGCCTGGGGCAGCCTGAGGGAGCCTCACACCACGCTTGTGTGGACACCTCCGGACCTCCTCTGCTGCCCAGGGCCAGGCTAGGCCCACAACGGCCCCAAGCAGCCCTCACACACTGCAGCCACCCGTCCACAAGCGGGAAGTCCCGCATCAGGGCCCGCGTGCGCCCCCGCGGACTTGGGGTGCTGGAGGTGGCCGGCGTGGTGTGCACACGGGTTACCGGCCGCAGCAGCAGACCCAGCAGGAGCAGCAGACCCAGCAGAGGCCGCTGGCGGAGTGCGCGGGGACCCTCGAGGCCCCCCGGGTCGCAAGCTGCACAGGGCCAGGCAGGCGGGCAGAGGCGGCGGGTCTGAGAGGGGCGGGCGATGGGGTTGTGCCCGTCGACACAGGCCACCCAGCGGCGCAGCCTCGCGAGGGGCCCTGGGTGAGGGAGGCGATACAGGGTCAGAGGACCCTACGACCCGTGTGCGGAGAGCCGTGATCCACGAAGCCCGGAAGCCACAGGGCAGCACTGCCCTCCCGGCCCCTGCTCAGAGGCAGGTCCCGCGGGCTCAGCTGGCCTCTGCTGAGAGCCCACTGGCCTCCCATCGCGGGTGCCCTCTGCCCCCGGCCCTCTTCCCACTCCCACTGCTCCGAGGGGGCGCCCTAGGTTGCTGTCCCCTGCCTCTAAACTTCCTGTCCAAGCTGGGGTGCTTCTCTCAGGGGGCCACCTTCAGTCCAAGGCCTCCCGGGAGCACACCTCGTCCCCATCCGCCTGCAGCAGGCCCCGCCCACGCCGAGGGCTGCGTGCGAGTGTCTGTGTGGCCACAAGTGCTCTGGGCTCCCGGTTTCCCGGTACCGGGCCATTGGGGCTGGTATGGGGGAAGAGATAGTTTCTGGAAATGGTGGGGGGTAATAACCTTGTGAGCTCTGGATTCAGGTAGGGGCCCTCTGCCCCCGGCCTTCTCTCTCCACCTACTGGACTCTCCAGCCTTCATGACCATTCTCTGGGGACTTCAACCAGCACCTGGGACCTATCAGGAACCTCCCCCACTTCGGTCAGCCAGCCTCAGGAAAGAGCGCCCTCAGGAGTTGCTACACCCCCCCAGGGCCCGAATAGAGGGACTTTGGGGATGTGAACTGAACAACCTTCTGGGGAGAGTCAGTGACCCTTGTACTCACCAGAGCAGGAACCCAGTCCGTACGGTATTTGAGTGGAAGGAACTGAAGTCATTTCCATGGCAGCAGAGCCCCCAGTGCAGCACCCTTCCTCCCAGAGCTGCCGCTGGCTGTCCTTCTGGCCAGGATCGCTCCTACCTCAGCGTGGAAGGCCCGGCCTCGTGGAGAAGTATAGGTTCTGAGGAGAGATCTGGCACCTGGCTTCTGCTGCTCCACTTGCCTTCTCTCGTGGCCCTTGTGGCTCTAGCTTTCCCAGAAACCTCAAGGGCTAAGTGCCTGTGCTCGCTCAGAGGCCGCACGCCATTCCCCATTTCCAGCCTCAGGCCCTCCCCCTAGCTGCCTCCTCTAGGGACCCCTTCCCCCCACCACCTCCCCACACAGTGGGGATGTGCCTTCTCACAGAAGCTCAACCACTGAGATGCTTTAGGGACTGTGCCCAAACTCCTTCATCCCCAGCCTCTCAAGTTTTTGCTCTGATCGTTGGCACCCCCTGGAGCTGCTCCACCTTTGGAACCTTTCCCGGGTGGCAGGAGTGCCCAGCACAGGGGTAGTGACCTAAGTCTGAGCTGTGGCGACCTTTAGAAATCTGTTACAGAAAAACACTTTGCCGAGCATTAGGGGACCCCACTGGGGACAGAAGGGGCTGGGAATAAAGGAGCATGTGAACCTCGGGGCAGGGTGCGTGCTGCTTGACTCTCCATCCTGTTCTTGCTTCGGGGGCAGGAAATGGTGCGTTGGCGGGGGGCGGGTGGTAACCTTGTGAGCTTTGCCATGGCCCTCTCTTGAGAATGGCTCAGCCAGCAAGATTCTGTGGAGTCCGCCTCCTGGCACCATGCTACAATCGCCGGATTTTGGGTCGGGAGCAAAGATCTTCATCCGAGTCTTGCGGAGCGCGCTTTCTCTTGGGCGCACGTCTGGCGACTGGCTCCTGCTCCGCTTCCACCTTTGCTGGCGTGGCCGAAGGAACATCCCCGTAGGCCCAGTAGCCACCAGCGCGGCAGTATGTCTCCCCATGGCAGCCCAACTGCGTTTCCCCACACCCTCGGTTGAGGACGTGGCAGTGACCAGCTGTACGAGGAGAAACGGGAGCCGCTGCTGCTGCAAAGAAAATCAAAAGTGATCAGTCCCTTCTGCTGTGCACAGTCTCCTGGCCGAATCTCCCTCTCTCATGTCTCTCCCAGTTTCTGGCCAGAGACCTTTCATCTACTGGACATCCAAAACACAGCCTTGGCCCATCACCTCTCTGAGTCCCTGGAGAAGGGACCCTGGCTGCAAAAGTGATTCCTAGGGCCTACGGCTGCAGCGGATGAGGGAGTCCCTTCACCTTTTCCAGGGAAATCAGTAGAACCCGAAAGTCATTGCAAGCATGATCCTCTCCATCTCTCCCTTCCACAACAGAGAAAACATTTCTTGCAGTCTGTCACTTGTGAGGCTTTAATGGAAATATCGTTCAAGTTTTGGAAAAAGATAATCTAATGTAAATTGGATCAGTACCCCTCCCACCTTGGCAACCCCTCTTGGGTCCCATTTTTACAGTGCCTGTTTCCACCACACGGAACTCTAGTCCTCTGATCCTTTTATCTCGATAAGAACAAGGCCACATACTGAGGCAGAGTGATCGGGAGACTCAGAACCGGGTTCTGGGTACCATGTCTAGGCTCACATCAACCCAGCCTCCTGGGACACCATCTCCTCAGCCCTCCAGTCTCACTAGCACTTCATCACGCCCCCTTGGTTCTTCCGTTCCTGCCATCAATAGGGCACCACCGTCGGCCCTAGTACTCAGCCGCTCAGTATGGGATGTGTCTGACGGGACCGAGCTAGATGTCTACACGACAGCACAGAGGTGCCTGGGTTTGAAGGTGCGGTTCAAGGGTGGCCCTCTTCCTCAAACTGCTCCATTGACCATTCGCCAGCAACAACGCACTTGTCTTTTGCTAAGAGGCCCATCAGGAAAGGGTCTGAATGGAAGCATCCTGTAGCCCAAAGGGGAAGGCTCCTTTGATAAAGATCAGAACCTTCCCGCACACTTGTCCAGGGATGACCTTTCACTTGTCCTCAGCAGTGAGCACTGTGGGTCCTTGAAGGTGTCCCACGTAACTGGTATTCGTTACAGCTGGGAAAGTGCTCAGGTGTATGTGCTGGGCAAGCCCCAGGGAACATGTGGCAGCCGGGGGAAGTTGTGCGTACACCATGCCTCTTGGACAGATGCCTGGTCTCAGTGTACCTCGTGCACTGCCCTCTCAGGGAACGTAGGACAGGTTAGAGTAAATGCAGAAGGTCTGGTGAGGGATTCTCTCTCAGACAACCAAAGAGATTGGTCTCTGGTGGAGAACCGGTAGGGAAGTATCTCTGAGGGCAGCAGCACGTTTGCATCGTAACCCTGCCATGGAAACTGTGAGAAGGCCTGTGAGGTCCTCACTAGCTAGTGAGGTCATCGTATGGAACTTGTGAGTTGAGGGGCAGGCTTCAGGAGGAGGGGCAGTTTTGTGGAGGAGAGCAGGGTGGAGGCAGACGTACTCTGCCTGGGCCCTCACACCGGGGCCTCCCCACCCATGCCCTAGTCTAGTAGACACCCCACGTGGGTCGTGCCGGTGGGCTGGCACAGCCCCAGGGGCCACAGGAGGGCAAGAGAGACCCACATCCTGAGATCGGCTTGAGAGGCAAGATGAACGTTAGGAGGCAACTAGGTTGTACGTCCCTGACCCTAAGAGGCAGAGATTTGTGTGGACTGGGGAATCAAGGAAGGCTCCTTGGCAGTGGGCCTGAAGGGCAAGTGACATGTGAACCCATGGGGAAGAGAGGGCAGACATTCCATTTTGGAAGAAGAATAGCAGAGACACACTCTTCTCGACCTTGTCCTGCCCCAAATATAAATTCATAGAACCCTCCCATTTTAACACCCGAGGGCTTCAAAAACCCTAGAGGTGAAGGGGCCTCCCCAGTGTTAACACAGGTCGTGGAGAGGTGTTGCACTCAATGGTTAGGTTCATGCTGGGCCCCCGGATTCACAGCTGATAGGAACGTGAGGAAGAGCTCATGCCATTTCAAACATTTCCAAGGTGATACTGAGAGAGATGTTAAAGGTGCAAAATGAGGGTGCTGAATGACCCCACAAAGTGGGAATGGTGGGCCCACTTTAACGTGAAAGTCCAAACAAATTCCTGTCGAAAGGACATCATACCGAATGATCACATAATCATGACACTCGCCCTCTCCCCTAGAGGTAAATATCATTAGAATCCTCTCTCTCCCTCTCTCCACCATGAAAGGATGAGAGAAAGGCTCAGCAGCAGCCCCGGTGAAAGACATGGTCAACACCGTGAAGAGGTGTTACTAAGACGATTTGGTCCGACTCAGAGAAGGAAAGAGATGACTCTGCCCTTAGCCTGAGCAAGCCCACAGGAAGGAAGCACATTTGGGGCAGCCTTGGATAGTGTGGCAATGAGAGAGAACCTTCTTTAGGAAGGGACTCCCTGTTGCCGACCTTGCAAAAGCCAAAATGGGACATTCGTGTACTTGGGCTGTTGCAGAGGGGATGTGCCCAGAGGTGGGGCCACTCTGCTTGAGAATCACAGCACCTTGTAATCCTAGTAAGCTGCTTGACTCCTGCAATCGCCGGATTTTTGGTCTGGAGCAGCGGAGATCTTTGTCCAAGTCCTCCGGAGCACACTTTCTCTTCAGAGCTCGTCTGGCGACTGGCTTCTCGGCTTGCACCTTTGCTGGTGTGGCCAAAGGAACGTCCCCGTAGGCCCGGTAGCCACCAGCCAGGCAGTAGGTCTCCCCATGCCAGCCCAACTGCGTTTCTTCACATCCCCGGTAGAGGACGTGGTAGTGACCAGGTGTCGGAGGAGAAACGGGAGCCGCTGCTGCTGCAAAGAAAATCAGAAGTGATCAGTCCCTTCGGCTGTACACAGTCTCCTGGCAGGATTTCCCTGTCTCAAGTCTCTCCCAGTTTCTGGCCGAAGACCTTTCATCTCCTGGACATCCAAAACACAGCCTTGGCCCATCACCTCTCTGAGTCCCTGGAGAAGGGAAACTGGCTGCAAAGGCAATTCCTGGAGCCTACGGCTGCAGCACATGAGGAAGTCTCTTCACCGTTTCCAGGGAAAACAGTAGAAGCCGAAAGTCATTGCACTCATGATCCTCTCCATCTGTCCCTTCCACAACAGAGAAACCAACCATTTCTTGCTGTCTGTCATTTCTGAGGCTTTCATGGAAATGCCTTTCAAGATTTCGAAAACAATCATCTAATATAACTTGGTTCAGAACCACTCCCACCTTGGCCACCCCTCTTGGGCCCCATGTATACTGCCTGTTTCAAACACACTGAACTCTCGCCCTGGGATCCTTGTATCTAGAGTAGCACGAGGTCCACTACTGAGGCAGAGTGAACAGGAGACTCAGAACCCGGCTTCTGGGTACCATATCTAGGCTCACATCAACCCAGCCTCCTGGGGCACCATCTCCTCAGCCCTCCGGTCTCACTAGCACTTCATCACCCCCTGCCCCTTGGTTCTTCCGTCCTTCCCATGACTATGGCACCACCGTCTCCCCTAGTACTCAGCAGCTCAGTATGGGATGTGTCTGAGGGGACCGATCTCGATGTCTCCGTGCCAGCACAGAGGTGCCTGGGTTTGAAGGTGTGGTTCAAGAGTGGCCCTCTTCCTCAAACTGCTCCATTTACCACTTGCCCACAACAACACACTTGTCTTTTGCTAAGAGGCCCATCAAGAAAGGGTCTGAATGGAAGCATCCTGTAGCCCAAAGCGGAAGGCTATATTTATAAAGATCAGAAGCTTCCTGCACACTAGTCCGGGGCTGACCTTTCACTTGTCCTCAACAGTGAGCACTGTGGGACCCTGAAGGTGTCCCAGGTCACTGGTATTACTTACATCTGGGAAAGCACTCAGGTGTACGTAGTGGGCAAGAGCCACAGAAACATGTGGCAGCCAGGTGAGGTTGTGTGTACCCCACGCCTGTTCCGCAGATGCCCGGTCTCGCTGTTCCTCCTGCACCGCCCAGCCAGGGAACAGAGCACAGGTTGGAATATGTGTAGAGGATCCGGTCACACATTCTGTCTCAGACAACCAAAGAGATTGGTCTCTGGTGGAGAACCAGTAGGGAAGTTTCTCTGAGGGCAGCAAACTTTGTTTGCACAGTTACACTGCCATGGAAACAGTGAGAAGGACTGTGAGGTCCTCACTAGCCAGTGAGGTCATCGTATGAAACCTGTGACTTGGGGGTCAGGCTTGAGGAGGAGGGGCAGTTCTGTGGAGGAGAGCAGGGTGGAGGCAGAGGTACTCTGCCTGGGCCCTCACGCCGGGGCCTCCCCATCCATGCCCTAGTCTAGTAGACACCCAACGTGGGGCATGCCGGTGGGCTGGCACAGCCCCAGGGGCCACAGGAGGGCAAGAGAGACCCACATCCTGAGATCGGCTTGAGAGGCAAGATGAACATTAGGAGGCAGCTAGGTTGTACGGCCCTGACCCTGAGAGGCAGAGATTTGTGTGGACTGGGGAATCAGGGAAGGCTCCTTGGCAGTGGGCCTGAAGGACAAGTGACATGTGGACCCATGGGGAAGAGAGGGCAGACATTCCATTTTGGAAGAATAAAAGCAGAGACACACTCTTCTCGACCTTGTCCTGCCCCAAATATAGATTCATAGAACCCTCCCATTTTTACACCCGAGGGCTTCAAAAACCCGAGAGGTGAAGGGGCCTACCCAGTGTTACACAGGTCGTGGAGAGGTGTTGCGCTCAATGGTTAGGTTCATGTTGGGGCCCCGGATTCCCAGCTGATAGGAACATGAGGACAAACTCATGCCGTTTCAAACATTTCCAAGGTGATACTGAGAGAGATGTTAAAGGTGCAAAATGAGGGTGCTGAATGACCTCACAAAGTGGGAATGGTGGGCCCACTTTAACGTGAAAGTCCAAACAAATTCCTGTCGAAAGGACATCATACCGAATGATCACATAATCATGACACTCGCCCTCTCCCCTAGAGGTAAGAATCATTAGAATCCCCTCTCTCTCTCCACCATGAAAGGATGAGAGAAAGGCTCAGCAGCAGCCCCCGTGAAAGACATGGTCAACACCGTGAAGAGGTGTTACGAAGACGATTTGGTCCGACTCAGAGACGACTCTGCCCTTAGCCTGAGCAGGCCCACAGGGAGGAAGCACATTTGCGGCAGCCTTGGATAGTGTGGCAATGAGAGAGGACCTTCTTTAGGAGGGGACTCCTGTTGCCGACCTTGAGAAAGCAAAGATGGGACATTCGTGTACTTGGGCTGTTGCAGAGGGGATGTGCCCAGGAGGTAGAGACTGCTTGGACTACCATTTTAGAGGTTGGGCCACCCTGGTTGAGAAGCACAGCACCTTGTTCTCCTAAAGTGCTTGAATCAGCGGGTGCCCCTTAGGATAGACAAAGTCAGGCCTCATTGGAGCAGACTGCCTTTGGGAGTGGTAGAAGGTGAAGTGTGAAGGGGAATGCTCTGGAGGAGGTTTGTCGTGGCAGGTGGGCCAGCATGAGACCATTCAGATTCTCCAAGGCTCCAGAGATCACTTGGCTGGGAGCATCCCTGTGATGTGGTGCGGGGACTCCAACCTTAACAGGACCTGGCTGGGCACCTGGGGGAGGCCGAATAAATGGTTTCTTAACTTAGGAGAGTGAGAGACTCACCTGGGGAGTTCCACAAAAGCACTTAAAAAGACTTGTACCTGGATTCTTGAGACAACCCTCAGAAAACTTATCTAGATGTGGAGTAGGGCTCAGGAAGCTTCAACTTGTGTGTGTGTGTCTGTGTGTGTGTGTGTGTGTGTGTGTGTGTATGTGGTGCGTGGGCCTCTCAGTGTTGTGGTCTTTCTCGTTGCGGAGTGCAGGCTCAGCGGCCATGGCCCACGGAGCCAGCTGCTCCGCGGCATGTGGGATCTTCCCGGACCGGGGCATGAACCCGTGTGCCCTGCATCGGCAGGCGGACTCTGAACCACTGCGCCACCAGGGAAGCCCTAAGCTGCACTTTTTAAATAAGCTTCCTGGGCAGCCCCACCACAGTGGTCCATGTATAGAGTGACCAAATGATTGTGTCTTCTCGGTTGCTTTGGGGAGTCCAAGTGGGCCGTATTTAAAACGGCAGCAGGCATACGTATAAACAGGGAAGTTTCGAGGCAAACAGAGGTATATGGTTACAGTATGCATGAATCAGATCTGAGAAAAGCTAGCCTGGTGGTTAAAGAACACAACGCTTAGGACAGACAGACCAGATTCTGTCCTACTTACTTGTGTGAGTTTGACCAAGTTCTTTATCCTCCTGACTGTTTGCTCATGTGGAAAAGAGCTATGGCTGTACATTGAGCACACTATTCTCTTTTGGCAAAGGTTGCTCTGGGTCCATTTGTGTTCTCTGCAATTCTTTCCAGTGTGCAAGCATTTTTAAGTCGTCTGATAAAGTATTACATTTGACTTTGAACTGTTCATTACTTTGGGCAAAGCTTCTGTAGTGCTGCAGAGACTAGAACCTATGCAGAGATAGTGAGAGGATGCTATAACCTTCTGCCGGTTTATAAAGAAGTTTCACCTTTTCTCCACTTCCTCCACCTGCCACCAAGAGATGAGAAAGAAGGCAGAGGCTGGAAATGCACACCAGGCAATACTTGTGTGTCAGTTTGGCTTTTTCTTCCACTGCCAGTTCTTCCCAGAGAGATTTCACCCAAAGCGCCTAAGCTTGCCATGGCCATTGTTGTGCAGAAAATTTCTCTCTATTGCTAGTCACATCCCCTTTTCCTTCTCCTGGGTCTAAATGGATGTTTGGGGGCAGGGAATAAAATGCAATACAGTGAAATGTCTATGCTGATTTAATTGGCTTGGGATGAGGCCTGGCCATTGGTAGCGTTTAAAATCTCTCCAGATGATTCTCATGTACAGCGAGGTTTGGGAATCACAGTTATCGATGAAGCACTTTGGGAATTGCAAAGGCATTGCAGAAATAAAAAGTGGCTATTGGTATTCCTTCACTCTTCCTGCATTTTCTTTCCTGCCTGCATCAGGACTGTTGTGCAAGTGCTGATCATTTTCTTTTCAGCCCTTTTCGCTGTTTGCCTAGACCGTTCATCCCTCTTTCAAACCTGACACCCTCCCTACCTCCTTCTTGTCTTTCAGCCTCCAGTCCATCATCAGTTTGGGATTGATCCTACACTTGGTGGGAAGCCATTGCAGGGTATAAAGAGAGAAGTGGTGTTGGCAGAGATGCCTTTTTCAGACACCGCACTGGCTACTGTAAGAGAATGGCTAGGAGAGGGCAGGAGTAGATTTGGGGAGACTCATTAGGAGACTGACTTTGTGCACAGTGGTGGCCTTGGAGGTGGAGTAAAGCAGGCAGGTTAGAGTCCTATTTGGAAGGTTAGTGATGGCTTGGAGGTGAATAGGAGTTAGTGATGAATTGGATGTGGGGAATGTGGGTTAAGGATGTGTAATTGGGTAAATGGAGGTGCTACGTACTGAAATGGGAAACGTTTTCTGCCCACATACTGGCCCGATAAACACCTTCTCACCCTTTACACCTTGAATCAGAGATGCTTTCTTGTTTTATTTAGTTATATTTTATTTTATTGCATTTTTATTTGGGCTGCGATGCCAGGTGCAGGATCTCAGTTCCCCAACCAGGGATTGAACCCGGGCCCCCTGAAGTGGAGGCACGGGGTCCTAACCACTGGACCACCGGGGAATTCCCAGCAGAGATTTTTACTTTTCGTTTCTTTCTTTTTTAATATAAGTTTTGATTAATTGGTTAATGAATGAATGAATGAATGAATTTTGGGTCACATTGGTTCTTCATTGCCGCGCGTGGGCTTTCGGTAGTTGCGGCGAGCAGGGGCTACTCTTCGTTGTGGTGCCCGGGCTTCTCAGTGCAGTGGCTTCTCATGTTGCGGAGCATGGGCTCTATGATGCACGCGGTCCTCAGTAGTTCTGGCGCGTGGGCTCGGTAGAGGTGGCGCGCAGGCTTACTGGCTCCGCGGCATGTGGGGCCTTCCCGGACCAGGGTGCAAACCCGTGTCCCCTGCCTTGGCAGGCGGATTGTTTGTTTTTGTTTTTGTTTTTAAACATCTTTGTTGGAGTGTAATTGCTTTACCCTGGTGTGTCAGTTTCTGCTGTGTAACAAAGTGAATCAGCTCTATGCATGCCTATATCCCCATATCCCCTCCCTCCTGCGTCTCTCTCTCTCACCCTCCTGTGCCCAACCCTCTAGGTGGTCGAAAGGCACTGAGCTGAACTCCCTGTGCTGTGCAGCTGCTTCCCGCTAGCTAGGTATTTTACATTTGGTATTGTATATATGTCAATGCTACTCTTCTTTCATCCCAGCTTACCCTTCCCCCTCCCCGTGTCCTCAAGTTCATTTTCTATCTGCGTCTTTATTCCTGCCCTGCCCTTAGGTTCATGAGAACCTTTATATACATATATATACATATATATATATATATATATATATATATATATATGTTCCATATATATGTGGTAGCATACGATATTTGTTTTTCTCTTCCTGACTTACTTCACTCTGTATGACAGACTCGAGGTCTATCCACCTCACTACAAATAGCTCAGTTTCATTTCTTTTATGACTGAGTCATATTCTATGGTATGTATGTGTCACATCGTCTTTATCTATTTGTCTGTCGATGGACACTTAGGTTGCTTCCCGGTCCTGGCTACTGTAAATTGTGCTGGCAGGTGGATTCTGAACCACTGCACCACCAGGGAAGTCCCCAGAGATTATTTCTTAAGGGAGGCCCTCCTCAAGCCCCACCAGTCTCTTCCCTGCTGACACAGACTCCCACAGCCTTACGTAACTGCTCCTTTCGAGTACCATACACAGTTTTAATTTCACAGACATTTGTAAGTTCCCTTTTTATAACCCTCTGTTCTACTGATCCTTTCCCTCCTGCCTCATCATTTTTTCTCCAGTGCCTGCCAGTGCTTGGCATATCTTAGGGCTCAGTAAGTGTCTGTTGAATCCCTAATTGGAGACAGAGGACAAGGCTTAGGAGGGAAGATCAAGGCTTTATTTTTGTTTTCTACATGTTGAGAATTGGTCCTCGTGGGCGCGGCGATTCTTCCAGCCGCGCGAAGCCAGTGGCGCGGGCTGACAAGGGCCCACCGTGAGGCGTACCGGCTGGTTCAACTGGGGCCGCCACGCGGAGATCAGCAGCGGCCCGGGTCGCACCAGCACCGGTCGCGGGGGGCTCCACTGCCCGCTCTGCTGCTCTTCCTGCTGCCACTGTAGAGCCCGCGGGATGCGCACCACGGGCCGGGGCTCGTTTGGACCGCGGACCGTGAGGTCCCGGTGAAGCGCCAGAAGCAACCGAGCCACAAGCGACAAGAGCCGCAGCCAGGGTGCCAGAGCCCTATTCCCCTTGCTGCGGGAGAGGCGCACGACAGTGACTTCACGGGCACGCCAAGTTCTGGCGGTCGGTGGCTGGCGCGGCTCAGTCAGGGCCGCGGAATTGGCGAAGCGTGTGGAAGGAGCGGGATGTGTAGAGCTCAGCAGCGGCGAAGTGGGTAGGTCCGAACAGGGGCTGGTGACTCCAGGTCCCGGCCAACCTTGGGGAAGGGTGCGCGTTGGAGGCAGGACGGGGGTCCGAGGATACACGGTGATGGGGCCCTGGCATTAGGAGCCAGGAGGGCGGAGGGCTTGTGGTGATCCGATGTCGGATCCCTGCAATGCTCTTTTGTCACCCTCACAGCTCCTGTCATGGCTTGGCCAGTTCGGGTCAACCCCTGTAACTTATGAGGGTGTGGCGATGTTTTCCCAGATGGGGTCCCCGTGCAAGGTCTTTGAATACAAGTTATTTATTGAGAGTCTGAGTGAATGATCAGGCCTGGGGGCCGACACCAGGAGTCCGGAGTCCTAGATCCAGGCTCACCCTTCCCTTAGAGCTCCCCAGAGAGCTGAGGGCGGCCCCGAGGGCAAGCTGATGGCCTTCAGCGTATCTTCTCTTCAGTCAAGAGAACTCATCGCTTGGTACTTTTCCCCTTTCTTTTCAGCTGAGGCTCATTCTCCCCTCCCTTGTCACCCTTTCCAGCTTCTCATGCTGAGCCCACTGCTTTCTTGGCTTGTTCACCTCCACCGGCTTTCCAGTCAGCTACCTCGATTCCGTAAATAGCAGCGAGGAGGGTCCTGCTACAGGTTTGCGGCTTGTCTCACAAAGCCAGGGTCAGGCAGGATATTCTACGTGAGTTCGGTTGTTCAGGTTGCCAGAAAGCCTTACACTACTGGTACTTCTTGAACGGATCCCGAAAATGGGTGTCAGATCATTTCTGTCATTTCCAGTGCCTGGGATAGGAGATAAGGTAAATGCGGATTAAGCACCTGGGAGGTTCTTAACCTCTGGAGAAAGAGTATTCCTTTGGTATCAGGAGATACCGTTATAGAGATAAATACTATTCAATTTCCTATAGCATTTTGATACACGATAGACTTTCTGGAGGGTTAGCTGTTAAGCCAGCAGAGGAGAGCGTTTTGAGTACTCATGGGTGAACAGCGCCATGGGATAGAGCAGTGGCTCTTGAGTGAGGGTGATTTTGCCCTCACCCTTCCCCCAGCACGTTTGACAATGGCTGGAGACATTTTCCTTGGTTCACATCTGGTCGGGGCGGTGCTGCAGGCATCTAGTGGGTAGAGGCCAGGATGGTACCCCATATCGTACAAGGCACAGGACAGCCTTTCCCCACCACCCCAAAAGAATGAGCTGGCCCAAAATGTCAATAGTGTGCTATGGAGAAACCTTGGATAGAGGCTGAGGACTGAAGAGAGGCTGAGGTTGTCCGATGTACTCTCACGTCAGGTAGTCAGTCACATTTGCCAGACTGTTGTGTGGCCCTGCCCCTTTCCCAGAATCTGTAGCAGGCACGTTGATGCCAATGCTTGTCATGTCCTTGGGGTGCGAAACCCTTGGGGGCTCCTGAAAGTCCTAAACACAGGAAGGAGTGATTTAGGAGGGTGACGTGGGAGCCCTAAAGTTCTCTTCCTAAAGAGAACTTTAGGAAGAACAGCATTGTCCTCATGTGTTTGGTAAATGTGCCAGATGGAAAAGAGATGAGGTGTGCCCTGGGGTGTCCCATTCCAGAAGGCAGCCTGGGAGTGATGCATGCCAGGGAGTCAGATTGTGAATTTGATATAGACTGCTGTAGCAACGAGCAATGCCTTGATCTGTCTAGAGAGTTCGGGGTTGTCTGTCACTGCAGAGTTCAAGAGTTCCTGTATAGGCTGATGCCCACTGATTGGTGATATGATAGAGAGGGGGTGCTGATATAAAGGATGCTCTAAGATCTTGTGATTCTACACTACTTTCACAATTCTTTCCCAGGACTCGGAGCTCCTCGTTCTTGAGCTGCAGAGCTCCTTGGAGGTCTGCTCTGACATGTTTCATCCATTGACATGTGCCACTCATTTTTCAGGTACCAAGGAAAGAATCGCTTTGCACAAACCCCGAAAGGATACACTGAAAGAATGATCAGAAAGGAATAATGCATAGGTATGTATTTGCATTGACTTTCTCCAAATATCTGAGACAGGGTAGCTGGTTAGTGGCTGCTTTCTCGTGCTCGAGCCCTTCCAATGGGATCACCTCGGAATGTCACAGGGATTGGAGCCTGTCGGAGCCTGTCTGTCTCTGCCCGTGGCCCCTAGTTTCTTCCTGTCGTGGCTTTCGATAGTGTGTAAGGCCCTTGTCTTTTCCTCCTGCTCCCAGCAGACATTGAGTAACCTCAAGCTGTTACTGAGATGCGTATTTCCCAGTATAGTCCTTTAGAAACGAGAAAGGTTTACTTACTGTGGAAACCAGTGTGGGTTCCTAGGAGTGTTAGTGTCACTTGGTATTGTGTTTCCCACGGCTGCCATGGTAACTGTCATTGCCAGGTGACTCCCTAAGGTTTGAAAAGAATTCTTCCTTGGATCTCAGGTGATAGTGGTGCCTTCCTTCCTTCCTTCCTTCCTTCATTCATTCAGGAACTATTTTCTGAGCAGCATGTATGTGCCACTTACTTTGCATATGTCCAGTGAACGACACAGACAAAAATTCCTGCCCCAGTGAACTTGTATATTGTGATGTAATTGGCTTAGGGTGAGGCCTGGCCATTGGTAGATTTTCAAATGTCCCCAGATGATTCTAATGTACAGCTAGGTTTGAGAATCACAGTTATCAATGAAGCACGTGGGGAACTGCAAAGGGCATTGCAGAAATCAAAAGTGGCTATTGGTATGCCTTCACTCTTCCTGCATTTTCTTTCCTGCCTGCATCAGGACTGTTGTGCAAGTGCTGATCATTTTCTTTTCAGCCCTTTTCGCTGTTTGTCCAGACCCTTCATCCCTCTTTCTAACCTGACACCCTCCCTACCTCCTTGTTGTCTTTCAGCCTGCAGTCCATCATCTGTTTGGGATTGATCGTAAACTTGGTGGGAAGCCATTGCAGGGTATAAAGAGAGAAGTGGGGTTGGCAGAGATGCCTTTTTCAGACACCATACTGGCTAGTGTAAGAGAATGGCTAGGAGGGGGCAGGACTGGAATTGGGGAGACTCATTAGGAGACTGGCTTTGTGCACAGTGGTGGCCTTGGATGTGGAGTAAAGCAGGCAAGTTAGAGTCCTATTTGGAAGGTTAGTGATGGCTTGGAGGTGAATAGGAGTTAGTGATGAATTGGATGTGGGGAATG
Source organism: Kogia breviceps (assembly GCF_026419965.1). Lineage (NCBI taxonomy): Eukaryota > Metazoa > Chordata > Mammalia > Artiodactyla > Physeteridae > Kogia > Kogia breviceps. The sequence goes on from NC_081320.1 coordinate 31,317,760, forward strand.
TGGGTTAAGGATGTGTAATTGGGTAAATGGAGGTGCTACGTACTGAAATGGGAAACGTTTTCTGCCCACATACTGGCCCGATAAACACCTTCTCACCCTTTACACCTTGAATCAGAGATGCTTTCTTGTTTTATTTAGTTATATTTTATTTTATTGCATTTTTATTTGGGCTGCGATGCCAGCTTGCAGGATCTCAGTTCCCCAACCAGGGATTGAACCCGGGCCCCCTGAAGTGGAGGCACGGGGTCCTAACCACTGGACCACCGGGGAATTCCCAGCAGAGATTTTTACTTTTCGTTTCTTTCTTTTTTAATATAAGTTTTGATTAATTGGTTAATGAATGAATGAATGAATGAATGAATTTTGGGTCGCATTGGTTCTTCATTGCCGCGCGTGGGCTTTCGGTAGTTGCGGCGAGCAGGGGCTACTCTTCGTTGTGGTGCCCGGGCTTCTCAGTGCAGTGGCTTCTCATGTTGCAGAGCATGGGCTCTATGATGCACGCGGTCCTCAGTAGTTCTGGCGCGTGGGCTCGGTAGAGGTGGCACGCAGGCTTACTGGCTCCGCGGCATGTGGGGCCTTCCCGGACCAGGGTGCAAACCCGTGTCCCCTGCCTTGGCAGGCGGATTGTTTGTTTTTGTTTTTGTTTTTAAACATCTTTGTTGGAGTGTAATTGCTTTACCCTGGTGTGTCAGTTTCTGCTGTGTAACAAAGTGAATCAGCTCTATGCATGCCTATATCCCCATATCCCCTCCCTCCTGCGTCTCTCTCTCTCACCCTCCTGTTCCCAACCCTCTAGGTGGTCGAAAGGCACTGAGCTGAACTCCCTGTGCTGTGCAGCTGCTTCCCGCTAGCTAGGTATTTTACATTTGGTATTGTATATATGTCAATGCTACTCTTCTTTCATCCCAGCTTACCCTTCCCCCTCCCCGTGTCCTCAAGTTCATTTTCTATCTGCGTCTTTATTCCTGCCCTGCCCTTAGGTTCATGAGAACCTTTATATACATACATACATATATATATATATATATATATATATATATATATATATGTTCCATATATATGTGGTAGCATACGATATTTGTTTTTCTCTTCCTGACTTACTTCACTCTGTATGACTGACTCGAGGTCTATCCACCTCACTACAAATAGCTCAGTTTCATTTCTTTTATGACTGAGTCATATTCTATGGTATGTATGTGTCACATCGTCTTTATCTATTTGTCTGTCGATGGACACTTAGGTTGCTTCCCGGTCCTGGCTACTGTAAATTGTGCTGGCAGGTGGATTCTGAACCACTGCACCACCACGGAAGTCCTCAGAGATTATTTCTTAAGGGAGGCCCTCCTCAAGCCCCACCAGTCTCTTCCCTGCTGACACAGACTCCCACAGCCTTACGTAACTGCTCCTTTCGAGTACCATACACAGTTTTAATTTCACAGACATTTGTAAGTTCCCTTTTTATAACCCTCTGTTCTACTGATCCTTTCCCTCCTGCCTCATCATTTTTTCTCCAGTGCCTGCCAGTGCTTGGCATATCTTAGGGCTCAGTAAGTGTCTGTTGAATCCCTAATTGGAGACAGAGGACAAGGCTTAGGAGGGAAGATCAAGGCTTTATTTTTGTTTTCTACATGTTGAGAATTGGTCCTCGTGGGCGCGGCGATTCTTCCAGCCGCGCGAAGCCAGTGGCACGGGCTGACAAGGGCCCACCGTGAGGCGTACCGGCTGGTTCAACTGGGGCCGCCACGCGGAGATCAGCAGCGGCCCGGGTCGCACCAGCACCGGTCGCGGGGGGCTCCGCTGCCCGCTCTGCTGCTCTTCCTGCTGCCACTGTAGAGCCCGCGGGATGCGCACCACGGGCCGGGGCTCGTTTGGACCGCGGACCGTGAGGTCCCGGCGAAGCGCCAGAAGCAACCGAGCCACAAGCGACAAGAGCCGCAGCCAGGGTGCCAGAGCCCTATTCCCCTTGCTGCGGGAGAGGCGCACGACAGTGACTTCACGGGCACGCCAAGTTCTGGCGGTCGGTGGCTGGCGCGGCTCAGTCAGGGCCGCGGAATTGGCGAAGCGTGTGGAAGGAGCGGGATGTGTAGAGCTCAGCAGCGGCGAAGTGGGTAGGTCCGAACAGGGGCTGGTGACTCCAGGTCCCGGCCAACCTTGGGGAAGGGTGCGCGTTGGAGGCAGGACGGGGGTCCGAGGATACACGGTGATGGGGCCCTGGCATTAGGAGCCAGGAGGGCGGAGGGCTTGTGGTGATCCGATGTCGGATCCCTGCAATGCTCTTTTGTCACCCTCACAGCTCCTGTCATGGCTTGGCCAGTTCGGGTCTCCCCCTGTAACTTATGAGGGTGTGGCGATGTTTTCCCAGATGGGGTCCCCGTGCAAGGTCTTTGAATACAAGTTATTTATTGAGAGTCTGAGTGAATGGTCAGGCCTGGGGGCCGACACCAGGAGTCCGGAGTCCTAGATCCAGGCTCACCCTTCCCTTAGAGCTCCCCAGAGAGCTGAGGGCGGCCCCGAGGGCAAGCTGATGGCCTTCAGCGTATCTTCTCTTCAGTCAAGAGAACTCATCGCTTGGTACTTTTCCCCTTTCTTTTCAGCTGAGGCTCATTCTCCCCTCCCTTGTCACCCTTTCCAGCTTCTCATGCTGAGCCCACTGCTTTCTTGGCTTGTTCACCTCCACCGGCTTTCCAGTCAGCTACCTCGATTCCGTAAATAGCAGCGAGGAGGGTCCTGCTACAGGTTTGCGGCTTGTCTCACAAAGCCAGGGTCAGGCAGGATATTCTACGTGAGTTCGGTTGTTCAGGTTGCCAGAAAGCCTTACACTACTGGTACTTCTTGAACGGATCCCGAAAATGGGTGTCAGATCATTTCTGTCATTTCCAGTGCCTGGGGTAGGAGATAAGGTAAATGCGGATTAAGCACCTGGGAGGTTCTTAACCTCTGGAGAAAGAGTATTCCTTTGGTGTCAGGAGATACCGTTATAGAGATAAATACTATTCAATTTCGTATAGCATTTTGATACACGATAGACTTTCTGGAGGGTTACCTGTTAAGCCAGAAGAGGAGAGCGTTTTGAGTACTCATGGGTGAACAGCGCCATGGGATAGAGCAGTGGCTCTTGAGTGAGGGTGATTTTGCCCTCACCCTTCCCCCAGCACGTTTGACAATGGCTGGAGACATTTTCCTTGGTTCACATCTGGTCGGGGCGGTGCTGCAGGCATCTAGTGGGTAGAGGCCAGGATGGTACCCCATATCGTACAAGGCACAGGACAGCCTTTCCCCACCACCCCCAAAGAATGAGCTGGCCCAAAATGTCAATAGTGTGCTATGGAGAAACCTTGGATAGAGGCTGAGGACTGAAGAGAGGCTGAGGTTGTCCGATGTACTCTCACGTCAGGTAGTCAGTCACATTTGCCAGACTGTTGTGTGGCCCTGCCCCTTTCCCAGAATCTGTAGCAGGCACGTTGATGCCAATGCTTGTCATGTCCTTGGGGTGCGAAACCCTTGGGGGCTCCTGAAAGTCCTAAACACAGGAAGGAGTGATTTAGGAGGGTGACGTGGGAGCAGAGATCTTTAGGAAGAACAGCATTGTCCTCATGTGTTTGGGAAATGTGCCAGATGGAAAAGAGATGAGGTGTGCCCTGGGGTGTCCCATTCCAGAAGGCAGCCTGGGAGTGATTGGTGCCAGGGAGTCAGATTGTGAATTTGATATCGACTGCCGTAGCAACGAGCAATGCCTTGATCTGTCTAGAGAGTGCTGGGTTGTCTGTCACTGCAGAGTTCAAGAGTTCCTGTATAGGCTGATGCCCACTGATTGGTGATATGATAGAGGGGGGGAGGCTGATATAAAGGATGCTCTAAGGGGGAGCGAGAAGATGGCGGAAGAGTAAGACGCGGGGATCACTCTTCCTCCACACAGATACATCAGAAATACATCTACACGTGGAACTTCTCCTATAGAACACCCACCGAACGCTGGCAGAAGACCTCAGACCTCAGACCTCAGGCAAGAAACCCCCCCACGTACCTTGTTAAGGCAAAAGAAAAAAGAATAAACAGAGACAAAAGAATAGGGACGGGACCTGCACCAGTGGGAGGGAGCCGAGAGGGAGGAAAGGTTCCCGCACACTAGAAGCCCCTTCGCGGGAGGAGACTGCGGGTGGCGGAGTGGGAAGCTTCAGAGCCGCGGAGGAGACCACAGCCAACAGGGTGCGGAGGGCAAAGCGGAGAGATTCCCGCAGAGGGTCGGTGCCGATCAGCACTCACCAGCCCGAGAGGCTTGTCTGCTCATCCGCCGCGGCGGGCGGGGCTGGGAACTGAGCCTGGGGCGGATCCCAGGGAAAGGTCTGGAGTTGGCAGAGCGAAAACAGCCTGAAGGGGTTAGCGCACCAGGGCACCGGGAGGGAGTTCGGGAGAAGTTTGGAGCTGCCGAAGAGGCAAGAGACCTTTTCTTCCCTCTTTACCTCCTGCTGCGCGAGGAGAGGGGTTTAAGCGCGCCGCTTAAAGGAGCTCCAGAAACGGGCGCGGAGCTGCCGAAGAGACAAGAGACTTTTTCTTGCCTCTTCGCTTCCTGGGGCGCGAGGAAAGGGAATTAAGGGCACCACATAAAGGAGCCCCAGAAACGGGCGCGAGCTGCGGCTGTCGGCGCGGACAACAGAGACGGGTGTGGGGCGCTACGGTTGCTGCTGCCGCCACCAAGAGGCCTGTGTGCGAGCGCAGGTCACTCTCCACACCGCCCCTCCCGGGAGCCTGTGCAGCCCGCCAGCGCCGGGGTCCCGGGATCCTGGGACAGCTTCCCCGGGAAAACGCGCGGCGTGCCTCGGGCCGGTGCAGCGTCACGCCGGCCTCTGCCGCCGCGGACTCGCCCCACATCCGTGCCCCCCCACCCACCGCCTGAGTGAGCCAGAGCCCCCGAATCAACTGCTCCGTTAACGCTGCTCCTTTGACCTCGCCCTCTCTGAGCGAAGGGCAGACGCCCTCGGACGACCTGCGCACAGAGGCGGGGCCAGGTCCAGGGCTGAGCCCCAGGAGCTGTGCGAACAAAGAGAGGGGGTGGTCCCTCCCAGCAGCCTCAGAAACAGCAGGTTAAAGCTCCACAGTCAGCTTGAAGTGCCCTGCATCTGTGGAAAACCTGAATAGACAGCGAAATATCCCAGGTTGAGGAAGTGGACTTTGGGAGCAAGATATACTATTATTTTCCCCTTTTTTCTTTTTGTGAGTGTGTATTTGGGTGCTGCTGTGTGAGATTGTGTCTGTGTAGCTTTGTTTTCACCATTTGTCCTGGGGTTAGACCGACCTTTTTTTTTTTTTTTTTTTTTTTTCTTTAATAGAAATTTTTCTTCTTAATAATTATTTTGTTATTTTAATAACAGTATTTTACCCTACTTTATTTTGTCTTCTCCCCTTTCTTTCTTCCTTTCTTCCCTCCTTTTCCTATTTCCCTCCTTCCTTCCTTCCTCCCTTCCTCCCTTCCTTCCTTTATTCCCTCCTTCCTTCCTCCCTTCCTTTCTTTATTCCCTCCTTCCTTCCTTTCCTTTCTTCCTCCCTCCCTTCCTTCCTTTATTCCCTCCTTCCTTCCTCCCTTCCTTTCTTCCTCCCTCCCTTCCTTCCTTTATTCCCTCCTTCCATCCTCCTTTCCTTTCTTCCTCCCTCCCTTCCTTTCTTCCTCCCTCTCTTCCTTTATTCCTCCCTCCCTTCTTTATTCCCTCCTTCCTTCTTCCCTTCCTTTCTTCCCCCTCCCTTCCTTTCTCTATTCCCTCCTTCCTTCCTCCCTTCCTTTCTTCCTCCCTCCCTTCCTTTCTTTATTCCCTCCTTCCTTCCTCCCTTCCTTTCTTCCTCCCTCCCTTCCTTCCTTTATTCCCTCCTTCCTTCCTCCCTCCCTTCCTTTCTTCCTCCCTCCCTTCCTTTCTTTATTCCCTCCTTCCTTCCTCCCTCCCTTCCTTTCTTTATTCCCTCCTTCCTTCCTCCCTTCCTTTCTTCCTCCCTCCCTTCCTTTTATTCCCTCCTTCCTTCCTCCCTTCCTTTCTTCCTCCCTCCCTTCCTTTCTTTATTCCCTCCTTCCTTCCTCCCTTCCTTTCTTCCTCCCTCCCTTCCTTTCTTCCTTCCTTCCCTCCCTTCCTCCGTTCTTCCTTCCTTTCTTGACTTTCTACTTTTTTCTCCCTTTTGTTTTGAGCCGTGTGGATTAAAGGCTCTTGGCACTCCAGCCAGGTGTCAAGGCTGTGTCTCTGAGGTGGGAGAACTAACCTCAGGACACTGGTCCACAAGAGACCTCTCAGCTCCACGTAATATCAAACGGCGAAAATCTCCCAGAGATCTCCATCTCAACACCAAGACCCAGATTCACTCAAGGACCAGCAACAAACAGTGCTGGACACCCTATCCCCAACAAAGAGCGAGACAGGTCTACAGCCCCATCCTTTAGCAGAGAGGCGGCCTAGAATCACAGTAAGGCTACCGACATCCCCATACACGCCCCCAGACGTGGACCTACCCACCAGGGAGACGGGATCCAGCCTCATCCACCAGAACAGGGGAACTGGTCCCCCCAACCAGGAAACCTGCTCAACCCACTGAACCAACCTCAGCCACTGGGGACAGCCACCAAAAATAGATAGAAATTCGAACCTGCAGCCTGCAAAAGGGAGATCCCAAACATAGTAAGATAAGCAAAATGAGAAGACAGAAAAACACACAGCAGATGAAGGAACAAGATAAAAGCACACCAGACCTAACAGATGAAGAGGTAATAGCCAATCTACCTGAAAGAGAATTTAGAATAATGATGGTGAAGATGATGCAAAATCTTGGAAATAGAATAGACAAATTGCAAGAATCAGTTAACAAGGACCTAGAAGAAATAAAGAGGAAGCAAGTAACGATGAGCAACACAATAAATGAAATGAAAAATACTCTAGACGGGATCAGTAGCAGAATAACTGAGGCAGAAGGACGGATAAGTGACCTGGAAGATAAAATAGTGGAAATAACTACTGCAGAGCAGAAGAAAGAAAAAAGAATGAAAAGAACTGAGGACAGTCTCAGAGATCTCTGGGACAACATTAAACGCACCAACATTCGAATCATAGGGGTCCCAGAAGAAGAAGAGAAAAAGAAAGGGACTGAGAAAATATTTGAAGAGATTATAGTTGAAAACTTCCCTAATATAGGAAAGGAAATAGTCAACCAAGTCCAGGAAGCACAGAGAGTCCCATACAGGATAAACCCAAGGATAAACACGCCGAGACACATAATAATCAAACTGTCAAAAATTAAATACAAAGAAAACATATTAAAAGCAGCAAGGGAAAAACAACAAATAACACACAAGGGAATCCCCATAAGGCTAACATCTGATCTTTCAGCAGAAACTCTACAAGCCAGAAGGGAGTGGCAGGACATATTTAAAGTGATGAAGGAAAAAAACCTACAACCAAGAATACTCTACCCAGCAAGGATCTCATTCAGATTTGATGGAGAAATTAAAACCTTTACAGACAAGCAAAAGCTGAGAGAGTACAGCACCACCAAACCAGCTTTACAACAAATGCTAAAGGAACTTCTCTAAGCAAGAAACATAAGAGAAGGAAAAGACCTACAAGAACAACCTGAAACAATTAAGTAAATGGTAATAGGAACGCACATATCAATAATTACCTTAAATGTAAACGGATTAAATGCTCCCACCAAAAGACACAGACTGGCTGAATGGATACAAAAACAGGACCCATATATATGCTGTCTACAAGAGACCCATTTCAGACCTAGGGACACGTACAGGCTGAAAGTGAGGGGATGGAAAAAGATATTCCATGCAAATGGAAATCAGAAGAAAGCTGGAGTAGCAATTCTCATATCAGACAAAATAGACTTTAAAATAAAAACTATTACAAGAGACAAAGAAGGACACTATATAATGATCAAGGGATCGATCCATGAAGAAGATATAACAATTGTAAATATTTATGCACCCAACATAGGAGCACCTCAATACATAAGGCAAATACTAACAGCCATAAAAGGGGAAATCGACAGTAACACAATCATAGTAGGGGACTTTAACACCCCACTTTCACCAATGGACAGATCATCCAAAATGAAAATAAATAAAGAAACACAAGCTTTAAATGATACATTATACAAGATGGATTTACTTGATATTTATAGGACATTCCATCCAAAAACAACAGAATACACATTTTTCTCAAGTGCCCATGGAACATTCTCCAGGATAGATCATATCTTGGGTCACAAATCTAGCCTTGGCAAATTTAAGAAAATTGAAATCGTATCAAGTATTTTTTCTGACCACAACGCTATGAGACTAGATATCAATTACAGGAAAAGATCTGTAAAAAATACAAGCACATGGAGGCTAAACAATACACTACTTAATAACGAAGTGATCACTGAAGAAATCAAAGAGGAAATCAAAAAGTACTTAGAAACAAATGACAATGGAGACACGACGACCCAAAACCTATGGGATACAGCAAAAGCAGTTCTAAGAGGGAAGTTTATAGCAATACAATCATACCTTAAGAAACAGGAAGCAACTCGAATAAACAACTTAACTTTGCACCTAAAGCAATTAGAGAAGGAAGAACAAAAAAACCCCAAATTTAGCAGAAGGAAAGAAATCATAAAGATCAGATCAGAAATTAATGAAAAAGAAATGAAGGAAACAATAGCAAAGATCAATAAAAGTAAAAGCTGGTTCTTTGAGAAGATAAATAAAATTGATAAACCATTAGCCAGACTCATCAAGAAAAAAAGGGAGAAGACTCAAATCAATAGAATTAGAAATGAAAAAGGAGATGTAACAACTGACTCTGCAGAAATACAAAAGATTATAAGAGATTACTACAAGCAACTCTATGGCAATAAAATAGACAACCTGGAAGAAATGGACAAATTCTTAGAAATGCACAACCTGCCAAGACTGAACCAGGAAGAAATAGAAAACATGAACAGACCAATCACAAGCACTGAAATTGAAACTGTGATTAAAAATCTTCCAACAAACAAAAGCCCAGGACCAGATGGCTTCACAGGCGAATTCTATCAAACATTTAGAGAAGAGCTAACACCTATCCTTCTGAAACTCTTCCAAAAGATAGCAGAGGTAGGAACACTCCCAAACTCATTCTACGAGGCCACCATCACCTTGATACCAAAACCAGACAAAGACGTCACAAAGAAAGAAAACTATAGGCCAATATCACTGATGAACATAGATGCAAAAATCCTCAACAAAATACTAGCAAACAGAATCCAACAGCACATTAAAAGGATCATACACCATGATCAAGTGGGGTTTATTCCAGGAATGCAAGGATTCTTCAATATACGCAAATCAATCAACGTGATACACCATATCAACAAACTGAAGGAGAAAAACCATATGATCATCTCAATAGATGCAGAGAAAGCTTTTGACAAAATTCAACACCCATTTATGATAAAAACCCTGCAGAAAGTAGGCATAGAGGGAACTTTCCTCAATATAATAAAGGCAATATATGACAAACCCACAGCCAGCATTGTTCTCAATGGTGAAAAACTGAAACCATTTCCACTAAGATCAGGAACAAGACAAGGTTGCCCACTCTCACCACTCTTATTCAACATAGTTTTGGAAGTTCTAGCCACAGCAATTAGAGAAAATAAAGAAATAAAAGGAATCCAAATAGGAAAAGAAGAAGTAAAGCTGTCACTGTTTGCAGATGACATGATACTATATATAGAGAATACTAAGGATGCTACCAGAAAACTACTAGAACTAATCAATGAATTTGGTAAAGTAGCAGGATACAAAGTTAATGCACAGAAATCTCTGGCATTCTTATACACTAATGATGAAAAATCTGAGAATGAAATTAAGAAAACACTCCCATTTACCACTGCAACAAAAAGAATAAAATATCTAGGAATAAACCTACCTAAGGAAACAAAAGACTTGTATGCAGAAAACTATAAGACACTGATGAAAGAAATTAAAGATGATACAAATAGGTGGAGAAATATACCATGTTCTTGGATTGGAAGAATCAACATAGTGAAAATGACTGTATTACCCAAAGCAATATACAGATTCAATGCAATCCCTATCAAATTGCCACTGGCATTTTTTACAGAACTAGAAAAAAGAATTTCACAATTTGTATGGAAACACAAAAGACCCCGAATAGCCAAAGCAATCTTGAGAACGAAAAATGGAGCTGGAGGAATCAGGCTCCCTGACTTCAGACTATACTACAAGGCCACAGTAATCAAGACAGTATGGTACTGGCACAAAAACAGAAATATAGATCAATGGAACAGGATAGAAAGCCCAGAGATAAACCCACACACATATGGTCACCTTATCTTTGATAAAGGAGGCAAGAATATACATTGGAGAAAAGACAGCCTCTTCAATAAGTGGTGCTGGGAAAACTGGACAGCTACCTGTAGAAGTATGAAATTAGAACATTCCCTAACACCATACACAAAAATAAACTCAAAATGGGTTAAAGACCTAAATGTAAGGCCAGACACTATCAAACTCTTAGAGGAAAACATAGGCAGAACACTCTATGACATCAATCACAGCAAGATCCTTTTTGACCCATCTCCTAGAGAAATGGAAATAAAAACAAAAATAAACAAATGGGATCTAATGAAACTTAAAAGCTTTTGCACAGCAAAGGATACCATAAACAAGACCAAAAGACAACCCTCAGAATGGGAGAAAATATTTGCAAATGAAGCAACTGACAAAGGATTAATATCCAAAATTTATAAGCAACTCATGCAGCTCAATAACAAAAAAACAAACAGCCCAATCCAAAAATGGGCAGAAGAACTAAATAGACATTTCTCCAAAGAAGATATACAGATAGCCAACAAACACATGAAAGAATGCTCAACATCATTAATCATTAGAGAAATGCAAATCAAAACTACAATGAGATATCATCTCACACCGGCCAGATTGGCCATCATCAAAAACTCTAGAAACAATAAATGCTGGAGAGGGTGTGGAGAAAAGGGAACACTCTTGCACTGCTGGTGGGAATGTAAATTGATACAGCCACTATGGAGAACAGTATGGAGGTTCCTTAAAAAACTACAAATAGAACTACCATATGACCCAGCAATCCCACTACTGGGCATATACCCTGAGAAAAACATAATTCAAAAAGAGTCATGTACCAAAATGTTTATTGCAGCTCTATTTACGATAGCCAGGACATGGAAGCAACCTAAGTGTCCATCAACAGATGAATGGATAAGGAAGATGTGGCACATATATACAATGGAATATTACTCAGCCATAAAAAGAAATGAAACTGAGTTATTTGTAATGAGGTGGATAGACCTGGAATCTGTCATACAGAGTGAAGTAAGTCAGAAGGACAAAAACAAATACCGTATGCTAACACATATATATGGAATCTAAAAAAAAAAAAAAAAAATTTCATGAAGAGATTAGTGGTAGGAGGGAATAAAACACAGACCTACTAGAGCATGGACTTGAGGATATGGGGAGGGGGAAGGGTAAGCTGTGACGATGTGAGAGAATGGCAGGGACATATACACACTACCAAATGTAAATTAGATAGCTAGTGGGAAGCTACAGCATAGCACAGGAAGTTCACCTCTGTACTTAGTGACCACCTAGAGGGGTGGGATAGGGAGGGTGGGAGGGAGGGTGACAAAAGAGGGAAGAGTTATGGGAACATATGTATATGTATAACTGATTCACTTTGTTGTAAAGGAGAAACTAACCCACTATTGTAAAACAGTTATACTCAAATAAAGATGTTAAAAAAAAAAAAAAAAAAAAAAAAAAAAAAAAAAAAAGGATGCTCTAAGATCTTGTGATTCTACACTACTTTCACGATTCTTTCCCAGGACTCGGAGCTCCTCGTTCGTGAGCTGCAGAGCTCCTTGGAGGTCTGCTCTGACATGTTTCATCCGTTGACACGTGCCACTCATTTTTCAGGTACCAAGGAAAGAATCGCTTTGCACAAAGCCCGAAAGGATACACTGAAAGAATGATCAGAAAGGAATAATGCATAGGTATGTATTTGCATTGACTTTCTCCAAATATCTGAGACAGGGTAGCTGGTTAGTGGCTGCTTTCTCGTGCTCGAGCCCTTCCAATGGGATCACCTCGGAATGTCACAGGGATTGGAGCCTGTCGGAGCCTGTCTGTCTCTGCCCGTGGCCCCTAGTTTCTTCCTGTCCTGGCTTTCGATAGTGTGTAAGGCCCTTGTCTTTTCCTCCTGCTCACCTCAGACATTGAGTAACCTCAAGCTGTTACTGAGATGCGTATTTCCCAGTATAGTCCTTTAGAAACGAGAAAGGTTTACTTACTGTGGAAACCAGTGTGGGTTCCTAGGAGTGTTAGTGTCACTTGGTATTGTGTTTCCCACGGCTGCCATGGTAACTGTCATTGCCAGGTGACTCCCTAAGGTTTGAAAAGAATTCTTCCTTGGATCTCAGGTGATAGTGGTGCCTTCCTTTCTTCCTTCCTTCCTTCATTCATTCAGGAACTATTTTCTGAGCAGCATGTATGTGCCACTTACTTTTCATATGTCCAGTGAACGACACAGACAAAATTCCTGCCCCAGTGAACTGTATATTGTGATGTAATTGGCTTAGGGTGAGGCCTGGCCATTGGTAGATTTTCAAATGTCCCCAGATGATTCTAATGTACAGCTAGGTTTGAGAATCACAGTTATCAATGAAGCACGTGGGGAACTGCAAAGGGCATTGCAGAAATCAAAAGTGGCTCTTGGTATGCCTTCACTATTGCTGCATTTTTCCTGCCTGCATCAGGACTGTTGTGCAAGTGCTGATCATTTTCTTTTCAGCCCTTTTCGCTGTTTGTCCAGACCCTTCATCCCTCTTTCTAACCTGACACCCTCCCTACCTCCTTGTTGTCTTTCAGCCTGCAGTCCATCATCTGTTTGGGATTGATCGTAAACTTGGTGGGAAGCCATTGCAGGGTATAAAGAGAGAAGTGGGGTTGGCAGAGATGCCTTTTTCAGACACCATACTGGCTAGTGTAAGAGAGTGGCTAGGAGGGGGCAGGACTGGAATTGGGGAGACTCATTAGGAGACTGGCTTTGTGCACAGTGGTGGCCTTGGAGGTGGAGTAAAGCAGGCAAGTTAGAGTCCTATTTGGAAGGTTAGTGATGGCTTGGAGGTGAATAGGAGTTAGTGATGAATTGGATGTGGGGAATGTGGGTTAAGGATGTGGAATTGGGTAAATGGAGGTGCTACGTACTGAAATGGGAAACGTTTTCTGCCCACATACTGGCCCGATAAACACCTTCGCACCCTTTACACCTTGAATCAGAGATGCTTTCTTGTTTTATTTAGTTATATTTTATTTTATTGCATTTTTATTTGGGCTGCGATGCCAGCTTGCAGGATCTCAGTTCCCCAACCAGGGATTGAACCCGGGCCCCCTGAAGTGGAGGCACAGGGTCCTAACCACTAGACCACCGGAGCACCGGGGAATTCCCAGCAGAGATTTTTGCTTTTCGTTTGTTTCTTTTTTTAATATAACTTTTGATTATTTGGTTAATGAATGAATTTATTTATTTATTTATTTTTCGTTGCGTTGGGTTTTCGTTGCCGGGCGCGGGCTTTCTGTAGTTGCGGTGAGCCGGGGCTACTCTTCGTTGTGGTGCATGGGCTTCTCAGTGCAGTGGCTTCTCATGTTGTGGAGCACGGGCTCTTAGCACGCGGTCCTCACTAATTGTGGCACGTGGGCTCGGTTGTGGTGGCTCGCGGGCTTACTGGCTCCGCGGCACGTGGGAGCTTCCTGGACCAGGGAGCCAACCCATGTCCCGTGCCTTGGCAGGTGGATTGTTTCTTTGTTTTCGTTTTTAAAGTCTTTGTTGGAGTATAATTGCTCTACGCTGGTGTGTCAGTTTCTGCTGTATAACAAAGGGAATCAGCTGCATGCATACGTATATCCCCACATCCCCTCCCTCCTGCATCTCCCTCCCACCCTCCTGATCCCACCCCTCTAGGTGGTTGCAAGGCACTGAGCTGATCTTCCTGTGCTGTGCAGCTGCTTCCCACTAGCCAGGTATTTTACATTTGGTATTGTATATTTGTCAATGCTACTCTCTTACTGCCTCCCAGCTTCCCCTTCCCCTTCCCCGAGTCCTCAAGTCCATTCTCTATGTCTGCGTCTTTATTCTTGCCCTGCCCCTAGGTTCATTAGAAACTTTTTTTTTTTTAAGATTCCATATATATGTATTAGCATACGGTATTTGATTTCCTCTTTGTGACTTACTTCACTCTGTATGACAGACTCTAGGTCCATCCACCTCACTACAAATAACTCAGTTTCATTTCCTTTTATGGCAGAGTAAGAGTCCATTGTATATATGTGCCACATCTTCTTTATCTGTTCGTCTCTCGATGGACACTTCGGTTGCTTCCCTGTCCTGGCCACCGTAAATAGTGTTGGCAGGCGGATTCTGTACCACTGCACCACCAGGGTAGTCCCCAGAGTTTATTTCTTAAGGGAGGCCCTCCTCAAGCCGCATCCGTCTCTTTCCTGCTGACGTAGACTCCCACAGCCTTACATAACTGCTCCTTCATAGCACCATACACAGTTTGAATTTCTCACATTTTTAAGTGCCTTTTCTATAACCCTGTGTTCTACTGAACCTTTCCCTCCTGTCTCATCAGGTTATGTCCAGTGCCTACCAGTGCTTGACATATCTTAGGGGCTCAGTAAGTGTCTGTTGACTCCATAATTGGAGAGAGAGGACAAGGCTTAGGAGGGCAGATCAAGGCTTTGTTTTCTACATGTTGAGTAGAAGATGGTTCAAAGCAGGAGCCCTTGAACCTGAGCCTCTTCCCCGGTGAGCGGGGATCCAACCCGAGCCCCCTGCAGTGGAAGCGTGGAGTCCTAACCTCTGGACTACCAGGGAAGTCCCCCGTGTTCCTTTAACTGAGGTCACAAGCTCCAGCGCAGAATAGGAGGCACACGTGAGGCGGATGAGGTCGATTTGCTCCGGGGTGAGGCGCACGGCATCCCGTTGGTGGGTCTGGCGTGGGACGTAGGCTGACCAGAAGTGAGGGAAGGCCAGGGCTTGGTTTGGGGCTTGGAACTCCTTGGGCTTCTCATCGCCTCCTCAGCTGGCACAGCGCTCACTGTGCCCAGAAGTCACCTGTGACGCGTTGTTTTTTTCTGTGGTACTTGGATGCCCGTCAGGGTGGCTCACGGTGACCCCTGTAGCCCCCAGCATCCATGGCATGGCACTTTCTAGGTCACTATGGTAACATAGTTCCAATGTGACTAACCTGTGGTCTCGGAGGCCCCCAAACTACCCCACTATTCCCCAGCAGCCACGGGGACACCTTGTGTGTCCCCTTGGTGCCTGCGCACCCACGAGACCGTCTTTCATCCCGTCCAAGGTGGTGTGGCCGTGGCTGAACTTGCTTAGATTAACAGCCTGGAGCCCATTGTGGTGCAACAGCCTCAGGACCAGGGGCATGTCGTTGTGGCTGGAGGGAGGTCAAGGCAAATGGGTGGGCCCCTTAGGTCTTGGGATCAGGCAGGATACATTGCCTGGCCTGGGGCAGCCTGAGGGAGCCTCACACCACGCTTGTGTGGACACCTCCGGACCTCCTCTGCTGCCCAGGGCCAGGCTAGGCCCACAACGGCCCCAAGCAGCCCTCACACACTGCAGCCACCCGTCCACAAGCGGGAAGTCCCGCATCAGGGCCCGCGTGCGCCCCCGCGGACTTGGGGTGCTGGAGGTGGCCGGCGTGGTGTGCACATGGGTTACCGGCCGCAGCAGCAGACCCAGCAGGAGCAGCAGACCCAGCAGAGGCCGCTGGCGGAGTGCGCGGGGACCCTCGAGGCCCCCCGGGTCGCAAGCTGCACAGGGCCAGGCAGGCGGGCAGAGGCGGCGGGTCTGAGAGGGGCGGGCGATGGGGTTGTGCCCGTCGACACAGGCCACCCAGCGGCGCAGCCTCGCGAGGGGCCCTGGGTGAGGGAGGCGATACAGGGTCAGAGGACCCTACGACCCGTGTGCGGAGAGCCGTGATCCACGAAGCCCGGAAGCCACAGGGCAGCACTGCCCTCCCGGCCCCTGCTCAGAGGCAGGTCCCGCGGGCTCAGCTGGCCTCTGCTGAGAGCCCACTGGCCTCCCATCGCGGGTGCCCTCTGCCCCCGGCCCTCTTCCCACTCCCACTGCTCCGAGGGGGCGCCCTAGGTTGCTGTCCCCTGCCTCTAAACTTCCTGTCCAAGCTGGGGTGCTTCTCTCAGGGGGCCACCTTCAGTCCAAGGCCTCCCGGGAGCACACCTCGTCCCCATCCGCCTGCAGCAGGCCCCGCCCACGCCGAGGGCTGCGTGCGAGTGTCTGTGTGGCCACAAGTGCTCTGGGCTCCTGGTTTCCCGGTACCGGGCCATTGGGGCTGGTATGGGGGAAGAGATAGTTTCTGGAAATGGTGGGGGGTAATAACCTTGTGAGCTCTGGATTCAGGTAGGGGCCCTCTGCCCCCGGCCTTCTCTCTCCACCTACTGGACTCTCCAGCCTTCATGACCATTCTCTGGGGACTTCAACCAGCACCTGGGACCTATCAGGAACCTCCCCCACTTCGGTCAGCCAGCCTCAGGAAAGAGCGCCCTCAGGAGTTGCTACACCCCCCCAGGGCCCGAATAGAGGGACTTTGGGGATGTGAACTGAACAACCTTCTGGGGAGAGTCAGTGACCCTTGTACTCACCAGAGCAGGAACCCAGTCCGTACGGTATTTGAGTGGAAGGAACTGAAGTCATTTCCATGGCAGCAGAGCCCCCAGTGCAGCACCCTTCCTCCCAGAGCTGCCGCTGGCTGTCCTTCTGGCCAGGATCGCTCCTACCTCAGCGTGGAAGGCCCGGCCTCGTGGAGAAGTATAGGTTCTGAGGAGAGATCTGGCACCTGGCTTCTGCTGCTCCACTTGCCTTCTCTCGTGGCCCTTGTGGCTCTAGCTTTCCCAGAAACCTCAAGGGCTAAGTGCCTGTGCTCGCTCAGAGGCCGCACGCCATTCCCCATTTCCAGCCTCAGGCCCTCCCCCTAGCTGCCTCCTCTAGGGACCCCTTCCCCCCACCACCTCCCCACACAGTGGGGATGTGCCTTCTCACAGAAGCTCAACCACTGAGATGCTTTAGGGACTGTGCCCAAACTCCTTCATCCCCAGCCTCTCAAGTTTTTGCTCTGATCGTTGGCACCCCCTGGAGCTGCTCCACCTTTGGAACCTTTCCCGGGTGGCAGGAGTGCCCAGCACAGGGGTAGTGACCTAAGTCTGAGCTGTGGCGACCTTTAGAAATCTGTTACAGAAAAACACTTTGCCGAGCATTAGGGGACCCCACTGGGGACAGAAGGGGCTGGGAATAAAGGAGCATGTGAACCTCGGGGCAGGGTGCGTGCTGCTTGACTCTCCATCCTGTTCTTGCTTCGGGGGCAGGAAATGGTGCGTTGGCGGGGGGCGGGTGGTAACCTTGTGAGCTTTGCCATGGCCCTCTCTTGAGAATGGCTCAGCCAGCAAGATTCTGTGGAGTCCGCCTCCTGGCACCATGCTACAATCGCCGGATTTTGGGTCGGGAGCAAAGATCTTCGTCCGACTCTTGCGGAGTGCGCTTTCTCTTGGGCGCACGTCTGGCGACTGGCTCCTGCTCCGCTTCCACCTTTGCTGGCGTGGCCGAAGGAACATCCCCGTAGGCCCAGTAGCCACCAGCGCGGCAGTATGTCTCCCCATGGCAGCCCAACTGCGTTTCCCCACACCCTCGGTTGAGGACGTGGCAGTGACCAGCTGTACGAGGAGAAACGGGAGCCGCTGCTGCTGCAAAGAAAATCAAAAGTGATCAGTCCCTTCTGCTGTGCACAGTCTCCTGGCCGAATCTCCCTCTCTCATGTCTCTCCCAGTTTCTGGCCAGAGACCTTTCATCTACTGGACATCCAAAACACAGCCTTGGCCCATCACCTCTCTGAGTCCCTGGAGAAGGGACCCTGGCTGCAAAAGCGATTCCTAGGGCCTACAGCTGCAGCAGATGAGGGAGTCCCTTCACCTTTTCCAGGGAAAACAGTAGAACCCGAAAGTCATTGCAAGCATGATCCTCTCCATCTCTCCCTTCCACAACAGAGAAAACATTTCTTGCAGTCTGTCACTTGTGAGGCTTTAATGGAAATATCGTTCAAGTTTTGGAAAAAGATAATCTAATGTAAATTGGATCAGAACCCCTCCCACCTTGGCAACCCCTCTTGGGTCCCATTTTTACAGTGCCTGTTTCAACCACACGGAACTCTAGTCCTCTGATCCTTTTATCTCGATAAGAACAAGGCCACATACTGAGGCAGAGTGATCGGGAGACTCAGAACCGGGTTCTGGGTACCATGTCTAGGCTCACATCAACCCAGCCTCCTGGGACACCATCTCCTCAGCCCTCCAGTCTCACTAGCACTTCATCACGCCCCCTTGGTTCTTCCGTTCCTGCCATCAATAGGGCACCACCGTCGGCCCTAGTACTCAGCCGCTCAGTATGGGATGTGTCTGACGGGACCGAGCTAGATGTCTACACGACAGCACAGAGGTGCCTGGGTTTGAAGGTGCGGTTCAAGGGTGGCCCTCTTCCTCAAACTGCTCCATTGACCATTCGCCAGCAACAACGCACTTGTCTTTTGCTAAGAGGCCCATCAGGAAAGGGTCTGAATGGAAGCATCCTGTAGCCCAAAGGGGAAGGCTCCTTTGATAAAGATCAGAACCTTCCCGCACACTTGTCCAGGGATGACCTTTCACTTGTCCTCAGCAGTGAGCACTGTGGGTCCTTGAAGGTGTCCCACGTAACTGGTATTCGTTACAGCTGGGAAAGTGCTCAGGTGTATGTGCTGGGCAAGCCCCAGGGAACATGTGGCAGCCGGGGGAAGTTGTGCGTACACCATGCCTCTTGGACAGATGCCTGGTCTCAGTGTACCTCGTGCACTGCCCTCTCAGGGAACGTAGGACAGGTTAGAGTAAATGCAGAAGGTCTGGTGAGGGATTCTCTCTCAGACAACCAAAGAGATTGGTCTCTGGTGGAGAACCGGTAGGGAAGTATCTCTGAGGGCAGCAGCACGTTTGCATCGTAACCCTGCCATGGAAACTGTGAGAAGGCCTGTGAGGTCCTCACTAGCTAGTGAGGTCATCGTATGGAACTTGTGAGTTGAGGGGCAGGCTTCAGGAGGAGGGGCAGTTTTGTGGAGGAGAGCAGGGTGGAGGCAGACGTACTCTGCCTGGGCCCTCACACCGGGGCCTCCCCACCCATGCCCTAGTCTAGTAGACACCCCACGTGGGGTGTGCCGGTGGGCTGGCACAGCCCCAGGGGCCACAGGAGGGCAAGAGAGACCCACATCCTGAGATCGGCTTGAGAGGCAAGATGAACGTTAGGAGGCAACTAGGTTGTACGTCCCTGACCCTAAGAGGCAGAGATTTGTGTGGACTGGGGAATCAAGGAAGGCTCCTTGGCAGTGGGCCTGAAGGGCAAGTGACATGTGAACCCATGGGGAAGAGAGGGCAGACATTCCATTTTGGAAGAAGAATAGCAGAGACACACTCTTCTCGACCTTGTCCTGCCCCAAATATAAATTCATAGAACCCTCCCATTTTAACACCCGAGGGCTTCAAAAACCCTAGAGGTGAAGGGGCCTCCCCAGTGTTAACACAGGTCGTGGAGAGGTGTTGCACTCAATGGTTAGGTTCATGCTGGGCCCCCGGATTCACAGCTGATAGGAACGTGAGGAAGAGCTCATGCCATTTCAAACATTTCCAAGGTGATACTGAGAGAGATGTTAAAGGTGCAAAATGAGGGTGCTGAATGACCCCACAAAGTGGGAATGGTGGGCCCACTTTAACGTGAAAGTCCAAACAAATTCCTGTCGAAAGGACATCATACCGAATGATCACATAATCATGACACTCGCCCTCTCCCCTAGAGGTAAATATCATTAGAATCCTCTCTCTCCCTCTCCCCACCATGAAAGGATGAGAGAAAGGCTCAGCAGCAGCCCCGGTGAAAGACATGGTCAACACCGTGAAGAGGTGTTACTAAGACGATTTGGTCCGACTCAGAGAAGGAAAGAGATGACTCTGCCCTTAGCCTGAGCAGGCCCACAGGAAGGAAGCACATTTGGGGCAGCCTTGGATAGTGTGGCAATGAGAGAGAACCTTCTTTAGGAAGAGACTCCCTGTTGCCGACCTTGCAAAAGCCAAAATGGGACATTCGTGTACTTGGGCTGTTGCAGAGGGGATGTGCCCAGAGGTGGGGCCACTCTGCTTGAGAATCACAGCACCTTGTAATCCTAGTAAACTGCTTGACTCCTGCAATCGCCGGATTTTTGGTCTGGAGCAGCGGAGATCTTTGTCCAACTCCTCCGGAGCACACTTTCTCTTCAGAGCTCGTCTGGCGACTGGCTTCTCGGCTTGCACCTTTGCTGGTGTGGCCAAAGGAACGTCCCCGTAGGCCCGGTAGCCACCAGCCAGGCAGTAGGTCTCCCCATGCCAGCCCAACTGCGTTTCTTCACATCCCCGGTAGAGGACGTGGTAGTGACCAGGTGTCGGAGGAGAAACGGGAGCCGCTGCTGCTGCAAAGAAAATCAGAAGTGATCAGTCCCTTCGGCTGTACACAGTCTCCTGGCAGGATTTCCCTCTCTCAAGTCTCTCCCAGTTTCTGGCCGAAGACCTTTCATCTCCTGGACATCCAAAACACAGCCTTGGCCCATCACCTCTCTGAGTCCCTGGAGAAGGGAAACTGGCTGCAAAGGCAATTCCTGGAGCCTACGGCTGCAGCACATGAGGAAGTCTCTTCACCGTTTCCAGGGAAAACAGTAGAACCCGAAAGTCATTGCACTCATGATCCTCTCCATCTGTCCCTTCCACAACAGAGAAACCAACCATTTCTTGCTGTCTGTCATTTCTGAGGCTTTCATGGAAATGCCTTTCCAGATTTCGAAAACAATCATCTAATATAACTTGGTTCAGGACCACTCCCACCTTGGCCACCCCTCTTGGGCCCCATGTATACTGCCTGTTTCAAACACACTGAACTCTCGCCCTGGGATCCTTGTATCTAGAGTAGCACGAGGTCCACTACTGAGGCAGAGTGAACAGGAGACTCAGAACCCGGCTTCTGGGTACCATATCTAGGCTCACATCAACCCAGCCTCCTGGGGCACCATCTCCTCAGCCCTCCGGTCTCACTAGCACTTCATCACCCCCTGCCCCTTGGTTCTTCCGTCCTTCCCATGACTATGGCACCACCGTCTCCCCTAGTACTCAGCAGCTCAGTATGGGATGTGTCTGAGGGGACCGATCTCGATGTCTCCGTGCCAGCACAGAGGTGCCTGGGTTTGAAGGTGTGGTTCAAGAGTGGCCCTCTTCCTCAAACTGCTCCATTTACCACTTGCCCACAACAACACACTTGTCTTTTGCTAAGAGGCCCATCAAGAAAGGGTCTGAATGGAAGCATCCTGTAGCCCGAAGCGGAAGGCTATATTTATAAAGATCGAAGCTTCCTGCACACTAGTCCGGGGCTGACCTCTCACTTGTCCTCAACAGTGAGCACTGTGGGACCCTGAAGGTGTCCCAGGTCACTGGTATTACTTACATCTGGGAAAGCACTCAGGTGTACGTAGTGGGCAAGAGCCACAGAAACATGTGGCAGCCAGGTGAGGTTGTGTGTACCCCACGCCTGTTCCGCAGATGCCCGGTCTCGCTGTTCCTCCTGCACCGCCCAGCCAGGGAACAGAGCACAGGTTGGAATATGTGTAGAGGATCCGGTCACACATTCTGTCTCAGACAACCAAAGAGATTGGTCTCTGGTGGAGAACCAGTAGGGAAGTTTCTCTGAGGGCAGCAAACTTTGTTTGCACAGTAACACTGCCATGGAAACAGTGAGAAGGACTGTGAGGTACTCACTAGCCAGTGAGGTCATCGTATGAAACCTGTGACTTGGGGGTCAGGCTTGAGGAGGAGGGGCAGTTCTGTGGAGGAGAGCAGGGTGGAGGCAGAGGTACTCTGCCTGGGCCCTCACGCCGGGGCCTCCCCATCCATGCCCTAGTCTAGTAGACACCCAACGTGGGGCATGCCGGTGGGCTGGCACAGCCCCAGGGGCCACAGGAGGGCAAGAGAGACCCACATCCTGAGATCGGCTTGAGAGGCAAGATGAACATTAGGAGGCAGCTAGGTTGTACGGCCCTGACCCTGAGAGGCAGAGATTTGTGTGGACTGGGGAATCAGGGAAGGCTCCTTGGCAGTGGGCCTGAAGGACAAGTGACATGTGGACCCATGGGGAAGAGAGGGCAGACATTCCATTTTGGAAGAATAAAAGCAGAGACACACTCTTCTCGACCTTGTCCTGCCCCAAATATAGATTCATAGAACCCTCCCATTTTTACACCCGAGGGCTTCAAAAACCCGAGAGGTGAAGGGGCCTACCCAGTGTTACACAGGTCGTGGAGAGGTGTTGCGCTCAATGGTTAGGTTCATGTTGCGGCCCCGGATTCCCAGCTGATAGGAACGTGAGGACAAACTCATGCCGTTTCAAACATTTCCAAGGTGATACTGAGAGAGATGTTAAAGGTGCAAAATGAGGGTGCTGAATGACCTCACAAAGTGGGAATGGTGGGCCCACTTTAACGTGAAAGTCCAAACAAATTCCTGTCGAAAGGACATCATACCGAATGATCACATAATCATGACACTCGCCCTCTCCCCTAGAGGTAAGAATCATTAGAATCCCCTCTCTCTCTCCACCATGAAAGGATGAGAGAAACGCTCAGCAGCAGCCCCTGTGAAAGACATGGTCAACACCGTGAAGAGTTGTTACTAAGACGATTTGGTCCGACTCAGAGACGACTCTGCCCTTAGCCTGAGCAGGCCCACAGGGAGGAAGCACACTTGGGGCAGCCTTGGATAGTGTGGCAATGAGAGAGGACCTTCTTTAGGAGGGGACTCCCTGTTGCCGACCTTGAGAAAGCAAAGATGGGACATTCGTGTACTTGGGCTGTTGCAGAGGGGATGTGCCCAGGAGGTAGAGACTGCTTGGACTACCATTTTAGAGGTTGGGCCACCCTGGTTGAGAAGCACAGCACCTTGTTCTCCTAAAGTGCTTGAATCAGCGGGTGCCCCTTAGGACAGACAAAGTCAGGCCTCATTGGAGCAGACTGCCTTTGGGAGTGGTAGAAGGTAAAGTGTGAAGGGGAATGCTCTGGAGGAGGTTTGTCGTGGCAGGTGGGCCAGCATGAGACCATTCAGATTCTCCAAGGCTCCAGAGATGACTTGGCTGGGAGCATCCCTGTGATGTGGTGCGGGGACTCCAACCTTAACAGGACCTGGCTGGGCACCTGGGGGAGGCCGAATAAATGGTTTCTTAACTTAGGAGAGTGAGAGACTCACCTGGGGAGTTCCACAAAAGCACTTAAAAAGACTTGTACCTGGATTCTTGAGACAACCCTCAGAAAACTTATCTAGATGTTGAGTAGGGCTCAGGAAGCTTCAACTTGTGTGTGTGTCTCTGTGTGTGTGTGTGTGTGTGTGTGTGTGTGTGTATGTGGTGCGTGGGCCTCTCAGTGTTGTGGTCTTTCCCGTTGCGGAGTGCAGGCTCAGCGGCCATGGCCCACGGAGCCAGCTGCTCCGCGGCATGTGGGATCTTCCCGGACCGGGGCATGAACCCGTGTGCCCTGCATCGGCAGGCGGACTCTGAACCACTGCGCCACCAGGGAAGCCCTAAGCTGCACTTTTTAAATAAGCTTCCTGGGCAGCCCCACCACAGAGGTCCATGTATAGAGTGACCAAATGATTGTGTCTTCTCGGTTGCTTTGGGGAGTCCAAGTGGGCCGTATTTAAAACGGCAGCAGGCATACGTATAAACAGGGAAGTTTCGAGGCAAACAGAGGTATATGGTTACAGTATGCATGAATCAGATCTGAGAAAAGCTAGCCTGGTGGTTAAAGAACACAACGCTTAGGACAGACAGACCAGATTCTGTCCTACTTACTTGTGTGAGTTTGACCAAGTTCTTTATCCTCCTGACTGTTTGCTCATGTGGAAAAGAGCTATGGCTGTACATTGAGCACACTATTCTCTTTTGGCAAAGGTTGCTCTGGGTCCATTTGTGTTCTCTGCAATTCTTTCCAGTGTGCAAGCATTTTTAAGTCGTCTGATAAAGTATTACATTTGACTTTGAACTGTTCATTACTTTGGGCAAAGCTTCTGTAGTGCTGCAGAGACTAGAACCTATGCAGAGATAGTGAGAGGATGCTATAACCTTCTGCCGGTTTATAAAGAAGTTTCACCTTTTCTCCACTTCCTCCACCTGCCACCAAGAGATGAGAAAGAAGGCAGAGGCTGGAAATGCACACCAGGCAATACTTGTGTGTCAGTTTGGCTTTTTCTTCCACTGCCAGTTCTTCCCAGAGAGATTTCACCCAAAGCGCCTAAGCTTGCCATGGCCATTGTTGTGCAGAAAATTTCTCTCTATTCCTAGTCACATCCCCTTTTCCTTCTCCTGGGTCTAAATGGATGTTTGGGGGCAGGGAATAAAACGCAATACAGTGAAATGTCTATGCTGATTTAATTGGCTTGGGGTGAGGCCTGGCCATTGGTAGCATTTAAAATCTCTCCAGATGATTCTCATGTACAGCGAGGTTTGGGAATCACAGTTATCGATGAAGCACTTTGGGAATTGCAAAGGCATTGCAGAAATAAAAAGTGGCAATTGGTATTCCTTCACTCTTCCTGCATTTTCTTTCCTGCCTGCATCAGGACTGTTGTGCAAGTGCTGATCATTTTCTTTTCAGCCCTTTTCGCTGTTTGCCTAGACCGTTCATCCCTCTTTCAAACCTGACACCCTCCCTACCTCCTTCTTGTCTTTCAGCCTCCAGTCCATCATCAGTTTGGGATTGATCCTACACTTGGTGGGAAGCCATTGCAGGGTATAAAGAGAGAAGTGGTGTTGGCAGAGATGCCTTTTTCAGACACCTCACTGGCTACTGTAAGAGAATGGCTAGGAGAGGGCAGGAGTAGATTTGGGGAGACTCATTAGGAGACTGACTTTGTGCACAGTGGTGGCCTTGGAGGTGGAGTAAAGCAGGCAGGTTAGAGTCCTATTTGGAAGGTTAGTGATGGCTTGGAGGTGAATAGGAGTTAGTGATGAATTGGATGTGGGGAATGTGGGTTAAGGATGTGTAATTGGCTAAATGGAGGTGCTACTTACTGAAATGGGAAACGTTTTCTGCCCACATACTGGCCCGATAAACACCTTCTCACCCTTTACACCTTCAATCAGAGATGCTTTCTTGTTTTATTTAGTTATATTTTATTTTATTGCATTTTTATTTGGGCTGCGATGCCAGCTTGCAGGATCTCAGTTCCCCAACCAGGGATTGAACCCGGGCCCCCTGAAGTGGAGGCACGGGGTCCTAACCACTGGACCACCGGGGAATTCCCAGCAGAGATTTTTACTTTTCGTTTCTTTCTTTTTTAATATAAGTTTTGATTAATTGGTTAATGAATGAATGAATGAATGAATTTTGGGTCGCATTGGTTCTTCATTGCCGCGCGTGGGCTTTCGGTAGTTGCGGCGAGCAGGGGCTACTCTTCGTTGTGGTGCCCGGGCTTCTCAGTGCAGTGGCTTCTCATGTTGCGGAGCATGGGCTCTATGATGCACGCGGTCCTCAGTAGTTCTGGCGCGTGGGCTCGGTAGAGGTGGCGCGCAGGCTTACTGGCTCCGCGGCATGTGGGGCCTTCCCGGACCAGGGTGCAAACCCGTGTCCCCTGCCTTGGCAGGCAGATTGTTTGTTTTTGTTTTTGTTTTTAAACATCTTTGTTGGAGTGTAATTGCTTTACCCTGGTGTGTCAGTTTCTGCTGTGTAACAAAGTGAATCAGCTCTATGCATGCCTATATCCCCATATCCCCTCCCTCCTGCGTCTCTCTCTCTCACCCTCCTGTGCCCAACCCTCTAGGTGGTCGAAAGGCACTGAGCTGAACTCCCTGTGCTGTGCAGCTGCTTCCCGCTAGCTAGGTATTTTACATTTGGTATTGTATATATGTCAATGCTACTCTTCTTTCATCCCAGCTTACCCTTCCCCCTCCCCGTGTCCTCAAGTTCATTTTCTATCTGCGTCTTTATTCCTGCCCTGCCCTTAGGTTCATGAGAACCTTTATATACATACATATATATATATATATATGTCCCATATATATGTGGTAGCATACGATATTTGTTTTTCTCTTCCTGACTTACTTCACTCTGTATGACAGACTCGAGGTCTATCCACCTCACTACAAATAGCTCAGTTTCATTTCTTTTATGACTGAGTCATATTCTATGGTATGTATGTGTCACATCGTCTTTATCTATTTGTCTGTCGATGGACACTTAGGTTGCTTCCCGGTCCTGGCTACTGTAAATTGTGCTGGCAGGTGGATTCTGAACCACTGCACCACCAGGGAAGTCCCCAGAGATTATTTCTTAAGGGAGGCCCTCCTCAAGCCCCACCAGTCTCTTCCCTGCTGACACAGACTCCCACAGCCTTACGTAACTGCTCCTTTCGAGTACCATACACAGTTTTAATTTCACAGACATTTGTAAGTTCCCTTTTTATAACCCTCTGTTCTACTGATCCTTTCCCTCCTGCCTCATCATTTTTTCTCCAGTGCCTGCCAGTGCTTGGCATATCTTAGGGCTCAGTAAGTGTCTGTTGAATCCCTAATTGGAGACAGAGGACAAGGCTTAGGAGGGAAGATCAAGGCTTTATTTTTGTTTTCTACATGTTGAGAATTGGTCCTCGTGGGCGCGGCGATTCTTCCAGCCGCGCGAAGCCAGTGGCGCGGGCTGACAAGGGCCCACCGTGAGGCGTACCGGCTGGTTCAACTGGGGCCGCCACGCGGAGATCAGCAGCGGCCCGGGTCGCACCAGCACCGGTCGCGGGGGCTCCGCTGCCCGCTCTGCTGCTCTTCCTGCTGCCACTGTAGAGCCCGCGGGATGCGCACCACGGGCCGGGGCTCGTTTGGACCGCGGACCGTGAGGTCCCGGCGAAGCGCCAGAAGCAACCGAGCCACAAGCGACAAGAGCCGCAGCCAGGGTGCCAGAGCCCTATTCCCCTTGCTGCGGGAGAGGCGCACGACAGTGACTTCACGGGCACGCCAAGTTCTGGCGGTCGGTGGCTGGCGCGGCTCAGTCAGGGCCGCGGAATTGGCGAAGCGTGTGGAAGGAGCGGGATGTGTAGAGCTCAGCAGCGGCGAAGTGGGTAGGTCCGAACAGGGGCTGGTGACTCCAGGTCCCGGCCAACCTTGGGGAAGGGTGCGCGTTGGAGGCAGGACGGGGGTCCGAGGATACACGGTGATGGGGCCCTGGCATTAGGAGCCAGGAGGGCGGAGGGCTTGTGGTGATCCGATGTCGGATCCCTGCAATGCTCTTTTGTCACCCTCACAGCTCCTGTCATGGCTTGGCCAGTTCGGGTCTCCCCCTGTAACTTAGGAGGGTGTGGCGATGTTTTCCCAGATGGGGTCCCCGTGCAAGGTCTTTGAATACAAGTTATTTATTGAGAGTCTGAGTGAATGGTCAGGCCTGGGGGCCAACACCAGGAGTCCGGAGTCCTAGATCCAGGCTCACCCTTCCCTTAGAGCTCCCCAGAGAGCTGAGGGCGGCCCCGAGGGCAAGCTGATGGCCTTCAGCGTATCTTCTCTTCAGTCAAGAGAACTCATCGCTTGGTACTTTTCCCCTTTCTTTTCAGCTGAGGCTCATTCTCCCCTCCCTTGTCACCCTTTCCAGCTTCTCATGCTGAGCCCACTGCTTTCTTGGCTTGTTCACCTCCACCGGCTTTCCAGTCAGCTACCTCGATTCCGTAAATAGCAGCGAGGAGGGTCCTGCTACACGTTTGCAGCTTGTCTCACAAAGCCAGGGTCAGGCAGGATATTCTACGTGAGTTCGGTTGTTCAGGTTGCCAGAAAGCCTTACACTACTGGTACTTCTTGAACGGATCCCGAAAATGGGTGTCAGATCATTTCTGTCATTTCCAGTGCCTGGGGTAGGAGATAAGGTAAATGCGGATTAAGCACCTGGGAGGTTCTTAACCTCTGGAGAAAGAGTATTCCTTTGGTGTCAGGAGATACCGTTATAGAGATAAATACTATTCAATTTCGTATAGCATTTTGATACACGATAGACTTTCTGGAGGGTTAGCTGTTAAGCCAGAAGAGGAGAGCGTTTTGAGTACTCATGGGTGAACAGCGCCATGGGATAGAGCAGTGGCTCTTGAGTGAGGGTGATTTTGCCCTCACCCTTCCCCCAGCACGTTTGACAATGGCTGGAGACATTTTCCTTGGTTCACATCTGGTCGGGGCGGTGCTGCAGGCATCTAGTGGGTAGAGGCCAGGATGGTACCCCATATCGTACAAGGCACAGGACAGCCTTTCCCCACCACCCCCAAAGAATGAGCTGGCCCAAAATGTCAATAGTGTGCTATGGAGAAACCTTGGATAGAGGCTGAGGACTGAAGAGAGGCTGAGGTTGTCCGATGTACTCTCACGTCAGGTAGTCAGTCACATTTGCCAGACTGTTGTGTGGCCCTGCCCCTTTCCCAGAATCTGTAGCAGGCACGTTGATGCCAATGCTTGTCATGTCCTTGGGGTGCGAAACCCTTGGGGGCTCCTGAAAGTCCTAAACACAGGAAGGCGTGATTTAGGAGGGTGACGTGGGAGCCCTAAAGTTCTCTTCCTAAAGAGAACTTTAGGAAGAACAGCATTGTCCTCATGTGTTTGGTAAATGTGCCAGATGGAAAAGAGATGAGGTGTGCCCTGGGGTGTCCCATTCCAGAAGGCAGCCTGGGAGTGATGCATGCCAAGGAGTCAGATTGTGAATTTGATATAGACTGCTGTAGCAACGAGCAATGCCTTGATCTGTCTAGAGAGTTCGGGGTTGTCTGTCACTGCAGAGTTCAAGAGTTCCTGTATAGGCTGATGCCCACTGATTGGTGATATGATAGAGAGGGGGTGCTGATATAAAGGATGCTCTAAGATCTTGTGACTCTACACTACTTTCACAATTCTTTCCCAGGACTCGGAGCTCCTCGTTCTTGAGCTGCAGAGCTCCTTGGAGGTCTGCTCTGACATGTTTCATCCATTGACATGTGCCACTCATTTTTCAGGTACCAAGGAAAGAATCGCTTTGCACAAACCCCGAAAGGATACACTGAAAGAATGATCAGAAAGGAATAATGCATAGGTATGTATTTGCATTGACTTTCTCCAAATATCTGAGACAGGGTAGCTGGTTAGTGGCTGCTTTCTCGTGCTCGAGCCCTTCCAATGGGATCACCTCGGAATGTCACAGGGATTGGAGCCTGTCGGAGCCTGTCTGTCTCTGCCCGTGGCCCCTAGTTTCTTCCTGTCGTGGCTTTCGATAGTGTGTAAGGCCCTTGTCTTTTCCTCCTGCTCCCAGCAGACATTGAGTAACCTCAAGCTGTTACTGAGATGCGTATTTCCCAGTATAGTCCTTTAGAAACGAGAAAGGTTTACTTACTGTGGAAACCAGTGTGGGTTCCTAGGAGTGTTAGTGTCACTTGGTATTGTGTTTCCCACGGCTGCCATGGTAACTGTCATTGCCAGGTGACTCCCTAAGGTTTGAAAAGAATTCTTCCTTAGATCTCAGGTGATAGTGGTGCCTTCCTTCCTTCCTTCCTTCCTTCATTCATTCAGGAACTATTTTCTGAGCAGCATGTATGTGCCACTTACTTTGCATATGTCCAGTGAACGACACAGACAAAAATTCCTGCCCCAGTGAACTTGTATATTGTGATGTAATTGGCTTAGGGTGAGGCCTGGCCATTGGTAGATTTTCAAATGTCCCCAGATGATTCTAATGTACAGCTAGGTTTGAGAATCACAGTTATCAATGAAGCACGTGGGGAACTGCAAAGGGCATTGCAGAAATCAAAAGTGGCTATTGGTATGCCTTCACTCTTCCTGCATTTTCTTTCCTGCCTGCATCAGGACTGTTGTGCAAGTGCTGATCATTTTCTTTTCAGCCCTTTTCGCTGTTTGTCCAGACCCTTCATCCCTCTTTCTAACCTGACACCCTCCCTACCTCCTTGTTGTCTTTCAGCCTGCAGTCCATCATCTGTTTGGGATTGATCGTAAACTTGGTGGGAAGCCATTGCAGGGTATAAAGAGAGAAGTGGGGTTGGCAGAGATGCCTTTTTCAGACACCATACTGGCTAGTGTAAGAGAATGGCTAGGAGGGGGCAGGACTGGAATTGGGGAGACTCATTAGGAGACTGGCTTTGTGCACAGTGGTGGCCTTGGATGTGGAGTAAAGCAGGCAAGTTAGAGTCCTATTTGGAAGGTTAGTGATGGCTTGGAGGTGAATAGGAGTTAGTGATGAATTGGATGTGGGGAATGTGGGTTAAGGATGTGTAATTGGGTAAATGGAGGTGCTACGTACTGAAATGGGAAACGTTTTCTGCCCACATACTGGCCCGATAAACACCTTCTCACCCTTTACACCTTGAATCAGAGATGCTTTCTTGTTTTATTTAGTTATATTTTATTTTATTGCATTTTTATTTGGGCTGCGATGCCAGCTTGCAGGATCTCAGTTCCCCAACCAGGGATTGAACCCGGGCCCCCTGAAGTGGAGGCACGGGGTCCTAACCACTGGACCACCGGGGAATTCCCAGCAGAGATTTTTACTTTTCGTTTCTTTCTTTTTTAATATAAGTTTTGATTAATTGGTTAATGAATGAATGAATGAATGAATGAATTTTGGGTCGCATTGGTTCTTCATTGCCGCGCGTGGGCTTTCGGTAGTTGCGGCGAGCAGGGGCTACTCTTCGTTGTGGTGCCCGGGCTTCTCAGTGCAGTGGCTTCTCATGTTGCAGAGCATGGGCTCTATGATGCACACGGTCCTCAGTAGTTCTGGCGCGTGGGCTCGGTAGAGGTGGCACGCAGGCTTACTGGCTCCGCGGCATGTGGGGCCTTCCCGGACCAGGGTGCAAACCCGTGTCCCCTGCCTTGGCAGGCGGATTGTTTGTTTTTGTTTTTGTTTTTAAACATCTTTGTTGGAGTGTAATTGCTTTACCCTGGTGTGTCAGTTTCTGCTGTGTAACAAAGTGAATCAGCTCTATGCATGCCTATATCCCCATATCCCCTCCCTCCTGCGTCTCTCTCTCTCACCCTCCTGTGCCCAACCCTCTAGGTGGTCGAAAGGCACTGAGCTGAACTCCCTGTGCTGTGCAGCTGCTTCCCGCTAGCTAGGTATTTTACATTTGGTATTGTATATATGTCAATGCTACTCTTCTTTCATCCCAGCTTACCCTTCCCCCTCCCCGTGTCCTCAAGTTCATTTTCTATCTGCGTCTTTATTCCTGCCCTGCCCTTAGGTTCATGAGAACCTTTATATACATACATACATATATATATATATATATATATATATATATATATATGTTCCATATATATGTGGTAGCATACGATATTTGTTTTTCTCTTCCTGACTTACTTCACTCTGTATGACTGACTCGAGGTCTATCCACCTCACTACAAATAGCTCAGTTTCATTTCTTTTATGACTGAGTCATATTCTATGGTATGTATGTGTCACATCGTCTTTATCTATTTGTCTGTCGATGGACACTTAGGTTGCTTCCCGGTCCTGGCTACTGTAAATTGTGCTGGCAGGTGGATTCTGAACCACTGCACCACCACGGAAGTCCTCAGAGATTATTTCTTAAGGGAGGCCCTCCTCAAGCCCCACCAGTCTCTTCCCTGCTGACACAGACTCCCACAGCCTTACGTAACTGCTCCTTTCGAGTACCATACACAGTTTTAATTTCACAGACATTTGTAAGTTCCCTTTTTATAACCCTCTGTTCTACTGATCCTTTCCCTCCTGCCTCATCATTTTTTCTCCAGTGCCTGCCAGTGCTTGGCATATCTTAGGGCTCAGTAAGTGTCTGTTGAATCCCTAATTGGAGACAGAGGACAAGGCTTAGGAGGGAAGATCAAGGCTTTATTTTTGTTTTCTACATGTTGAGAATTGGTCCTCGTGGGCGCGGCGATTCTTCCAGCCGCGCGAAGCCAGTGGCGCGGGCTGACAAGGGCCCACCGTGAGGCGTACCGGCTGGTTCAACTGGGGCCGCCACGCGGAGATCAGCAGCGGCCCGGGTCGCACCAGCACCGGTCGCCGGGGGCTCCGCTGCCCGCTCTGCTGCTCTTCCTGCTGCCACTGTAGAGCCCGCGGGATGCGCACCACGGGCCGGGGCTCGTTTGGACCGCGGACCGTGAGGTCCCGGCGAAGCGCCAGAAGCAACCGAGC
This sequence comes from Kogia breviceps, assembly GCF_026419965.1. Taxonomy (NCBI): domain Eukaryota; kingdom Metazoa; phylum Chordata; class Mammalia; order Artiodactyla; family Physeteridae; genus Kogia; species Kogia breviceps. The sequence continues at coordinate 31,350,106 of NC_081320.1, forward strand.
CACAAGCGACAAGAGCCGCAGCCAGGGTGCCAGAGCCCTATTCCCCTTGCTGCGGGAGAGGCGCACGACAGTGACTTCACGGGCACGCCAAGTTCTGGCGGTCGGTGGCTGGCGCGGCTCAGTCAGGGCCGCGGAATTGGCGAAGCGTGTGGAAGGAGCGGGATGTGTAGAGCTCAGCAGCGGCGAAGTGGGTAGGTCCGAACAGGGGCTGGTGACTCCAGGTCCCGGCCAACCTTGGGGAAGGGTGCGCGTTGGAGGCAGGACGGGGGTCCGAGGATACACGGTGATGGGGCCCTGGCATTAGGAGCCAGGAGGGCGGAGGGCTTGTGGTGATCCGATGTCGGATCCCTGCAATGCTCTTTTGTCACCCTCACAGCTCCTGTCATGGCTTGGCCAGTTCGGGTCTCCCCCTGTAACTTAGGAGGGTGTGGCGATGTTTTCCCAGATGGGGTCCCCGTGCAAGGTCTTTGAATACAAGTTATTTATTGAGAGTCTGAGTGAATGGTCAGGCCTGGGGGCCGACACCAGGAGTCCGGAGTCCTAGATCCAGGCTCACCCTTCCCTTAGAGCTCCCCAGAGAGCTGAGGGCGGCCCCGAGGGCAAGCTGATGGCCTTCAGCGTATCTTCTCTTCAGTCAAGAGAACTCATCGCTTGGTACTTTTCCCCTTTCTTTTCAGCTGAGGCTCATTCTCCCCTCCCTTGTCACCCTTTCCAGCTTCTCATGCTGAGCCCACTGCTTTCTTGGCTTGTTCACCTCCACCGGCTTTCCAGTCAGCTACCTCGATTCCGTAAATAGCAGCGAGGAGGGTCCTGCTACAGGTTTGCGGCTTGTCTCACAAAGCCAGGGTCAGGCAGGATATTCTACGTGAGTTCGGTTGTTCAGGTTGCCAGAAAGCCTTACACTACTGGTACTTCTTGAACGGATCCCGAAAATGGGTGTCAGATCATTTCTGTCATTTCCAGTGCCTGGGGTAGGAGATAAGGTAAATGCGGATTAAGCACCTGGGAGGTTCTTAACCTCTGGAGAAAGAGTATTCCTTTGGTGTCAGGAGATACCGTTATAGAGATAAATACTATTCAATTTCGTATAGCATTTTGATACACGATAGACTTTCTGGAGGGTTACCTGTTAAGCCAGAAGAGGAGAGCGTTTTGAGTACTCATGGGTGAACAGCGCCATGGGATAGAGCAGTGGCTCTTGAGTGAGGGTGATTTTGCCCTCACCCTTCCCCCAGCACGTTTGACAATGGCTGGAGACATTTTCCTTGGTTCACATCTGGTCGGGGCGGTGCTGCAGGCATCTAGTGGGTAGAGGCCAGGATGGTACCCCATATCGTACAAGGCACAGGACAGCCTTTCCCCACCACCCCCAAAGAATGAGCTGGCCCAAAATGTCAATAGTGTGCTATGGAGAAACCTTGGATAGAGGCTGAGGACTGAAGAGAGGCTGAGGTTGTCCGATGTACTCTCACGTCAGGTAGTCAGTCACATTTGCCAGACTGTTGTGTGGCCCTGCCCCTTTCCCAGAATCTGTAGCAGGCACGTTGATGCCAATGCTTGTCATGTCCTTGGGGTGCGAAACCCTTGGGGGCTCCTGAAAGTCCTAAACACAGGAAGGAGTGATTTAGGAGGGTGACGTGGGAGCAGAGATCTTTAGGAAGAACAGCATTGTCCTCATGTGTTTGGGAAATGTGCCAGATGGAAAAGAGATGAGGTGTGCCCTGGGGTGTCCCATTCCAGAAGGCAGCCTGGGAGTGATTGGTGCCAGGGAGTCAGATTGTGAATTTGATATCGACTGCCGTAGCAACGAGCAATGCCTTGATCTGTCTAGAGAGTGCTGGGTTGTCTGTCACTGCAGAGTTCAAGAGTTCCTGTATAGGCTGATGCCCACTGATTGGTGATATGATAGAGGGGGGGAGGCTGATATAAAGGATGCTCTAAGGGGGAGCGAGAAGATGGCGGAAGAGTAAGACGCGGGGATCACTCTTCCTCCACACAGATACATCAGAAATACATCTACACGTGGAACTTCTCCTATAGAACACCCACCGAACGCTGGCAGAAGACCTCAGACCTCAGACCTCAGGCAAGAAACCCCCCCACGTACCTTGTTAAGGCAAAAGAAAAAAGAATAAACAGAGACAAAAGAATAGGGACGGGACCTGCACCAGTGGGAGGGAGCCGAGAGGGAGGAAAGGTTCCCGCACACTAGAAGCCCCTTCGCGGGAGGAGACTGCGGGTGGCGGAGTGGGAAGCTTCAGAGCCGCGGAGGAGACCACAGCCAACAGGGTGCGGAGGGCAAAGCGGAGAGATTCCCGCAGAGGGTCGGTGCCGATCAGCACTCACCAGCCCGAGAGGCTTGTCTGCTCATCCGCCGCGGCGGGCGGGGCTGGGAACTGAGCCTGGGGCGGATCCCAGGGAAAGGTCTGGAGTTGGCAGAGCGAAAACAGCCTGAAGGGGTTAGCGCACCAGGGCACCGGGAGGGAGTTCGGGAGAAGTTTGGAGCTGCCGAAGAGGCAAGAGACCTTTTCTTCCCTCTTTACCTCCTGCTGCGCGAGGAGAGGGGTTTAAGCGCGCCGCTTAAAGGAGCTCCAGAAACGGGCGCGGAGCTGCCGAAGAGACAAGAGACTTTTTCTTGCCTCTTCGCTTCCTGGGGCGCGAGGAAAGGGAATTAAGGGCACCACATAAAGGAGCCCCAGAAACGGGCGCGAGCTGCGGCTGTCGGCGCGGACAACAGAGACGGGTGTGGGGCGCTACGGTTGCTGCTGCCGCCACCAAGAGGCCTGTGTGCGAGCGCAGGTCACTCTCCACACCGCCCCTCCCGGGAGCCTGTGCAGCCCGCCAGCGCCGGGGTCCCGGGATCCTGGGACAGCTTCCCCGGGAAAACGCGCGGCGTGCCTCGGGCCGGTGCAGCGTCACGCCGGCCTCTGCCGCCGCGGACTCGCCCCACATCCGTGCCCCCCCACCCACCGCCTGAGTGAGCCAGAGCCCCCGAATCAACTGCTCCGTTAACGCTGCTCCTTTGACCTCGCCCTCTCTGAGCGAAGGGCAGACGCCCTCGGACGACCTGCGCACAGAGGCGGGGCCAGGTCCAGGGCTGAGCCCCAGGAGCTGTGCGAACAAAGAGAGGGGGTGGTCCCTCCCAGCAGCCTCAGAAACAGCAGGTTAAAGCTCCACAGTCAGCTTGAAGTGCCCTGCATCTGTGGAAAACCTGAATAGACAGCGAAATATCCCAGGTTGAGGAAGTGGACTTTGGGAGCAAGATATACTATTATTTTCCCCTTTTTTCTTTTTGTGAGTGTGTATTTGGGTGCTGCTGTGTGAGATTGTGTCTGTGTAGCTTTGTTTTCACCATTTGTCCTGGGGTTAGACCGACCTTTTTTTTTTTTTTTTTTTTTTTTTCTTTAATAGAAATTTTTCTTCTTAATAATTATTTTGTTATTTTAATAACAGTATTTTACCCTACTTTATTTTGTCTTCTCCCCTTTCTTTCTTCCTTTCTTCCCTCCTTTTCCTATTTCCCTCCTTCCTTCCTTCCTCCCTTCCTCCCTTCCTTCCTTTATTCCCTCCTTCCTTCCTCCCTTCCTTTCTTTATTCCCTCCTTCCTTCCTTTCCTTTCTTCCTCCCTCCCTTCCTTCCTTTATTCCCTCCTTCCTTCCTCCCTTCCTTTCTTCCTCCCTCCCTTCCTTCCTTTATTCCCTCCTTCCATCCTCCTTTCCTTTCTTCCTCCCTCCCTTCCTTTCTTCCTCCCTCTCTTCCTTTATTCCTCCCTCCCTTCTTTATTCCCTCCTTCCTTCTTCCCTTCCTTTCTTCCCCCTCCCTTCCTTTCTCTATTCCCTCCTTCCTTCCTCCCTTCCTTTCTTCCTCCCTCCCTTCCTTTCTTTATTCCCTCCTTCCTTCCTCCCTTCCTTTCTTCCTCCCTCCCTTCCTTCCTTTATTCCCTCCTTCCTTCCTCCCTCCCTTCCTTTCTTCCTCCCTCCCTTCCTTTCTTTATTCCCTCCTTCCTTCCTCCCTCCCTTCCTTTCTTTATTCCCTCCTTCCTTCCTCCCTTCCTTTCTTCCTCCCTCCCTTCCTTTTATTCCCTCCTTCCTTCCTCCCTTCCTTTCTTCCTCCCTCCCTTCCTTTCTTTATTCCCTCCTTCCTTCCTCCCTTCCTTTCTTCCTCCCTCCCTTCCTTTCTTCCTTCCTTCCCTCCCTTCCTCCGTTCTTCCTTCCTTTCTTGACTTTCTACTTTTTTCTCCCTTTTGTTTTGAGCCGTGTGGATTAAAGGCTCTTGGCACTCCAGCCAGGTGTCAAGGCTGTGTCTCTGAGGTGGGAGAACTAACCTCAGGACACTGGTCCACAAGAGACCTCTCAGCTCCACGTAATATCAAACGGCGAAAATCTCCCAGAGATCTCCATCTCAACACCAAGACCCAGATTCACTCAAGGACCAGCAACAAACAGTGCTGGACACCCTATCCCCAACAAAGAGCGAGACAGGTCTACAGCCCCATCCTTTAGCAGAGAGGCGGCCTAGAATCACAGTAAGGCTACCGACATCCCCATACACGCCCCCAGACGTGGACCTACCCACCAGGGAGACGGGATCCAGCCTCATCCACCAGAACAGGGGAACTGGTCCCCCCAACCAGGAAACCTGCTCAACCCACTGAACCAACCTCAGCCACTGGGGACAGCCACCAAAAATAGATAGAAATTCGAACCTGCAGCCTGCAAAAGGGAGATCCCAAACATAGTAAGATAAGCAAAATGAGAAGACAGAAAAACACACAGCAGATGAAGGAACAAGATAAAAGCACACCAGACCTAACAGATGAAGAGGTAATAGCCAATCTACCTGAAAGAGAATTTAGAATAATGATGGTGAAGATGATGCAAAATCTTGGAAATAGAATAGACAAATTGCAAGAATCAGTTAACAAGGACCTAGAAGAAATAAAGAGGAAGCAAGTAACGATGAGCAACACAATAAATGAAATGAAAAATACTCTAGACGGGATCAGTAGCAGAATAACTGAGGCAGAAGGACGGATAAGTGACCTGGAAGATAAAATAGTGGAAATAACTACTGCAGAGCAGAAGAAAGAAAAAAGAATGAAAAGAACTGAGGACAGTCTCAGAGATCTCTGGGACAACATTAAACGCACCAACATTCGAATCATAGGGGTCCCAGAAGAAGAAGAGAAAAAGAAAGGGACTGAGAAAATATTTGAAGAGATTATAGTTGAAAACTTCCCTAATATAGGAAAGGAAATAGTCAACCAAGTCCAGGAAGCACAGAGAGTCCCATACAGGATAAACCCAAGGATAAACACGCCGAGACACATAATAATCAAACTGTCAAAAATTAAATACAAAGAAAACATATTAAAAGCAGCAAGGGAAAAACAACAAATAACACACAAGGGAATCCCCATAAGGCTAACATCTGATCTTTCAGCAGAAACTCTACAAGCCAGAAGGGAGTGGCAGGACATATTTAAAGTGATGAAGGAAAAAAACCTACAACCAAGAATACTCTACCCAGCAAGGATCTCATTCAGATTTGATGGAGAAATTAAAACCTTTACAGACAAGCAAAAGCTGAGAGAGTACAGCACCACCAAACCAGCTTTACAACAAATGCTAAAGGAACTTCTCTAAGCAAGAAACATAAGAGAAGGAAAAGACCTACAAGAACAACCTGAAACAATTAAGTAAATGGTAATAGGAACGCACATATCAATAATTACCTTAAATGTAAACGGATTAAATGCTCCCACCAAAAGACACAGACTGGCTGAATGGATACAAAAACAGGACCCATATATATGCTGTCTACAAGAGACCCATTTCAGACCTAGGGACACGTACAGGCTGAAAGTGAGGGGATGGAAAAAGATATTCCATGCAAATGGAAATCAGAAGAAAGCTGGAGTAGCAATTCTCATATCAGACAAAATAGACTTTAAAATAAAAACTATTACAAGAGACAAAGAAGGACACTATATAATGATCAAGGGATCGATCCATGAAGAAGATATAACAATTGTAAATATTTATGCACCCAACATAGGAGCACCTCAATACATAAGGCAAATACTAACAGCCATAAAAGGGGAAATCGACAGTAACACAATCATAGTAGGGGACTTTAACACCCCACTTTCACCAATGGACAGATCATCCAAAATGAAAATAAATAAAGAAACACAAGCTTTAAATGATACATTATACAAGATGGATTTACTTGATATTTATAGGACATTCCATCCAAAAACAACAGAATACACATTTTTCTCAAGTGCCCATGGAACATTCTCCAGGATAGATCATATCTTGGGTCACAAATCTAGCCTTGGCAAATTTAAGAAAATTGAAATCGTATCAAGTATTTTTTCTGACCACAACGCTATGAGACTAGATATCAATTACAGGAAAAGATCTGTAAAAAATACAAGCACATGGAGGCTAAACAATACACTACTTAATAACGAAGTGATCACTGAAGAAATCAAAGAGGAAATCAAAAAGTACTTAGAAACAAATGACAATGGAGACACGACGACCCAAAACCTATGGGATACAGCAAAAGCAGTTCTAAGAGGGAAGTTTATAGCAATACAATCATACCTTAAGAAACAGGAAGCAACTCGAATAAACAACTTAACTTTGCACCTAAAGCAATTAGAGAAGGAAGAACAAAAAAACCCCAAATTTAGCAGAAGGAAAGAAATCATAAAGATCAGATCAGAAATTAATGAAAAAGAAATGAAGGAAACAATAGCAAAGATCAATAAAAGTAAAAGCTGGTTCTTTGAGAAGATAAATAAAATTGATAAACCATTAGCCAGACTCATCAAGAAAAAAAGGGAGAAGACTCAAATCAATAGAATTAGAAATGAAAAAGGAGATGTAACAACTGACTCTGCAGAAATACAAAAGATTATAAGAGATTACTACAAGCAACTCTATGGCAATAAAATAGACAACCTGGAAGAAATGGACAAATTCTTAGAAATGCACAACCTGCCAAGACTGAACCAGGAAGAAATAGAAAACATGAACAGACCAATCACAAGCACTGAAATTGAAACTGTGATTAAAAATCTTCCAACAAACAAAAGCCCAGGACCAGATGGCTTCACAGGCGAATTCTATCAAACATTTAGAGAAGAGCTAACACCTATCCTTCTGAAACTCTTCCAAAAGATAGCAGAGGTAGGAACACTCCCAAACTCATTCTACGAGGCCACCATCACCTTGATACCAAAACCAGACAAAGACGTCACAAAGAAAGAAAACTATAGGCCAATATCACTGATGAACATAGATGCAAAAATCCTCAACAAAATACTAGCAAACAGAATCCAACAGCACATTAAAAGGATCATACACCATGATCAAGTGGGGTTTATTCCAGGAATGCAAGGATTCTTCAATATACGCAAATCAATCAACGTGATACACCATATCAACAAACTGAAGGAGAAAAACCATATGATCATCTCAATAGATGCAGAGAAAGCTTTTGACAAAATTCAACACCCATTTATGATAAAAACCCTGCAGAAAGTAGGCATAGAGGGAACTTTCCTCAATATAATAAAGGCAATATATGACAAACCCACAGCCAGCATTGTTCTCAATGGTGAAAAACTGAAACCATTTCCACTAAGATCAGGAACAAGACAAGGTTGCCCACTCTCACCACTCTTATTCAACATAGTTTTGGAAGTTCTAGCCACAGCAATTAGAGAAAATAAAGAAATAAAAGGAATCCAAATAGGAAAAGAAGAAGTAAAGCTGTCACTGTTTGCAGATGACATGATACTATATATAGAGAATACTAAGGATGCTACCAGAAAACTACTAGAACTAATCAATGAATTTGGTAAAGTAGCAGGATACAAAGTTAATGCACAGAAATCTCTGGCATTCTTATACACTAATGATGAAAAATCTGAGAATGAAATTAAGAAAACACTCCCATTTACCACTGCAACAAAAAGAATAAAATATCTAGGAATAAACCTACCTAAGGAAACAAAAGACTTGTATGCAGAAAACTATAAGACACTGATGAAAGAAATTAAAGATGATACAAATAGGTGGAGAAATATACCATGTTCTTGGATTGGAAGAATCAACATAGTGAAAATGACTGTATTACCCAAAGCAATATACAGATTCAATGCAATCCCTATCAAATTGCCACTGGCATTTTTTACAGAACTAGAAAAAAGAATTTCACAATTTGTATGGAAACACAAAAGACCCCGAATAGCCAAAGCAATCTTGAGAACGAAAAATGGAGCTGGAGGAATCAGGCTCCCTGACTTCAGACTATACTACAAGGCCACAGTAATCAAGACAGTATGGTACTGGCACAAAAACAGAAATATAGATCAATGGAACAGGATAGAAAGCCCAGAGATAAACCCACACACATATGGTCACCTTATCTTTGATAAAGGAGGCAAGAATATACATTGGAGAAAAGACAGCCTCTTCAATAAGTGGTGCTGGGAAAACTGGACAGCTACCTGTAGAAGTATGAAATTAGAACATTCCCTAACACCATACACAAAAATAAACTCAAAATGGGTTAAAGACCTAAATGTAAGGCCAGACACTATCAAACTCTTAGAGGAAAACATAGGCAGAACACTCTATGACATCAATCACAGCAAGATCCTTTTTGACCCATCTCCTAGAGAAATGGAAATAAAAACAAAAATAAACAAATGGGATCTAATGAAACTTAAAAGCTTTTGCACAGCAAAGGATACCATAAACAAGACCAAAAGACAACCCTCAGAATGGGAGAAAATATTTGCAAATGAAGCAACTGACAAAGGATTAATATCCAAAATTTATAAGCAACTCATGCAGCTCAATAACAAAAAAACAAACAGCCCAATCCAAAAATGGGCAGAAGAACTAAATAGACATTTCTCCAAAGAAGATATACAGATAGCCAACAAACACATGAAAGAATGCTCAACATCATTAATCATTAGAGAAATGCAAATCAAAACTACAATGAGATATCATCTCACACCGGCCAGATTGGCCATCATCAAAAACTCTAGAAACAATAAATGCTGGAGAGGGTGTGGAGAAAAGGGAACACTCTTGCACTGCTGGTGGGAATGTAAATTGATACAGCCACTATGGAGAACAGTATGGAGGTTCCTTAAAAAACTACAAATAGAACTACCATATGACCCAGCAATCCCACTACTGGGCATATACCCTGAGAAAAACATAATTCAAAAAGAGTCATGTACCAAAATGTTTATTGCAGCTCTATTTACGATAGCCAGGACATGGAAGCAACCTAAGTGTCCATCAACAGATGAATGGATAAGGAAGATGTGGCACATATATACAATGGAATATTACTCAGCCATAAAAAGAAATGAAACTGAGTTATTTGTAATGAGGTGGATAGACCTGGAATCTGTCATACAGAGTGAAGTAAGTCAGAAGGACAAAAACAAATACCGTATGCTAACACATATATATGGAATCTAAAAAAAAAAAAAAAAAATTTCATGAAGAGATTAGTGGTAGGAGGGAATAAAACACAGACCTACTAGAGCATGGACTTGAGGATATGGGGAGGGGGAAGGGTAAGCTGTGACGATGTGAGAGAATGGCAGGGACATATACACACTACCAAATGTAAATTAGATAGCTAGTGGGAAGCTACAGCATAGCACAGGAAGTTCACCTCTGTACTTAGTGACCACCTAGAGGGGTGGGATAGGGAGGGTGGGAGGGAGGGTGACAAAAGAGGGAAGAGTTATGGGAACATATGTATATGTATAACTGATTCACTTTGTTGTAAAGGAGAAACTAACCCACTATTGTAAAACAGTTATACTCAAATAAAGATGTTAAAAAAAAAAAAAAAAAAAAAAAAAAAAAAAAAAAAGGATGCTCTAAGATCTTGTGATTCTACACTACTTTCACGATTCTTTCCCAGGACTCGGAGCTCCTCGTTCGTGAGCTGCAGAGCTCCTTGGAGGTCTGCTCTGACATGTTTCATCCGTTGACACGTGCCACTCATTTTTCAGGTACCAAGGAAAGAATCGCTTTGCACAAAGCCCGAAAGGATACACTGAAAGAATGATCAGAAAGGAATAATGCATAGGTATGTATTTGCATTGACTTTCTCCAAATATCTGAGACAGGGTAGCTGGTTAGTGGCTGCTTTCTCGTGCTCGAGCCCTTCCAATGGGATCACCTCGGAATGTCACAGGGATTGGAGCCTGTCGGAGCCTGTCTGTCTCTGCCCGTGGCCCCTAGTTTCTTCCTGTCCTGGCTTTCGATAGTGTGTAAGGCCCTTGTCTTTTCCTCCTGCTCACCTCAGACATTGAGTAACCTCAAGCTGTTACTGAGATGCGTATTTCCCAGTATAGTCCTTTAGAAACGAGAAAGGTTTACTTACTGTGGAAACCAGTGTGGGTTCCTAGGAGTGTTAGTGTCACTTGGTATTGTGTTTCCCACGGCTGCCATGGTAACTGTCATTGCCAGGTGACTCCCTAAGGTTTGAAAAGAATTCTTCCTTGGATCTCAGGTGATAGTGGTGCCTTCCTTTCTTCCTTCCTTCCTTCATTCATTCAGGAACTATTTTCTGAGCAGCATGTATGTGCCACTTACTTTTCATATGTCCAGTGAACGACACAGACAAAATTCCTGCCCCAGTGAACTGTATATTGTGATGTAATTGGCTTAGGGTGAGGCCTGGCCATTGGTAGATTTTCAAATGTCCCCAGATGATTCTAATGTACAGCTAGGTTTGAGAATCACAGTTATCAATGAAGCACGTGGGGAACTGCAAAGGGCATTGCAGAAATCAAAAGTGGCTCTTGGTATGCCTTCACTATTGCTGCATTTTTCCTGCCTGCATCAGGACTGTTGTGCAAGTGCTGATCATTTTCTTTTCAGCCCTTTTCGCTGTTTGTCCAGACCCTTCATCCCTCTTTCTAACCTGACACCCTCCCTACCTCCTTGTTGTCTTTCAGCCTGCAGTCCATCATCTGTTTGGGATTGATCGTAAACTTGGTGGGAAGCCATTGCAGGGTATAAAGAGAGAAGTGGGGTTGGCAGAGATGCCTTTTTCAGACACCATACTGGCTAGTGTAAGAGAGTGGCTAGGAGGGGGCAGGACTGGAATTGGGGAGACTCATTAGGAGACTGGCTTTGTGCACAGTGGTGGCCTTGGAGGTGGAGTAAAGCAGGCAAGTTAGAGTCCTATTTGGAAGGTTAGTGATGGCTTGGAGGTGAATAGGAGTTAGTGATGAATTGGATGTGGGGAATGTGGGTTAAGGATGTGGAATTGGGTAAATGGAGGTGCTACTTACTGAAATGGGAAACGTTTTCTGCCCACATACTGGCCCGATAAACACCTTCGCACCCTTTACACCTTGAATCAGAGATGCTTTCTTGTTTTATTTAGTTATATTTTATTTTATTGCATTTTTATTTGGGCTGCGATGCCAGCTTGCAGGATCTCAGTTCCCCAACCAGGGATTGAACCCGGGCCCCCTGAAGTGGAGGCACAGGGTCCTAACCACTAGACCACCGGAGCACCGGGGAATTCCCAGCAGAGATTTTTGCTTTTCGTTTGTTTCTTTTTTTAATATAACTTTTGATTATTTGGTTAATGAATGAATTTATTTATTTATTTATTTTTCGTTGCGTTGGGTTTTCGTTGCCGGGCGCGGGCTTTCTGTAGTTGCGGTGAGCCGGGGCTACTCTTCGTTGTGGTGCATGGGCTTCTCAGTGCAGTGGCTTCTCATGTTGTGGAGCACGGGCTCTTAGCACGCGGTCCTCACTAATTGTGGCACGTGGGCTCGGTTGTGGTGGCTCGCGGGCTTACTGGCTCCGCGGCACGTGGGAGCTTCCTGGACCAGGGAGCCAACCCATGTCCCGTGCCTTGGCAGGTGGATTGTTTCTTTGTTTTCGTTTTTAAAGTCTTTGTTGGAGTATAATTGCTCTACGCTGGTGTGTCAGTTTCTGCTGTATAACAAAGGGAATCAGCTGCATGCATACGTATATCCCCACATCCCCTCCCTCCTGCATCTCCCTCCCACCCTCCTGATCCCACCCCTCTAGGTGGTTGCAAGGCACTGAGCTGATCTTCCTGTGCTGTGCAGCTGCTTCCCACTAGCCAGGTATTTTACATTTGGTATTGTATATTTGTCAATGCTACTCTCTTACTGCCTCCCAGCTTCCCCTTCCCCTTCCCCGAGTCCTCAAGTCCATTCTCTATGTCTGCGTCTTTATTCTTGCCCTGCCCCTAGGTTCATTAGAAACTTTTTTTTTTTTAAGATTCCATATATATGTATTAGCATACGGTATTTGATTTCCTCTTTGTGACTTACTTCACTCTGTATGACAGACTCTAGGTCCATCCACCTCACTACAAATAACTCAGTTTCATTTCCTTTTATGGCAGAGTAAGAGTCCATTGTATATATGTGCCACATCTTCTTTATCTGTTCGTCTCTCGATGGACACTTCGGTTGCTTCCCTGTCCTGGCCACCGTAAATAGTGTTGGCAGGCGGATTCTGTACCACTGCACCACCAGGGTAGTCCCCAGAGTTTATTTCTTAAGGGAGGCCCTCCTCAAGCCGCATCCGTCTCTTTCCTGCTGACGTAGACTCCCACAGCCTTACATAACTGCTCCTTCATAGCACCATACACAGTTTGAATTTCTCACATTTTTAAGTGCCTTTTCTATAACCCTGTGTTCTACTGAACCTTTCCCTCCTGTCTCATCAGGTTATGTCCAGTGCCTACCAGTGCTTGACATATCTTAGGGGCTCAGTAAGTGTCTGTTGACTCCATAATTGGAGAGAGAGGACAAGGCTTAGGAGGGCAGATCAAGGCTTTGTTTTCTACATGTTGAGTAGAAGATGGTTCAAAGCAGGAGCCCTTGAACCTGAGCCTCTTCCCCGGTGAGCGGGGATCCAACCCGAGCCCCCTGCAGTGGAAGCGTGGAGTCCTAACCTCTGGACTACCAGGGAAGTCCCCCGTGTTCCTTTAACTGAGGTCACAAGCTCCAGCGCAGAATAGGAGGCACACGTGAGGCGGATGAGGTCGATTTGCTCCGGGGTGAGGCGCACGGCATCCCGTTGGTGGGTCTGGCGTGGGACGTAGGCTGACCAGAAGTGAGGGAAGGCCAGGGCTTGGTTTGGGGCTTGGAACTCCTTGGGCTTCTCATCGCCTCCTCAGCTGGCACAGCGCTCACTGTGCCCAGAAGTCACCTGTGACGCGTTGTTTTTTTCTGTGGTACTTGGATGCCCGTCAGGGTGGCTCACGGTGACCCCTGTAGCCCCCAGCATCCATGGCATGGCACTTTCTAGGTCACTATGGTAACATAGTTCCAATGTGACTAACCTGTGGTCTCGGAGGCCCCCAAACTACCCCACTATTCCCCAGCAGCCACGGGGACACCTTGTGTGTCCCCTTGGTGCCTGCGCACCCACGAGACCGTCTTTCATCCCGTCCAAGGTGGTGTGGCCGTGGCTGAACTTGCTTAGATTAACAGCCTGGAGCCCATTGTGGTGCAACAGCCTCAGGACCAGGGGCATGTCGTTGTGGCTGGAGGGAGGTCAAGGCAAATGGGTGGGCCCCTTAGGTCTTGGGATCAGGCAGGATACATTGCCTGGCCTGGGGCAGCCTGAGGGAGCCTCACACCACGCTTGTGTGGACACCTCCGGACCTCCTCTGCTGCCCAGGGCCAGGCTAGGCCCACAACGGCCCCAAGCAGCCCTCACACACTGCAGCCACCCGTCCACAAGCGGGAAGTCCCGCATCAGGGCCCGCGTGCGCCCCCGCGGACTTGGGGTGCTGGAGGTGGCCGGCGTGGTGTGCACATGGGTTACCGGCCGCAGCAGCAGACCCAGCAGGAGCAGCAGACCCAGCAGAGGCCGCTGGCGGAGTGCGCGGGGACCCTCGAGGCCCCCCGGGTCGCAAGCTGCACAGGGCCAGGCAGGCGGGCAGAGGCGGCGGGTCTGAGAGGGGCGGGCGATGGGGTTGTGCCCGTCGACACAGGCCACCCAGCGGCGCAGCCTCGCGAGGGGCCCTGGGTGAGGGAGGCGATACAGGGTCAGAGGACCCTACGACCCGTGTGCGGAGAGCCGTGATCCACGAAGCCCGGAAGCCACAGGGCAGCACTGCCCTCCCGGCCCCTGCTCAGAGGCAGGTCCCGCGGGCTCAGCTGGCCTCTGCTGAGAGCCCACTGGCCTCCCATCGCGGGTGCCCTCTGCCCCCGGCCCTCTTCCCACTCCCACTGCTCCGAGGGGGCGCCCTAGGTTGCTGTCCCCTGCCTCTAAACTTCCTGTCCAAGCTGGGGTGCTTCTCTCAGGGGGCCACCTTCAGTCCAAGGCCTCCCGGGAGCACACCTCGTCCCCATCCGCCTGCAGCAGGCCCCGCCCACGCCGAGGGCTGCGTGCGAGTGTCTGTGTGGCCACAAGTGCTCTGGGCTCCTGGTTTCCCGGTACCGGGCCATTGGGGCTGGTATGGGGGAAGAGATAGTTTCTGGAAATGGTGGGGGGTAATAACCTTGTGAGCTCTGGATTCAGGTAGGGGCCCTCTGCCCCCGGCCTTCTCTCTCCACCTACTGGACTCTCCAGCCTTCATGACCATTCTCTGGGGACTTCAACCAGCACCTGGGACCTATCAGGAACCTCCCCCACTTCGGTCAGCCAGCCTCAGGAAAGAGCGCCCTCAGGAGTTGCTACACCCCCCCAGGGCCCGAATAGAGGGACTTTGGGGATGTGAACTGAACAACCTTCTGGGGAGAGTCAGTGACCCTTGTACTCACCAGAGCAGGAACCCAGTCCGTACGGTATTTGAGTGGAAGGAACTGAAGTCATTTCCATGGCAGCAGAGCCCCCAGTGCAGCACCCTTCCTCCCAGAGCTGCCGCTGGCTGTCCTTCTGGCCAGGATCGCTCCTACCTCAGCGTGGAAGGCCCGGCCTCGTGGAGAAGTATAGGTTCTGAGGAGAGATCTGGCACCTGGCTTCTGCTGCTCCACTTGCCTTCTCTCGTGGCCCTTGTGGCTCTAGCTTTCCCAGAAACCTCAAGGGCTAAGTGCCTGTGCTCGCTCAGAGGCCGCACGCCATTCCCCATTTCCAGCCTCAGGCCCTCCCCCTAGCTGCCTCCTCTAGGGACCCCTTCCCCCCACCACCTCCCCACACAGTGGGGATGTGCCTTCTCACAGAAGCTCAACCACTGAGATGCTTTAGGGACTGTGCCCAAACTCCTTCATCCCCAGCCTCTCAAGTTTTTGCTCTGATCGTTGGCACCCCCTGGAGCTGCTCCACCTTTGGAACCTTTCCCGGGTGGCAGGAGTGCCCAGCACAGGGGTAGTGACCTAAGTCTGAGCTGTGGCGACCTTTAGAAATCTGTTACAGAAAAACACTTTGCCGAGCATTAGGGGACCCCACTGGGGACAGAAGGGGCTGGGAATAAAGGAGCATGTGAACCTCGGGGCAGGGTGCGTGCTGCTTGACTCTCCATCCTGTTCTTGCTTCGGGGGCAGGAAATGGTGCGTTGGCGGGGGGCGGGTGGTAACCTTGTGAGCTTTGCCATGGCCCTCTCTTGAGAATGGCTCAGCCAGCAAGATTCTGTGGAGTCCGCCTCCTGGCACCATGCTACAATCGCCGGATTTTGGGTCGGGAGCAAAGATCTTCGTCCGACTCTTGCGGAGTGCGCTTTCTCTTGGGCGCACGTCTGGCGACTGGCTCCTGCTCCGCTTCCACCTTTGCTGGCGTGGCCGAAGGAACATCCCCGTAGGCCCAGTAGCCACCAGCGCGGCAGTATGTCTCCCCATGGCAGCCCAACTGCGTTTCCCCACACCCTCGGTTGAGGACGTGGCAGTGACCAGCTGTACGAGGAGAAACGGGAGCCGCTGCTGCTGCAAAGAAAATCAAAAGTGATCAGTCCCTTCTGCTGTGCACAGTCTCCTGGCCGAATCTCCCTCTCTCATGTCTCTCCCAGTTTCTGGCCAGAGACCTTTCATCTACTGGACATCCAAAACACAGCCTTGGCCCATCACCTCTCTGAGTCCCTGGAGAAGGGACCCTGGCTGCAAAAGCGATTCCTAGGGCCTACAGCTGCAGCAGATGAGGGAGTCCCTTCACCTTTTCCAGGGAAAACAGTAGAACCCGAAAGTCATTGCAAGCATGATCCTCTCCATCTCTCCCTTCCACAACAGAGAAAACATTTCTTGCAGTCTGTCACTTGTGAGGCTTTAATGGAAATATCGTTCAAGTTTTGGAAAAAGATAATCTAATGTAAATTGGATCAGAACCCCTCCCACCTTGGCAACCCCTCTTGGGTCCCATTTTTACAGTGCCTGTTTCAACCACACGGAACTCTAGTCCTCTGATCCTTTTATCTCGATAAGAACAAGGCCACATACTGAGGCAGAGTGATCGGGAGACTCAGAACCGGGTTCTGGGTACCATGTCTAGGCTCACATCAACCCAGCCTCCTGGGACACCATCTCCTCAGCCCTCCAGTCTCACTAGCACTTCATCACGCCCCCTTGGTTCTTCCGTTCCTGCCATCAATAGGGCACCACCGTCGGCCCTAGTACTCAGCCGCTCAGTATGGGATGTGTCTGACGGGACCGAGCTAGATGTCTACACGACAGCACAGAGGTGCCTGGGTTTGAAGGTGCGGTTCAAGGGTGGCCCTCTTCCTCAAACTGCTCCATTGACCATTCGCCAGCAACAACGCACTTGTCTTTTGCTAAGAGGCCCATCAGGAAAGGGTCTGAATGGAAGCATCCTGTAGCCCAAAGGGGAAGGCTCCTTTGATAAAGATCAGAACCTTCCCGCACACTTGTCCAGGGATGACCTTTCACTTGTCCTCAGCAGTGAGCACTGTGGGTCCTTGAAGGTGTCCCACGTAACTGGTATTCGTTACAGCTGGGAAAGTGCTCAGGTGTATGTGCTGGGCAAGCCCCAGGGAACATGTGGCAGCCGGGGGAAGTTGTGCGTACACCATGCCTCTTGGACAGATGCCTGGTCTCAGTGTACCTCGTGCACTGCCCTCTCAGGGAACGTAGGACAGGTTAGAGTAAATGCAGAAGGTCTGGTGAGGGATTCTCTCTCAGACAACCAAAGAGATTGGTCTCTGGTGGAGAACCGGTAGGGAAGTATCTCTGAGGGCAGCAGCACGTTTGCATCGTAACCCTGCCATGGAAACTGTGAGAAGGCCTGTGAGGTCCTCACTAGCTAGTGAGGTCATCGTATGGAACTTGTGAGTTGAGGGGCAGGCTTCAGGAGGAGGGGCAGTTTTGTGGAGGAGAGCAGGGTGGAGGCAGACGTACTCTGCCTGGGCCCTCACACCGGGGCCTCCCCACCCATGCCCTAGTCTAGTAGACACCCCACGTGGGGTGTGCCGGTGGGCTGGCACAGCCCCAGGGGCCACAGGAGGGCAAGAGAGACCCACATCCTGAGATCGGCTTGAGAGGCAAGATGAACGTTAGGAGGCAACTAGGTTGTACGTCCCTGACCCTAAGAGGCAGAGATTTGTGTGGACTGGGGAATCAAGGAAGGCTCCTTGGCAGTGGGCCTGAAGGGCAAGTGACATGTGAACCCATGGGGAAGAGAGGGCAGACATTCCATTTTGGAAGAAGAATAGCAGAGACACACTCTTCTCGACCTTGTCCTGCCCCAAATATAAATTCATAGAACCCTCCCATTTTAACACCCGAGGGCTTCAAAAACCCTAGAGGTGAAGGGGCCTCCCCAGTGTTAACACAGGTCGTGGAGAGGTGTTGCACTCAATGGTTAGGTTCATGCTGGGCCCCCGGATTCACAGCTGATAGGAACGTGAGGAAGAGCTCATGCCATTTCAAACATTTCCAAGGTGATACTGAGAGAGATGTTAAAGGTGCAAAATGAGGGTGCTGAATGACCCCACAAAGTGGGAATGGTGGGCCCACTTTAACGTGAAAGTCCAAACAAATTCCTGTCGAAAGGACATCATACCGAATGATCACATAATCATGACACTCGCCCTCTCCCCTAGAGGTAAATATCATTAGAATCCTCTCTCTCCCTCTCCCCACCATGAAAGGATGAGAGAAAGGCTCAGCAGCAGCCCCGGTGAAAGACATGGTCAACACCGTGAAGAGGTGTTACTAAGACGATTTGGTCCGACTCAGAGAAGGAAAGAGATGACTCTGCCCTTAGCCTGAGCAGGCCCACAGGAAGGAAGCACATTTGGGGCAGCCTTGGATAGTGTGGCAATGAGAGAGAACCTTCTTTAGGAAGAGACTCCCTGTTGCCGACCTTGCAAAAGCCAAAATGGGACATTCGTGTACTTGGGCTGTTGCAGAGGGGATGTGCCCAGAGGTGGGGCCACTCTGCTTGAGAATCACAGCACCTTGTAATCCTAGTAAACTGCTTGACTCCTGCAATCGCCGGATTTTTGGTCTGGAGCAGCGGAGATCTTTGTCCAACTCCTCCGGAGCACACTTTCTCTTCAGAGCTCGTCTGGCGACTGGCTTCTCGGCTTGCACCTTTGCTGGTGTGGCCAAAGGAACGTCCCCGTAGGCCCGGTAGCCACCAGCCAGGCAGTAGGTCTCCCCATGCCAGCCCAACTGCGTTTCTTCACATCCCCGGTAGAGGACGTGGTAGTGACCAGGTGTCGGAGGAGAAACGGGAGCCGCTGCTGCTGCAAAGAAAATCAGAAGTGATCAGTCCCTTCGGCTGTACACAGTCTCCTGGCAGGATTTCCCTCTCTCAAGTCTCTCCCAGTTTCTGGCCGAAGACCTTTCATCTCCTGGACATCCAAAACACAGCCTTGGCCCATCACCTCTCTGAGTCCCTGGAGAAGGGAAACTGGCTGCAAAGGCAATTCCTGGAGCCTACGGCTGCAGCACATGAGGAAGTCTCTTCACCGTTTCCAGGGATAACAGTAGAACCCGAAAGTCATTGCACTCATGATCCTCTCCATCTGTCCCTTCCACAACAGAGAAACCAACCATTTCTTGCTGTCTGTCATTTCTGAGGCTTTCATGGAAATGCCTTTCCAGATTTCGAAAACAATCATCTAATATAACTTGGTTCAGGACCACTCCCACCTTGGCCACCCCTCTTGGGCCCCATGTATACTGCCTGTTTCAAACACACTGAACTCTCGCCCTGGGATCCTTGTATCTAGAGTAGCACGAGGTCCACTACTGAGGCAGAGTGAACAGGAGACTCAGAACCCGGCTTCTGGGTACCATATCTAGGCTCACATCAACCCAGCCTCCTGGGGCACCATCTCCTCAGCCCTCCGGTCTCACTAGCACTTCATCACCCCCTGCCCCTTGGTTCTTCCGTCCTTCCCATGACTATGGCACCACCGTCTCCCCTAGTACTCAGCAGCTCAGTATGGGATGTGTCTGAGGGGACCGATCTCGATGTCTCCGTGCCAGCACAGAGGTGCCTGGGTTTGAAGGTGTGGTTCAAGAGTGGCCCTCTTCCTCAAACTGCTCCATTTACCACTTGCCCACAACAACACACTTGTCTTTTGCTAAGAGGCCCATCAAGAAAGGGTCTGAATGGAAGCATCCTGTAGCCCAAAGCGGAAGGCTATATTTATAAAGATCGAAGCTTCCTGCACACTAGTCCGGGGCTGACCTCTCACTTGTCCTCAACAGTGAGCACTGTGGGACCCTGAAGGTGTCCCAGGTCACTGGTATTACTTACATCTGGGAAAGCACTCAGGTGTACGTAGTGGGCAAGAGCCACAGAAACATGTGGCAGCCAGGTGAGGTTGTGTGTACCCCACGCCTGTTCCGCAGATGCCCGGTCTCGCTGTTCCTCCTGCACCGCCCAGCCAGGGAACAGAGCACAGGTTGGAATATGTGTAGAGGATCCGGTCACACATTCTGTCTCAGACAACCAAAGAGATTGGTCTCTGGTGGAGAACCAGTAGGGAAGTTTCTCTGAGGGCAGCAAACTTTGTTTGCACAGTAACACTGCCATGGAAACAGTGAGAAGGACTGTGAGGTACTCACTAGCCAGTGAGGTCATCGTATGAAACCTGTGACTTGGGGGTCAGGCTTGAGGAGGAGGGGCAGTTCTGTGGAGGAGAGCAGGGTGGAGGCAGAGGTACTCTGCCTGGGCCCTCACGCCGGGGCCTCCCCATCCATGCCCTAGTCTAGTAGACACCCAACGTGGGGCATGCCGGTGGGCTGGCACAGCCCCAGGGGCCACAGGAGGGCAAGAGAGACCCACATCCTGAGATCGGCTTGAGAGGCAAGATGAACATTAGGAGGCAGCTAGGTTGTACGGCCCTGACCCTGAGAGGCAGAGATTTGTGTGGACTGGGGAATCAGGGAAGGCTCCTTGGCAGTGGGCCTGAAGGACAAGTGACATGTGGACCCATGGGGAAGAGAGGGCAGACATTCCATTTTGGAAGAATAAAAGCAGAGACACACTCTTCTCGACCTTGTCCTGCCCCAAATATAGATTCATAGAACCCTCCCATTTTTACACCCGAGGGCTTCAAAAACCCGAGAGGTGAAGGGGCCTACCCAGTGTTACACAGGTCGTGGAGAGGTGTTGCGCTCAATGGTTAGGTTCATGTTGCGGCCCCGGATTCCCAGCTGATAGGAACGTGAGGACAAACTCATGCCGTTTCAAACATTTCCAAGGTGATACTGAGAGAGATGTTAAAGGTGCAAAATGAGGGTGCTGAATGACCTCACAAAGTGGGAATGGTGGGCCCACTTTAACGTGAAAGTCCAAACAAATTCCTGTCGAAAGGACATCATACCGAATGATCACATAATCATGACACTCGCCCTCTCCCCTAGAGGTAAGAATCATTAGAATCCCCTCTCTCTCTCCACCATGAAAGGATGAGAGAAACGCTCAGCAGCAGCCCCTGTGAAAGACATGGTCAACACCGTGAAGAGTTGTTACTAAGACGATTTGGTCCGACTCAGAGACGACTCTGCCCTTAGCCTGAGCAGGCCCACAGGGAGGAAGCACACTTGGGGCAGCCTTGGATAGTGTGGCAATGAGAGAGGACCTTCTTTAGGAGGGGACTCCCTGTTGCCGACCTTGAGAAAGCAAAGATGGGACATTCGTGTACTTGGGCTGTTGCAGAGGGGATGTGCCCAGGAGGTAGAGACTGCTTGGACTACCATTTTAGAGGTTGGGCCACCCTGGTTGAGAAGCACAGCACCTTGTTCTCCTAAAGTGCTTGAATCAGCGGGTGCCCCTTAGGACAGACAAAGTCAGGCCTCATTGGAGCAGACTGCCTTTGGGAGTGGTAGAAGGTAAAGTGTGAAGGGGAATGCTCTGGAGGAGGTTTGTCGTGGCAGGTGGGCCAGCATGAGACCATTCAGATTCTCCAAGGCTCCAGAGATGACTTGGCTGGGAGCATCCCTGTGATGTGGTGCGGGGACTCCAACCTTAACAGGACCTGGCTGGGCACCTGGGGGAGGCCGAATAAATGGTTTCTTAACTTAGGAGAGTGAGAGACTCACCTGGGGAGTTCCACAAAAGCACTTAAAAAGACTTGTACCTGGATTCTTGAGACAACCCTCAGAAAACTTATCTAGATGTTGAGTAGGGCTCAGGAAGCTTCAACTTGTGTGTGTGTCTCTGTGTGTGTGTGTGTGTGTGTGTGTGTGTGTGTATGTGGTGCGTGGGCCTCTCAGTGTTGTGGTCTTTCCCGTTGCGGAGTGCAGGCTCAGCGGCCATGGCCCACGGAGCCAGCTGCTCCGCGGCATGTGGGATCTTCCCGGACCGGGGCATGAACCCGTGTGCCCTGCATCGGCAGGCGGACTCTGAACCACTGCGCCACCAGGGAAGCCCTAAGCTGCACTTTTTAAATAAGCTTCCTGGGCAGCCCCACCACAGAGGTCCATGTATAGAGTGACCAAATGATTGTGTCTTCTCGGTTGCTTTGGGGAGTCCAAGTGGGCCGTATTTAAAACGGCAGCAGGCATACGTATAAACAGGGAAGTTTCGAGGCAAACAGAGGTATATGGTTACAGTATGCATGAATCAGATCTGAGAAAAGCTAGCCTGGTGGTTAAAGAACACAACGCTTAGGACAGACAGACCAGATTCTGTCCTACTTACTTGTGTGAGTTTGACCAAGTTCTTTATCCTCCTGACTGTTTGCTCATGTGGAAAAGAGCTATGGCTGTACATTGAGCACACTATTCTCTTTTGGCAAAGGTTGCTCTGGGTCCATTTGTGTTCTCTGCAATTCTTTCCAGTGTGCAAGCATTTTTAAGTCGTCTGATAAAGTATTACATTTGACTTTGAACTGTTCATTACTTTGGGCAAAGCTTCTGTAGTGCTGCAGAGACTAGAACCTATGCAGAGATAGTGAGAGGATGCTATAACCTTCTGCCGGTTTATAAAGAAGTTTCACCTTTTCTCCACTTCCTCCACCTGCCACCAAGAGATGAGAAAGAAGGCAGAGGCTGGAAATGCACACCAGGCAATACTTGTGTGTCAGTTTGGCTTTTTCTTCCACTGCCAGTTCTTCCCAGAGAGATTTCACCCAAAGCGCCTAAGCTTGCCATGGCCATTGTTGTGCAGAAAATTTCTCTCTATTCCTAGTCACATCCCCTTTTCCTTCTCCTGGGTCTAAATGGATGTTTGGGGGCAGGGAATAAAACGCAATACAGTGAAATGTCTATGCTGATTTAATTGGCTTGGGGTGAGGCCTGGCCATTGGTAGCATTTAAAATCTCTCCAGATGATTCTCATGTACAGCGAGGTTTGGGAATCACAGTTATCGATGAAGCACTTTGGGAATTGCAAAGGCATTGCAGAAATAAAAAGTGGCAATTGGTATTCCTTCACTCTTCCTGCATTTTCTTTCCTGCCTGCATCAGGACTGTTGTGCAAGTGCTGATCATTTTCTTTTCAGCCCTTTTCGCTGTTTGCCTAGACCGTTCATCCCTCTTTCAAACCTGACACCCTCCCTACCTCCTTCTTGTCTTTCAGCCTCCAGTCCATCATCAGTTTGGGATTGATCCTACACTTGGTGGGAAGCCATTGCAGGGTATAAAGAGAGAAGTGGTGTTGGCAGAGATGCCTTTTTCAGACACCTCACTGGCTACTGTAAGAGAATGGCTAGGAGAGGGCAGGAGTAGATTTGGGGAGACTCATTAGGAGACTGACTTTGTGCACAGTGGTGGCCTTGGAGGTGGAGTAAAGCAGGCAGGTTAGAGTCCTATTTGGAAGGTTAGTGATGGCTTGGAGGTGAATAGGAGTTAGTGATGAATTGGATGTGGGGAATGTGGGTTAAGGATGTGTAATTGGCTAAATGGAGGTGCTACTTACTGAAATGGGAAACGTTTTCTGCCCACATACTGGCCCGATAAACACCTTCTCACCCTTTACACCTTCAATCAGAGATGCTTTCTTGTTTTATTTAGTTATATTTTATTTTATTGCATTTTTATTTGGGCTGCGATGCCAGCTTGCAGGATCTCAGTTCCCCAACCAGGGATTGAACCCGGGCCCCCTGAAGTGGAGGCACGGGGTCCTAACCACTGGACCACCGGGGAATTCCCAGCAGAGATTTTTACTTTTCGTTTCTTTCTTTTTTAATATAAGTTTTGATTAATTGGTTAATGAATGAATGAATGAATGAATGAATTTTGGGTCGCATTGGTTCTTCATTGCCGCGCGTGGGCTTTCGGTAGTTGCGGCGAGCAGGGGCTACTCTTCGTTGTGGTGCCCGGGCTTCTCAGTGCAGTGGCTTCTCATGTTGCGGAGCATGGGCTCTATGATGCACGCGGTCCTCAGTAGTTCTGGCGCGTGGGCTCGGTAGAGGTGGCGCGCAGGCTTACTGGCTCCGCGGCATGTGGGGCCTTCCCGGACCAGGGTGCAAACCCGTGTCCCCTGCCTTGGCAGGCAGATTGTTTGTTTTTGTTTTTGTTTTTAAACATCTTTGTTGGAGTGTAATTGCTTTACCCTGGTGTGTCAGTTTCTGCTGTGTAACAAAGTGAATCAGCTCTATGCATGCCTATATCCCCATATCCCCTCCCTCCTGCGTCTCTCTCTCTCACCCTCCTGTGCCCAACCCTCTAGGTGGTCGAAAGGCACTGAGCTGAACTCCCTGTGCTGTGCAGCTGCTTCCCGCTAGCTAGGTATTTTACATTTGGTATTGTATATATGTCAATGCTACTCTTCTTTCATCCCAGCTTACCCTTCCCCCTCCCCGTGTCCTCAAGTTCATTTTCTATCTGCGTCTTTATTCCTGCCCTGCCCTTAGGTTCATGAGAACCTTTATATACATACATATATATATATATATATGTCCCATATATATGTGGTAGCATACGATATTTGTTTTTCTCTTCCTGACTTACTTCACTCTGTATGACAGACTCGAGGTCTATCCACCTCACTACAAATAGCTCAGTTTCATTTCTTTTATGACTGAGTCATATTCTATGGTATGTATGTGTCACATCGTCTTTATCTATTTGTCTGTCGATGGACACTTAGGTTGCTTCCCGGTCCTGGCTACTGTAAATTGTGCTGGCAGGTGGATTCTGAACCACTGCACCACCAGGGAAGTCCCCAGAGATTATTTCTTAAGGGAGGCCCTCCTCAAGCCCCACCAGTCTCTTCCCTGCTGACACAGACTCCCACAGCCTTACGTAACTGCTCCTTTCGAGTACCATACACAGTTTTAATTTCACAGACATTTGTAAGTTCCCTTTTTATAACCCTCTGTTCTACTGATCCTTTCCCTCCTGCCTCATCATTTTTTCTCCAGTGCCTGCCAGTGCTTGGCATATCTTAGGGCTCAGTAAGTGTCTGTTGAATCCCTAATTGGAGACAGAGGACAAGGCTTAGGAGGGAAGATCAAGGCTTTATTTTTGTTTTCTACATGTTGAGAATTGGTCCTCGTGGGCGCGGCGATTCTTCCAGCCGCGCGAAGCCAGTGGCGCGGGCTGACAAGGGCCCACCGTGAGGCGTACCGGCTGGTTCAACTGGGGCCGCCACGCGGAGATCAGCAGCGGCCCGGGTCGCACCAGCACCGGTCGCGGGGGGCTCCGCTGCCCGCTCTGCTGCTCTTCCTGCTGCCACTGTAGAGCCCGCGGGATGCGCACCACGGGCCGGGGCTCGTTTGGACCGCGGACCGTGAGGTCCCGGCGAAGCGCCAGAAGCAACCGAGCCACAAGCGACAAGAGCCGCAGCCAGGGTGCCAGAGCCCTATTCCCCTTGCTGCGGGAGAGGCGCACGACAGTGACTTCACGGGCACGCCAAGTTCTGGCGGTCGGTGGCTGGCGCGGCTCAGTCAGGGCCGCGGAATTGGCGAAGCGTGTGGAAGGAGCGGGATGTGTAGAGCTCAGCAGCGGCGAAGTGGGTAGGTCCGAACAGGGGCTGGTGACTCCAGGTCCCGGCCAACCTTGGGGAAGGGTGCGCGTTGGAGGCAGGACGGGGGTCCGAGGATACACGGTGATGGGGCCCTGGCATTAGGAGCCAGGAGGGCGGAGGGCTTGTGGTGATCCGATGTCGGATCCCTGCAATGCTCTTTTGTCACCCTCACAGCTCCTGTCATGGCTTGGCCAGTTCGGGTCTCCCCCTGTAACTTAGGAGGGTGTGGCGATGTTTTCCCAGATGGGGTCCCCGTGCAAGGTCTTTGAATACAAGTTATTTATTGAGAGTCTGAGTGAATGGTCAGGCCTGGGGGCCAACACCAGGAGTCCGGAGTCCTAGATCCAGGCTCACCCTTCCCTTAGAGCTCCCCAGAGAGCTGAGGGCGGCCCCGAGGGCAAGCTGATGGCCTTCAGCGTATCTTCTCTTCAGTCAAGAGAACTCATCGCTTGGTACTTTTCCCCTTTCTTTTCAGCTGAGGCTCATTCTCCCCTCCCTTGTCACCCTTTCCAGCTTCTCATGCTGAGCCCACTGCTTTCTTGGCTTGTTCACCTCCACCGGCTTTCCAGTCAGCTACCTCGATTCCGTAAATAGCAGCGAGGAGGGTCCTGCTACACGTTTGCAGCTTGTCTCACAAAGCCAGGGTCAGGCAGGATATTCTACGTGAGTTCGGTTGTTCAGGTTGCCAGAAAGCCTTACACTACTGGTACTTCTTGAACGGATCCCGAAAATGGGTGTCAGATCATTTCTGTCATTTCCAGTGCCTGGGGTAGGAGATAAGGTAAATGCGGATTAAGCACCTGGGAGGTTCTTAACCTCTGGAGAAAGAGTATTCCTTTGGTGTCAGGAGATACCGTTATAGAGATAAATACTATTCAATTTCGTATAGCATTTTGATACACGATAGACTTTCTGGAGGGTTAGCTGTTAAGCCAGAAGAGGAGAGCGTTTTGAGTACTCATGGGTGAACAGCGCCATGGGATAGAGCAGTGGCTCTTGAGTGAGGGTGATTTTGCCCTCACCCTTCCCCCAGCACGTTTGACAATGGCTGGAGACATTTTCCTTGGTTCACATCTGGTCGGGGCGGTGCTGCAGGCATCTAGTGGGTAGAGGCCAGGATGGTACCCCATATCGTACAAGGCACAGGACAGCCTTTCCCCACCACCCCCAAAGAATGAGCTGGCCCAAAATGTCAATAGTGTGCTATGGAGAAACCTTGGATAGAGGCTGAGGACTGAAGAGAGGCTGAGGTTGTCCGATGTACTCTCACGTCAGGTAGTCAGTCACATTTGCCAGACTGTTGTGTGGCCCTGCCCCTTTCCCAGAATCTGTAGCAGGCACGTTGATGCCAATGCTTGTCATGTCCTTGGGGTGCGAAACCCTTGGGGGCTCCTGAAAGTCCTAAACACAGGAAGGCGTGATTTAGGAGGGTGACGTGGGAGCCCTAAAGTTCTCTTCCTAAAGAGAACTTTAGGAAGAACAGCATTGTCCTCATGTGTTTGGTAAATGTGCCAGATGGAAAAGAGATGAGGTGTGCCCTGGGGTGTCCCATTCCAGAAGGCAGCCTGGGAGTGATGCATGCCAAGGAGTCAGATTGTGAATTTGATATAGACTGCTGTAGCAACGAGCAATGCCTTGATCTGTCTAGAGAGTTCGGGGTTGTCTGTCACTGCAGAGTTCAAGAGTTCCTGTATAGGCTGATGCCCACTGATTGGTGATATGATAGAGAGGGGGTGCTGATATAAAGGATGCTCTAAGATCTTGTGACTCTACACTACTTTCACAATTCTTTCCCAGGACTCGGAGCTCCTCGTTCTTGAGCTGCAGAGCTCCTTGGAGGTCTGCTCTGACATGTTTCATCCATTGACATGTGCCACTCATTTTTCAGGTACCAAGGAAAGAATCGCTTTGCACAAACCCCGAAAGGATACACTGAAAGAATGATCAGAAAGGAATAATGCATAGGTATGTATTTGCATTGACTTTCTCCAAATATCTGAGACAGGGTAGCTGGTTAGTGGCTGCTTTCTCGTGCTCGAGCCCTTCCAATGGGATCACCTCGGAATGTCACAGGGATTGGAGCCTGTCGGAGCCTGTCTGTCTCTGCCCGTGGCCCCTAGTTTCTTCCTGTCGTGGCTTTCGATAGTGTGTAAGGCCCTTGTCTTTTCCTCCTGCTCCCAGCAGACATTGAGTAACCTCAAGCTGTTACTGAGATGCGTATTTCCCAGTATAGTCCTTTAGAAACGAGAAAGGTTTACTTACTGTGGAAACCAGTGTGGGTTCCTAGGAGTGTTAGTGTCACTTGGTATTGTGTTTCCCACGGCTGCCATGGTAACTGTCATTGCCAGGTGACTCCCTAAGGTTTGAAAAGAATTCTTCCTTAGATCTCAGGTGATAGTGGTGCCTTCCTTCCTTCCTTCCTTCCTTCATTCATTCAGGAACTATTTTCTGAGCAGCATGTATGTGCCACTTACTTTGCATATGTCCAGTGAACGACACAGACAAAAATTCCTGCCCCAGTGAACTTGTATATTGTGATGTAATTGGCTTAGGGTGAGGCCTGGCCATTGGTAGATTTTCAAATGTCCCCAGATGATTCTAATGTACAGCTAGGTTTGAGAATCACAGTTATCAATGAAGCACGTGGGGAACTGCAAAGGGCATTGCAGAAATCAAAAGTGGCTATTGGTATGCCTTCACTCTTCCTGCATTTTCTTTCCTGCCTGCATCAGGACTGTTGTGCAAGTGCTGATCATTTTCTTTTCAGCCCTTTTCGCTGTTTGTCCAGACCCTTCATCCCTCTTTCTAACCTGACACCCTCCCTACCTCCTTGTTGTCTTTCAGCCTGCAGTCCATCATCTGTTTGGGATTGATCGTAAACTTGGTGGGAAGCCATTGCAGGGTATAAAGAGAGAAGTGGGGTTGGCAGAGATGCCTTTTTCAGACACCATACTGGCTAGTGTAAGAGAATGGCTAGGAGGGGGCAGGACTGGAATTGGGGAGACTCATTAGGAGACTGGCTTTGTGCACAGTGGTGGCCTTGGATGTGGAGTAAAGCAGGCAAGTTAGAGTCCTATTTGGAAGGTTAGTGATGGCTTGGAGGTGAATAGGAGTTAGTGATGAATTGGATGTGGGGAATGTGGGTTAAGGATGTGTAATTGGGTAAATGGAGGTGCTACGTACTGAAATGGGAAACGTTTTCTGCCCACATACTGGCCCGATAAACACCTTCTCACCCTTTACACCTTGAATCAGAGATGCTTTCTTGTTTTATTTAGTTATATTTTATTTTATTGCATTTTTATTTGGGCTGCGATGCCAGCTTGCAGGATCTCAGTTCCCCAACCAGGGATTGAACCCGGGCCCCCTGAAGTGGAGGCACGGGGTCCTAACCACTGGACCACCGGGGAATTCCCAGCAGAGATTTTTACTTTTCGTTTCTTTCTTTTTTAATATAAGTTTTGATTAATTGGTTAATGAATGAATGAATGAATGAATGAATTTTGGGTCGCATTGGTTCTTCATTGCCGCGCGTGGGCTTTCGGTAGTTGCGGCGAGCAGGGGCTACTCTTCGTTGTGGTGCCCGGGCTTCTCAGTGCAGTGGCTTCTCATGTTGCAGAGCATGGGCTCTATGATGCACACGGTCCTCAGTAGTTCTGGCGCGTGGGCTCGGTAGAGGTGGCACGCAGGCTTACTGGCTCCGCGGCATGGGGGGCCTTCCCGGACCAGGGTGCAAACCCGTGTCCCCTGCCTTGGCAGGCGGATTGTTTGTTTTTGTTTTTGTTTTTAAACATCTTTGTTGGAGTGTAATTGCTTTACCCTGGTGTGTCAGTTTCTGCTGTGTAACAAAGTGAATCAGCTCTATGCATGCCTATATCCCCATATCCCCTCCCTCCTGCGTCTCTCTCTCTCACCCTCCTGTGCCCAACCCTCTAGGTGGTCGAAAGGCACTGAGCTGAACTCCCTGTGCTGTGCAGCTGCTTCCCGCTAGCTAGGTATTTTACATTTGGTATTGTATATATGTCAATGCTACTCTTCTTTCATCCCAGCTTACCCTTCCCCCTCCCCGTGTCCTCAAGTTCATTTTCTATCTGCGTCTTTATTCCTGCCCTGCCCTTAGGTTCATGAGAACCTTTATATACATACATACATATATATATATATATATATATATATGTTCCATATATATGTGGTAGCATACGATATTTGTTTTTCTCTTCCTGACTTACTTCACTCTGTATGACTGACTCGAGGTCTATCCACCTCACTACAAATAGCTCAGTTTCATTTCTTTTATGACTGAGTCATATTCTATGGTATGTATGTGTCACATCGTCTTTATCTATTTGTCTGTCGATGGACACTTAGGTTGCTTCCCGGTCCTGGCTACTGTAAATTGTGCTGGCAGGTGGATTCTGAACCACTGCACCACCAGGGAAGTCCCCAGAGATTATTTCTTAAGGGAGGCCCTCCTCAAGCCCCACCAGTCTCTTCCCTGCTGACACAGACTCCCACAGCCTTACGTAACTGCTCCTTTCGAGTACCATACACAGTTTTAATTTCACAGACATTTGTAAGTTCCCTTTTTATAACCCTCTGTTCTACTGATCCTTTCCCTCCTGCCTCATCATTTTTTCTCCAGTGCCTGCCAGTGCTTGGCATATCTTAGGGCTCAGTAAGTGTCTGTTGAATCCCTAATTGGAGACAGAGGACAAGGCTTAGGAGGGAAGATCAAGGCTTTATTTTTGTTTTCTACATGTTGAGAATTGGTCCTCGTGGGCGCGGCGATTCTTCCAGCCGCGCGAAGCCAGTGGCGCGGGCTGACAAGGGCCCACCGTGAGGCGTACCGGCTGGTTCAACTGGGGCCGCCACGCGGAGATCAGCAGCGGCCCGGGTCGCACCAGCACCGGTCGCCGGGGGCTCCGCTGCCCGCTCTGCTGCTCTTCCTGCTGCCACTGTAGAGCCCGCGGGATGCGCACCACGGGCCGGGGCTCGTTTGGAACGCGGACCGTGAGGTCCCGGCGAAGCGCCAGAAGCAACCGAGCCACAAGCGACAAGAGCCGCAGCCAGGGTGCCAGAGCCCTATTCCCCTTGCTGCGGGAGAGGCGCACGACAGTGACTTCACGGGCACGCCAAGTTCTGGCGGTCGGTGGCTGGCGCGGCTCAGTCAGGGCCGCGGAATTGGCGAAGCGTGTGGAAGGAGCGGGATGTGTAGAGCTCAGCAGCGGCGAAGTGGGTAGGTCCGAACAGGGGCTGGTGACTCCAGGTCCCGGCCAACCTTGGGGAAGGGTGCGCGTTGGAGGCAGGACGGGGGTCCGAGGATACACGGTGATGGGGCCCTGGCATTAGGAGCCAGGAGGGCGGAGGGCTTGTGGTGATCCGATGTCGGATCCCTGCAATGCTCTTTTGTCACCCTCACAGCTCCTGTCATGGCTTGGCCAGTTCGGGTCTCCCCCTGTAACTTAGGAGGGTGTGGCGATGTTTTCCCAGATGGGGTCCCCGTGCAAGGTCTTTGAATACAAGTTATTTATTGAGAGTCTGAGTGAATGGTCAGGCCTGGGGGCCGACACCAGGAGTCCGGAGTCCTAGATCCAGGCTCACCCTTCCCTTAGAGCTCCCCAGAGAGCTGAGGGCGGCCCCGAGGGCAAGCTGATGGCCTTCAGCGTATCTTCTCTTCAGTCAAGAGAACTCATCGCTTGGTACTTTTCCCCTTTCTTTTCAGCTGAGGCTCATTCTCCCCTCCCTTGTCACCCTTTCCAGCTTCTCATGCTGAGCCCACTGCTTTCTTGGCTTGTTCACCTCCACCGGCTTTCCAGTCAGCTACCTCGATTCCGTAAATAGCAGCGAGGAGGGTCCTGCTACAGGTTTGCGGCTTGTCTCACAAAGCCAGGGTCAGGCAGGATATTCTACGTGAGTTCGGTTGTTCAGGTTGCCAGAAAGCCTTACACTACTGGTACTTCTTGAACGGATCCCGAAAATGGGTGTCAGATCATTTCTGTCATTTCCAGTGCCTGGGGTAGGAGATAAGGTAAATGCGGATTAAGCACCTGGGAGGTTCTTAACCTCTGGAGAAAGAGTATTCCTTTGGTGTCAGGAGATACCGTTATAGAGATAAATACTATTCAATTTCGTATAGCATTTTGATACACGATAGACTTTCTGGAGGGTTACCTGTTAAGCCAGAAGAGGAGAGCGTTTTGAGTACTCATGGGTGAACAGCGCCATGGGATAGAGCAGTGGCTCTTGAGTGAGGGTGATTTTGCCCTCACCCTTCCCCCAGCACGTTTGACAATGGCTGGAGACATTTTCCTTGGTTCACATCTGGTCGGGGCGGTGCTGCAGGCATCTAGTGGGTAGAGGCCAGGATGGTACCCCATATCGTACAAGGCACAGGACAGCCTTTCCCCACCACCCCAAAAGAATGAGCTGGCCCAAAATGTCAATAGTGTGCTATGGAGAAACCTTGGATAGAGGCTGAGGACTGAAGAGAGGCTGAGGTTGTCCGATGTACTCTCACGTCAGGTAGTCAGTCACATTTGCCAGACTGTTGTGTGGCCCTGCCCCTTTCCCAGAATCTGTAGCAGGCACGTTGATGCCAATGCTTGTCATGTCCTTGGGGTGCGAAACCCTTGGGGGCTCCTGAAAGTCCTAAACACAGGAAGGAGTGATTTAGGAGGGTGACGTGGGAGCAGAGATCTTTAGGAAGAACAGCATTGTCCTCATGTGTTTGGGAAATGTGCCAGATGGAAAAGAGATGAGGTGTGCCCTGGGGTGTCCCATTCCAGAAGGCAGCCTGGGAGTGATTGGTGCCAGGGAGTCAGATTGTGAATTTGATATCGACTGCCGTAGCAACGAGCAATGCCTTGATCTGTCTAGAGAGTGCTGGGTTGTCTGTCACTGCAGAGTTCAAGAGTTCCTGTATAGGCTGATGCCCACTGATTGGTGATATGATAGAGGGG
The DNA here is from genome assembly GCF_026419965.1 of Kogia breviceps. Lineage (NCBI taxonomy): Eukaryota > Metazoa > Chordata > Mammalia > Artiodactyla > Physeteridae > Kogia > Kogia breviceps. The sequence continues at coordinate 31,382,444 of NC_081320.1, forward strand.
GGGAGGCTGATATAAAGGATGCTCTAAGGGGGAGCGAGAAGATGGCGGAAGAGTAAGACGCGGGGATCACTCTTCCTCCACACAGATACATCAGAAATACATCTACACGTGGAACTTCTCCTATAGAACACCCACCGAAGGCTGGCAGAAGACCTCAGACCTCAGACCTCAGGCAAGAAACCCCCCCACGTACCTTGTTAAGGCAAAAGAAAAAAGAATAAACAGAGACAAAAGAATAGGGACGGGACCTGCACCAGTGGGAGGGAGCCGAGAGGGAGGAAAGGTTCCCGCACACTAGAAGCCCCTTCGCGGGAGGAGACTGCGGGTGGCGGAGTGGGAAGCTTCAGAGCCGCGGAGGAGACCACAGCCAACAGGGTGCGGAGGGCAAAGCGGAGAGATTCCCGCAGAGGGTTGGTGCCGATCAGCACTCACCAGCCCGAGAGGCTTGTCTGCTCATCCGCCGCGGCGGGCGGGGCTGGGAACTGAGCCTGGGGCGGATCCCAGGGAAAGGTCTGGAGTTGGCAGAGCGAAAACAGCCTGAAGGGGTTAGCGCACCAGGGCACCGGGAGGGAGTTCGGGAGAAGTTTGGAGCTGCCGAAGAGGCAAGAGACCTTTTCTTCCCTCTTTACCTCCTGCTGCGCGAGGAGAGGGGTTTAAGCGCGCCGCTTAAAGGAGCTCCAGAAACGGGCGCGGAGCTGCCGAAGAGACAAGAGACTTTTTCTTGCCTCTTCGCTTCCTGGGGCGCGAGGAAAGGGAATTAAGGGCACCACATAAAGGAGCCCCAGAAACGGGCGCGAGCTGCGGCTGTCGGCGCGGACAACAGAGACGGGTGTGGGGCGCTACGGTTGCTGCTGCCGCCACCAAGAGGCCTGTGTGCGAGCGCAGGTCACTCTCCACACCGCCCCTCCCGGGAGCCTGTGCAGCCCGCCAGCGCCGGGGTCCCGGGATCCTGGGACAGCTTCCCCGGGAAAACGCGCGGCGTGCCTCGGGCCGGTGCAGCGTCACGCCGGCCTCTGCCGCCGCGGACTCGCCCCACATCCGTGCCCCCCCACCCACCGCCTGAGTGAGCCAGAGCCCCCGAATCAACTGCTCCGTTAACGCTGCTCCTTTGACCTCGCCCTCTCTGAGCGAAGGGCAGACGCCCTCGGACGACCTGCGCACAGAGGCGGGGCCAGGTCCAGGGCTGAGCCCCAGGAGCTGTGCGAACAAAGAGAGGGGGTGGTCCCTCCCAGCAGCCTCAGAAACAGCAGGTTAAAGCTCCACAGTCAGCTTGAAGTGCCCTGCATCTGTGGAAAACCTGAATAGACAGCGAAATATCCCAGGTTGAGGAAGTGGACTTTGGGAGCAAGATATACTATTATTTTCCCCTTTTTTCTTTTTGTGAGTGTGTATTTGGGTGCTGCTGTGTGAGATTGTGTCTGTGTAGCTTTGTTTTCACCATTTGTCCTGGGGTTAGACCGACCTTTTTTTTTTTTTTTTTTTTTTTTCTTTAATAGAAATTTTTCTTCTTAATAATTATTTTGTTATTTTAATAACAGTATTTTACCCTACTTTATTTTGTCTTCTCCCCTTTCTTTCTTCCTTTCTTCCCTCCTTTTCCTATTTCCCTCCTTCCTTCCTTCCTCCCTTCCTCCCTTCCTTCCTTTATTCCCTCCTTCCTTCCTCCCTTCCTTTCTTTATTCCCTCCTTCCTTCCTTTCCTTTCTTCCTCCCTCCCTTCCTTCCTTTATTCCCTCCTTCCTTCCTCCCTTCCTTTCTTCCTCCCTCCCTTCCTTCCTTTATTCCCTCCTTCCATCCTCCTTTCCTTTCTTCCTCCCTCCCTTCCTTTCTTCCTCCCTCTCTTCCTTTATTCCTCCCTCCCTTCTTTATTCCCTCCTTCCTTCTTCCCTTCCTTTCTTCCCCCTCCCTTCCTTTCTCTATTCCCTCCTTCCTTCCTCCCTTCCTTTCTTCCTCCCTCCCTTCCTTTCTTTATTCCCTCCTTCCTTCCTCCCTTCCTTTCTTCCTCCCTCCCTTCCTTCCTTTATTCCCTCCTTCCTTCCTCCCTCCCTTCCTTTCTTCCTCCCTCCCTTCCTTTCTTTATTCCCTCCTTCCTTCCTCCCTCCCTTCCTTTCTTTATTCCCTCCTTCCTTCCTCCCTTCCTTTCTTCCTCCCTCCCTTCCTTTTATTCCCTCCTTCCTTCCTCCCTTCCTTTCTTCCTCCCTCCCTTCCTTTCTTTATTCCCTCCTTCCTTCCTCCCTTCCTTTCTTCCTCCCTCCCTTCCTTTCTTCCTTCCTTCCCTCCCTTCCTCCGTTCTTCCTTCCTTTCTTGACTTTCTACTTTTTTCTCCCTTTTGTTTTGAGCCGTGTGGATTAAAGGCTCTTGGCACTCCAGCCAGGTGTCAAGGCTGTGTCTCTGAGGTGGGAGAACTAACCTCAGGACACTGGTCCACAAGAGACCTCTCAGCTCCACGTAATATCAAACGGCGAAAATCTCCCAGAGATCTCCATCTCAACACCAAGACCCAGATTCACTCAAGGACCAGCAACAAACAGTGCTGGACACCCTATCCCCAACAAAGAGCGAGACAGGTCTACAGCCCCATCCTTTAGCAGAGAGGCGGCCTAGAATCACAGTAAGGCTACCGACATCCCCATACACGCCCCCAGACGTGGACCTACCCACCAGGGAGACGGGATCCAGCCTCATCCACCAGAACAGGGGAACTGGTCCCCCCAACCAGGAAACCTGCTCAACCCACTGAACCAACCTCAGCCACTGGGGACAGCCACCAAAAATAGATAGAAATTCGAACCTGCAGCCTGCAAAAGGGAGATCCCAAACATAGTAAGATAAGCAAAATGAGAAGACAGAAAAACACACAGCAGATGAAGGAACAAGATAAAAGCACACCAGACCTAACAGATGAAGAGGTAATAGCCAATCTACCTGAAAGAGAATTTAGAATAATGATGGTGAAGATGATGCAAAATCTTGGAAATAGAATAGACAAATTGCAAGAATCAGTTAACAAGGACCTAGAAGAAATAAAGAGGAAGCAAGTAACGATGAGCAACACAATAAATGAAATGAAAAATACTCTAGACGGGATCAGTAGCAGAATAACTGAGGCAGAAGGACGGATAAGTGACCTGGAAGATAAAATAGTGGAAATAACTACTGCAGAGCAGAAGAAAGAAAAAAGAATGAAAAGAACTGAGGACAGTCTCAGAGATCTCTGGGACAACATTAAACGCACCAACATTCGAATCATAGGGGTCCCAGAAGAAGAAGAGAAAAAGAAAGGGACTGAGAAAATATTTGAAGAGATTATAGTTGAAAACTTCCCTAATATAGGAAAGGAAATAGTCAACCAAGTCCAGGAAGCACAGAGAGTCCCATACAGGATAAACCCAAGGATAAACACGCCGAGACACATAATAATCAAACTGTCAAAAATTAAATACAAAGAAAACATATTAAAAGCAGCAAGGGAAAAACAACAAATAACACACAAGGGAATCCCCATAAGGCTAACATCTGATCTTTCAGCAGAAACTCTACAAGCCAGAAGGGAGTGGCAGGACATATTTAAAGTGATGAAGGAAAAAAACCTACAACCAAGAATACTCTACCCAGCAAGGATCTCATTCAGATTTGATGGAGAAATTAAAACCTTTACAGACAAGCAAAAGCTGAGAGAGTACAGCACCACCAAACCAGCTTTACAACAAATGCTAAAGGAACTTCTCTAAGCAAGAAACATAAGAGAAGGAAAAGACCTACAAGAACAACCTGAAACAATTAAGTAAATGGTAATAGGAACGCACATATCAATAATTACCTTAAATGTAAACGGATTAAATGCTCCCACCAAAAGACACAGACTGGCTGAATGGATACAAAAACAGGACCCATATATATGCTGTCTACAAGAGACCCATTTCAGACCTAGGGACACGTACAGGCTGAAAGTGAGGGGATGGAAAAAGATATTCCATGCAAATGGAAATCAGAAGAAAGCTGGAGTAGCAATTCTCATATCAGACAAAATAGACTTTAAAATAAAAACTATTACAAGAGACAAAGAAGGACACTATATAATGATCAAGGGATCGATCCATGAAGAAGATATAACAATTGTAAATATTTATGCACCCAACATAGGAGCACCTCAATACATAAGGCAAATACTAACAGCCATAAAAGGGGAAATCGACAGTAACACAATCATAGTAGGGGACTTTAACACCCCACTTTCACCAATGGACAGATCATCCAAAATGAAAATAAATAAAGAAACACAAGCTTTAAATGATACATTATACAAGATGGATTTACTTGATATTTATAGGACATTCCATCCAAAAACAACAGAATACACATTTTTCTCAAGTGCCCATGGAACATTCTCCAGGATAGATCATATCTTGGGTCACAAATCTAGCCTTGGCAAATTTAAGAAAATTGAAATCGTATCAAGTATTTTTTCTGACCACAACGCTATGAGACTAGATATCAATTACAGGAAAAGATCTGTAAAAAATACAAGCACATGGAGGCTAAACAATACACTACTTAATAACGAAGTGATCACTGAAGAAATCAAAGAGGAAATCAAAAAGTACTTAGAAACAAATGACAATGGAGACACGACGACCCAAAACCTATGGGATACAGCAAAAGCAGTTCTAAGAGGGAAGTTTATAGCAATACAATCATACCTTAAGAAACAGGAAGCAACTCGAATAAACAACTTAACTTTGCACCTAAAGCAATTAGAGAAGGAAGAACAAAAAAACCCCAAATTTAGCAGAAGGAAAGAAATCATAAAGATCAGATCAGAAATTAATGAAAAAGAAATGAAGGAAACAATAGCAAAGATCAATAAAAGTAAAAGCTGGTTCTTTGAGAAGATAAATAAAATTGATAAACCATTAGCCAGACTCATCAAGAAAAAAAGGGAGAAGACTCAAATCAATAGAATTAGAAATGAAAAAGGAGATGTAACAACTGACTCTGCAGAAATACAAAAGATTATAAGAGATTACTACAAGCAACTCTATGGCAATAAAATAGACAACCTGGAAGAAATGGACAAATTCTTAGAAATGCACAACCTGCCAAGACTGAACCAGGAAGAAATAGAAAACATGAACAGACCAATCACAAGCACTGAAATTGAAACTGTGATTAAAAATCTTCCAACAAACAAAAGCCCAGGACCAGATGGCTTCACAGGCGAATTCTATCAAACATTTAGAGAAGAGCTAACACCTATCCTTCTGAAACTCTTCCAAAAGATAGCAGAGGTAGGAACACTCCCAAACTCATTCTACGAGGCCACCATCACCTTGATACCAAAACCAGACAAAGACGTCACAAAGAAAGAAAACTATAGGCCAATATCACTGATGAACATAGATGCAAAAATCCTCAACAAAATACTAGCAAACAGAATCCAACAGCACATTAAAAGGATCATACACCATGATCAAGTGGGGTTTATTCCAGGAATGCAAGGATTCTTCAATATACGCAAATCAATCAACGTGATACACCATATCAACAAACTGAAGGAGAAAAACCATATGATCATCTCAATAGATGCAGAGAAAGCTTTTGACAAAATTCAACACCCATTTATGATAAAAACCCTGCAGAAAGTAGGCATAGAGGGAACTTTCCTCAATATAATAAAGGCAATATATGACAAACCCACAGCCAGCATTGTTCTCAATGGTGAAAAACTGAAACCATTTCCACTAAGATCAGGAACAAGACAAGGTTGCCCACTCTCACCACTCTTATTCAACATAGTTTTGGAAGTTCTAGCCACAGCAATTAGAGAAAATAAAGAAATAAAAGGAATCCAAATAGGAAAAGAAGAAGTAAAGCTGTCACTGTTTGCAGATGACATGATACTATATATAGAGAATACTAAGGATGCTACCAGAAAACTACTAGAACTAATCAATGAATTTGGTAAAGTAGCAGGATACAAAGTTAATGCACAGAAATCTCTGGCATTCTTATACACTAATGATGAAAAATCTGAGAATGAAATTAAGAAAACACTCCCATTTACCACTGCAACAAAAAGAATAAAATATCTAGGAATAAACCTACCTAAGGAAACAAAAGACTTGTATGCAGAAAACTATAAGACACTGATGAAAGAAATTAAAGATGATACAAATAGGTGGAGAAATATACCATGTTCTTGGATTGGAAGAATCAACATAGTGAAAATGACTGTATTACCCAAAGCAATATACAGATTCAATGCAATCCCTATCAAATTGCCACTGGCATTTTTTACAGAACTAGAAAAAAGAATTTCACAATTTGTATGGAAACACAAAAGACCCCGAATAGCCAAAGCAATCTTGAGAACGAAAAATGGAGCTGGAGGAATCAGGCTCCCTGACTTCAGACTATACTACAAGGCCACAGTAATCAAGACAGTATGGTACTGGCACAAAAACAGAAATATAGATCAATGGAACAGGATAGAAAGCCCAGAGATAAACCCACACACATATGGTCACCTTATCTTTGATAAAGGAGGCAAGAATATACATTGGAGAAAAGACAGCCTCTTCAATAAGTGGTGCTGGGAAAACTGGACAGCTACCTGTAGAAGTATGAAATTAGAACATTCCCTAACACCATACACAAAAATAAACTCAAAATGGGTTAAAGACCTAAATGTAAGGCCAGACACTATCAAACTCTTAGAGGAAAACATAGGCAGAACACTCTATGACATCAATCACAGCAAGATCCTTTTTGACCCATCTCCTAGAGAAATGGAAATAAAAACAAAAATAAACAAATGGGATCTAATGAAACTTAAAAGCTTTTGCACAGCAAAGGATACCATAAACAAGACCAAAAGACAACCCTCAGAATGGGAGAAAATATTTGCAAATGAAGCAACTGACAAAGGATTAATATCCAAAATTTATAAGCAACTCATGCAGCTCAATAACAAAAAAACAAACAGCCCAATCCAAAAATGGGCAGAAGAACTAAATAGACATTTCTCCAAAGAAGATATACAGATAGCCAACAAACACATGAAAGAATGCTCAACATCATTAATCATTAGAGAAATGCAAATCAAAACTACAATGAGATATCATCTCACACCGGCCAGATTGGCCATCATCAAAAACTCTAGAAACAATAAATGCTGGAGAGGGTGTGGAGAAAAGGGAACACTCTTGCACTGCTGGTGGGAATGTAAATTGATACAGCCACTATGGAGAACAGTATGGAGGTTCCTTAAAAAACTACAAATAGAACTACCATATGACCCAGCAATCCCACTACTGGGCATATACCCTGAGAAAAACATAATTCAAAAAGAGTCATGTACCAAAATGTTTATTGCAGCTCTATTTACGATAGCCAGGACATGGAAGCAACCTAAGTGTCCATCAACAGATGAATGGATAAGGAAGATGTGGCACATATATACAATGGAATATTACTCAGCCATAAAAAGAAATGAAACTGAGTTATTTGTAATGAGGTGGATAGACCTGGAATCTGTCATACAGAGTGAAGTAAGTCAGAAGGACAAAAACAAATACCGTATGCTAACACATATATATGGAATCTAAAAAAAAAAAAAAAAAATTTCATGAAGAGATTAGTGGTAGGAGGGAATAAAACACAGACCTACTAGAGCATGGACTTGAGGATATGGGGAGGGGGAAGGGTAAGCTGTGACGATGTGAGAGAATGGCAGGGACATATACACACTACCAAATGTAAATTAGATAGCTAGTGGGAAGCTACAGCATAGCACAGGAAGTTCACCTCTGTACTTAGTGACCACCTAGAGGGGTGGGATAGGGAGGGTGGGAGGGAGGGTGACAAAAGAGGGAAGAGTTATGGGAACATATGTATATGTATAACTGATTCACTTTGTTGTAAAGGAGAAACTAACCCACTATTGTAAAACAGTTATACTCAAATAAAGATGTTAAAAAAAAAAAAAAAAAAAAAAAAAAAAAAAAAAAAAAAAAAAGGATGCTCTAAGATCTTGTGATTCTACACTACTTTCACGATTCTTTCCCAGGACTCGGAGCTCCTTGTTCGTGAGCTGCAGAGCTCCTTGGAGGTCTGCTCTGACATGTTTCATCCGTTGACACGTGCCACTCATTTTTCAGGTACCAAGGAAAGAATCGCTTTGCACAAAGCCCGAAAGGATACACTGAAAGAATGATCAGAAAGGAATAATGCATAGGTATGTATTTGCATTGACTTTCTCCAAATATCTGAGACAGGGTAGCTGGTTAGTGGCTGCTTTCTCGTGCTCGAGCCCTTCCAATGGGATCACCTCGGAATGTCACAGGGATTGGAGCCTGTCGGAGCCTGTCTGTCTCTGCCCGTGGCCCCTAGTTTCTTCCTGTCCTGGCTTTCGATAGTGTGTAAGGCCCTTGTCTTTTCCTCCTGCTCACCTCAGACATTGAGTAACCTCAAGCTGTTACTGAGATGCGTATTTCCCAGTATAGTCCTTTAGAAACGAGAAAGGTTTACTTACTGTGGAAACCAGTGTGGGTTCCTAGGAGTGTTAGTGTCACTTGGTATTGTGTTTCCCACGGCTGCCATGGTAACTGTCATTGCCAGGTGACTCCCTAAGGTTTGAAAAGAATTCTTCCTTGGATCTCAGGTGATAGTGGTGCCTTCCTTTCTTCCTTCCTTCCTTCATTCATTCAGGAACTATTTTCTGAGCAGCATGTATGTGCCACTTACTTTTCATATGTCCAGTGAACGACACAGACAAAATTCCTGCCCCAGTGAACTGTATATTGTGATGTAATTGGCTTAGGGTGAGGCCTGGCCATTGGTAGATTTTCAAATGTCCCCAGATGATTCTAATGTACAGCTAGGTTTGAGAATCACAGTTATCAATGAAGCACGTGGGGAACTGCAAAGGGCATTGCAGAAATCAAAAGTGGCTCTTGGTATGCCTTCACTATTGCTGCATTTTTCCTGCCTGCATCAGGACTGTTGTGCAAGTGCTGATCATTTTCTTTTCAGCCCTTTTCGCTGTTTGTCCAGACCCTTCATCCCTCTTTCTAACCTGACACCCTCCCTACCTCCTTGTTGTCTTTCAGCCTGCAGTCCATCATCTGTTTGGGATTGATCGTAAACTTGGTGGGAAGCCATTGCAGGGTATAAAGAGAGAAGTGGGGTTGGCAGAGATGCCTTTTTCAGACACCATACTGGCTAGTGTAAGAGAGTGGCTAGGAGGGGGCAGGACTGGAATTGGGGAGACTCATTAGGAGACTGGCTTTGTGCACAGTGGTGGCCTTGGAGGTGGAGTAAAGCAGGCAAGTTAGAGTCCTATTTGGAAGGTTAGTGATGGCTTGGAGGTGAATAGGAGTTAGTGATGAATTGGATGTGGGGAATGTGGGTTAAGGATGTGGAATTGGGTAAATGGAGGTGCTACGTACTGAAATGGGAAACGTTTTCTGCCCACATACTGGCCCGATAAACACCTTCGCACCCTTTACACCTTGAATCAGAGATGCTTTCTTGTTTTATTTAGTTATATTTTATTTTATTGCATTTTTATTTGGGCTGCGATGCCAGCTTGCAGGATCTCAGTTCCCCAACCAGGGATTGAACCCGGGCCCCCTGAAGTGGAGGCACAGGGTCCTAACCACTAGACCACCGGAGCACCGGGGAATTCCCAGCAGAGATTTTTGCTTTTCGTTTGTTTCTTTTTTTAATATAACTTTTGATTATTTGGTTAATGAATGAATTTATTTATTTATTTATTTTTCGTTGCGTTGGGTTTTCGTTGCCGGGCGCGGGCTTTCTGTAGTTGCGGTGAGCCGGGGCTACTCTTCGTTGTGGTGCATGGGCTTCTCAGTGCAGTGGCTTCTCATGTTGTGGAGCACGGGCTCTTAGCACGCGGTCCTCACTAATTGTGGCACGTGGGCTCGGTTGTGGTGGCTCGCGGGCTTACTGGCTCCGCGGCACGTGGGAGCTTCCTGGACCAGGGAGCCAACCCATGTCCCGTGCCTTGGCAGGTGGATTGTTTCTTTGTTTTCGTTTTTAAAGTCTTTGTTGGAGTATAATTGCTCTACGCTGGTGTGTCAGTTTCTGCTGTATAACAAAGGGAATCAGCTGCATGCATACGTATATCCCCACATCCCCTCCCTCCTGCATCTCCCTCCCACCCTCCTGATCCCACCCCTCTAGGTGGTTGCAAGGCACTGAGCTGATCTTCCTGTGCTGTGCAGCTGCTTCCCACTAGCCAGGTATTTTACATTTGGTATTGTATATTTGTCAATGCTACTCTCTTACTGCCTCCCAGCTTCCCCTTCCCCTTCCCCGAGTCCTCAAGTCCATTCTCTATGTCTGCGTCTTTATTCTTGCCCTGCCCCTAGGTTCATTAGAAACTTTTTTTTTTTTAAGATTCCATATATATGTATTAGCATACGGTATTTGATTTCCTCTTTGTGACTTACTTCACTCTGTATGACAGACTCTAGGTCCATCCACCTCACTACAAATAACTCAGTTTCATTTCCTTTTATGGCAGAGTAAGAGTCCATTGTATATATGTGCCACATCTTCTTTATCTGTTCGTCTCTCGATGGACACTTCGGTTGCTTCCCTGTCCTGGCCACCGTAAATAGTGTTGGCAGGCGGATTCTGTACCACTGCACCACCAGGGTAGTCCCCAGAGTTTATTTCTTAAGGGAGGCCCTCCTCAAGCCGCATCCGTCTCTTTCCTGCTGACGTAGACTCCCACAGCCTTACATAACTGCTCCTTCATAGCACCATACACAGTTTGAATTTCTCACATTTTTAAGTGCCTTTTCTATAACCCTGTGTTCTACTGAACCTTTCCCTCCTGTCTCATCAGGTTATGTCCAGTGCCTACCAGTGCTTGACATATCTTAGGGGCTCAGTAAGTGTCTGTTGACTCCATAATTGGAGAGAGAGGACAAGGCTTAGGAGGGCAGATCAAGGCTTTGTTTTCTACATGTTGAGTAGAAGATGGTTCAAAGCAGGAGCCCTTGAACCTGAGCCTCTTCCCCGGTGAGCGGGGATCCAACCCGAGCCCCCTGCAGTGGAAGCGTGGAGTCCTAACCTCTGGACTACCAGGGAAGTCCCCCGTGTTCCTTTAACTGAGGTCACAAGCTCCAGCGCAGAATAGGAGGCACACGTGAGGCGGATGAGGTCGATTTGCTCCGGGGTGAGGCGCACGGCATCCCGTTGGTGGGTCTGGCGTGGGACGTAGGCTGACCAGAAGTGAGGGAAGGCCAGGGCTTGGTTTGGGGCTTGGAACTCCTTGGGCTTCTCATCGCCTCCTCAGCTGGCACAGCGCTCACTGTGCCCAGAAGTCACCTGTGACGCGTTGTTTTTTTCTGTGGTACTTGGATGCCCGTCAGGGTGGCTCACGGTGACCCCTGTAGCCCCCAGCATCCATGGCATGGCACTTTCTAGGTCACTATGGTAACATAGTTCCAATGTGACTAACCTGTGGTCTCGGAGGCCCCCAAACTACCCCACTATTCCCCAGCAGCCACGGGGACACCTTGTGTGTCCCCTTGGTGCCTGCGCACCCACGAGACCGTCTTTCATCCCGTCCAAGGTGGTGTGGCCGTGGCTGAACTTGCTTAGATTAACAGCCTGGAGCCCATTGTGGTGCAACAGCCTCAGGACCAGGGGCATGTCGTTGTGGCTGGAGGGAGGTCAAGGCAAATGGGTGGGCCCCTTAGGTCTTGGGATCAGGCAGGATACATTGCCTGGCCTGGGGCAGCCTGAGGGAGCCTCACACCATGCTTGTGTGGACACCTCCGGACCTCCTCTGCTGCCCAGGGCCAGGCTAGGCCCACAACGGCCCCAAGCAGCCCTCACACACTGCAGCCACCCGTCCACAAGCGGGAAGTCCCGCATCAGGGCCCGCGTGCGCCCCCGCGGACTTGGGGTGCTGGAGGTGGCCGGCGTGGTGTGCACACGGGTTACCGGCTGCAGCAGCAGACCCAGCAGGAGCAGCAGACCCAGCAGAGGCCGCTGGCGGAGTGCGCGGGGACCCTCGAGGCCCCCCGGGTCGCAAGCTGCACAGGGCCAGGCAGGCGGGCAGAGGCGGCGGGTCTGAGAGGGGCGGGCGATGGGGTTGTGCCCGTCGACACAGGCCACCCAGCGGCGCAGCCTCGCGAGGGGCCCTGGGTGAGGGAGGCGATACAGGGTCAGAGGACCCTACGACCCGTGTGCGCAGAGACGTGATCCACGAAGCCCGGAAGCCACAGGGCAGCACTGCCCTCCCGGCCCCTGCTCAGAGGCAGGTCCCGCGGGCTCAGCTGGCCTCTGCTGAGAGCCCACTGGCCTCCCATCGCGGGTGCCCTCTGCCCCCGGCCCTCTTCCCACTCCCACTGCTCCGAGGGGGCGCCCTAGGTTGCTGTCCCCTGCCTCTAAACTTCCTGTCCAAGCTGGGGTGCTTCTCTCAGGGGGCCACCTTCAGTCCAAGGCCTCCCGGGAGCACACCTCGTCCCCATCCGCCTGCAGCAGGCCCCGCCCACGCCGAGGGCTGCGTGCGAGTGTCTGTGTGGCCACAAGTGCTCTGGGCTCCCGGTTTCCCGGTACCGGGCCATTGGGGCTGGTATGGGGGAAGAGATAGTTTCTGGAAATGGTGGGGGGTAATAACCTTGTGAGCTCTGGATTCAGGTAGGGGCCCTCTGCCCCCGGCCTTCTCTCTCCACCTACTGGACTCTCCAGCCTTCATGACCATTCTCTGGGGACTTCAACCAGCACCTGGGACCTATCAGGAACCTCCCCCACTTCGGTCAGCCAGCCTCAGGAAAGAGCGCCCTCAGGAGTTGCTACACCCCCCCAGGGCCCGAATAGAGGGACTTTGGGGATGTGAACTGAACAACCTTCTGGGGAGAGTCAGTGACCCTTGTACTCACCAGAGCAGGAACCCAGTCCGTACGGTATTTGAGTGGAAGGAACTGAAGTCATTTCCATGGCAGCAGAGCCCCCAGTGCAGCACCCTTCCTCCCAGAGCTGCCGCTGGCTGTCCTTCTGGCCAGGATCGCTCCTACCTCAGCGTGGAAGGCCCGGCCTCGTGGAGAAGTATAGGTTCTGAGGAGAGATCTGGCACCTGGCTTCTGCTGCTCCACTTGCCTTCTCTCGTGGCCCTTGTGGCTCTAGCTTTCCCAGAAACCTCAAGGGCTAAGTGCCTGTGCTCGCTCAGAGGCCGCACGCCATTCCCCATTTCCAGCCTCAGGCCCTCCCCCTAGCTGCCTCCTCTAGGGACCCCTTCCCCCCACCACCTCCCCACACAGTGGGGATGTGCCTTCTCACAGAAGCTCAACCACTGAGATGCTTTAGGGACTGTGCCCAAACTCCTTCATCCCCAGCCTCTCAAGTTTTTGCTCTGATCGTTGGCACCCCCTGGAGCTGCTCCACCTTTGGAACCTTTCCCGGGTGGCAGGAGTGCCCAGCACAGGGGTAGTGACCTAAGTCTGAGCTGTGGCGACCTTTAGAAATCTGTTACAGAAAAACACTTTGCCGAGCATTAGGGGACCCCACTGGGGACAGAAGGGGCTGGGAATAAAGGAGCATGTGAACCTCGGGGCAGGGTGCGTGCTGCTTGACTCTCCATCCTGTTCTTGCTTCGGGGGCAGGAAATGGTGCGTTGGCGGGGGGCGGGTGGTAACCTTGTGAGCTTTGCCATGGCCCTCTCTTGAGAATGGCTCAGCCAGCAAGATTCTGTGGAGTCCGCCTCCTGGCACCATGCTACAATCGCCGGATTTTGGGTCGGGAGCAAAGATCTTCGTCCGACTCTTGCGGAGTGCGCTTTCTCTTGGGCGCACGTCTGGCGACTGGCTCCTGCTCCGCTTCCACCTTTGCTGGCGTGGCCGAAGGAACATCCCCGTAGGCCCAGTAGCCACCAGCGCGGCAGTATGTCTCCCCATGGCAGCCCAACTGCGTTTCCCCACACCCTCGGTTGAGGACGTGGCAGTGACCAGGTGTCGGAGGAGAAACGGGAGCCGCTGCTGCTGCAAAGAAAATCAAAAGTGATCAGTCCCTTCTGCTGTGCACAGTCTCCTGGCCGAATCTCCCTCTCTCATGTCTCTCCCAGTTTCTGGCCAGAGACCTTTCATCTACTGGACATCCAAAACACAGCCTTGGCCCATCACCTCTCTGAGTCCCTGGAGAAGGGACCCTGGCTGCAAAAGCGATTCCTAGGGCCTACAGCTGCAGCAGATGAGGGAGTCCCTTCACCTTTTCCAGGGAAAACAGTAGAACCCGAAAGTCATTGCAAGCATGATCCTCTCCATCTCTCCCTTCCACAACAGAGAAAACATTTCTTGCAGTCTGTCACTTGTGAGGCTTTAATGGAAATATCGTTCAAGTTTTGGAAAAAGATAATCTAATGTAAATTGGATCAGAACCCCTCCCACCTTGGCAACCCCTCTTGGGTCCCATTTTTACAGTGCCTGTTTCAACCACACGGAACTCTAGTCCTCTGATCCTTTTATCTCGATAAGAACAAGGCCACATACTGAGGCAGAGTGATCGGGAGACTCAGAACCGGGTTCTGGGTACCATGTCTAGGCTCACATCAACCCAGCCTCCTGGGACACCATCTCCTCAGCCCTCCAGTCTCACTAGCACTTCATCACGCCCCCTTGGTTCTTCCGTTCCTGCCATCAATAGGGCACCACCGTCGGCCCTAGTACTCAGCCGCTCAGTATGGGATGTGTCTGACGGGACCGAGCTAGATGTCTACACGACAGCACAGAGGTGCCTGGGTTTGAAGGTGCGGTTCAAGGGTGGCCCTCTTCCTCAAACTGCTCCATTGACCATTCGCCAGCAACAACGCACTTGTCTTTTGCTAAGAGGCCCATCAGGAAAGGGTCTGAATGGAAGCATCCTGTAGCCCAAAGGGGAAGGCTCCTTTGATAAAGATCAGAACCTTCCCGCACACTTGTCCAGGGATGACCTTTCACTTGTCCTCAGCAGTGAGCACTGTGGGTCCTTGAAGGTGTCCCACGTAACTGGTATTCGTTACAGCTGGGAAAGTGCTCAGGTGTATGTGCTGGGCAAGCCCCAGGGAACATGTGGCAGCCGGGGGAAGTTGTGCGTACACCATGCCTCTTGGACAGATGCCTGGTCTCAGTGTACCTCGTGCACTGCCCTCTCAGGGAACGTAGGACAGGTTAGAGTAAATGCAGAAGGTCTGGTGAGGGATTCTCTCTCAGACAACCAAAGAGATTGGTCTCTGGTGGAGAACCGGTAGGGAAGTATCTCTGAGGGCAGCAGCACGTTTGCATCGTAACCCTGCCATGGAAACTGTGAGAAGGCCTGTGAGGTCCTCACTAGCTAGTGAGGTCATCGTATGGAACTTGTGAGTTGAGGGGCAGGCTTCAGGAGGAGGGGCAGTTTTGTGGAGGAGAGCAGGGTGGAGGCAGACGTACTCTGCCTGGGCCCTCACACCGGGGCCTCCCCACCCATGCCCTAGTCTAGTAGACACCCCACGTGGGGTGTGCCGGTGGGCTGGCACAGCCCCAGGGGCCACAGGAGGGCAAGAGAGACCCACATCCTGAGATCGGCTTGAGAGGCAAGATGAACGTTAGGAGGCAACTAGGTTGTACGTCCCTGACCCTAAGAGGCAGAGATTTGTGTGGACTGGGGAATCAAGGAAGGCTCCTTGGCAGTGGGCCTGAAGGGCAAGTGACATGTGAACCCATGGGGAAGAGAGGGCAGACATTCCATTTTGGAAGAAGAATAGCAGAGACACACTCTTCTCGACCTTGTCCTGCCCCAAATATAAATTCATAGAACCCTCCCATTTTAACACCCGAGGGCTTCAAAAACCCTAGAGGTGAAGGGGCCTCCCCAGTGTTAACACAGGTCGTGGAGAGGTGTTGCACTCAATGGTTAGGTTCATGCTGGGCCCCCGGATTCACAGCTGATAGGAACGTGAGGAAGAGCTCATGCCATTTCAAACATTTCCAAGGTGATACTGAGAGAGATGTTAAAGGTGCAAAATGAGGGTGCTGAATGACCCCACAAAGTGGGAATGGTGGGCCCACTTTAACGTGAAAGTCCAAACAAATTCCTGTCGAAAGGACATCATACCGAATGATCACATAATCATGACACTCGCCCTCTCCCCTAGAGGTAAATATCATTAGAATCCTCTCTCTCCCTCTCTCCACCATGAAAGGATGAGAGAAAGGCTCAGCAGCAGCCCCGGTGAAAGACATGGTCAACACCGTGAAGAGGTGTTACTAAGACGATTTGGTCCAACTCAGAGAAGGAAAGAGATGACTCTGCCCTTAGCCTGAGCAGGCCCACAGGAAGGAAGCACATTTGGGGCAGCCTTGGATAGTGTGGCAATGAGAGAGAACCTTCTTTAGGAAGAGACTCCCTGTTGCCGACCTTGCAAAAGCCAAAATGGGACATTCGTGTACTTGGGCTGTTGCAGAGGGGATGTGCCCAGAGGTGGGGCCACTCTGCTTGAGAATCACAGCACCTTGTAATCCTAGTAAACTGCTTGACTCCTGCAATCGCCGGATTTTTGGTCTGGAGCAGCGGAGATCTTTGTCCAACTCCTCCGGAGCACACTTTCTCTTCAGAGCTCGTCTGGCGACTGGCTTCTCGGCTTGCACCTTTGCTGGTGTGGCCAAAGGAACGTCCCCGTAGGCCCGGTAGCCACGAGCCAGGCAGTAGGTCTCCCCATGCCAGCCCAACTGCGTTTCTTCACATCCCCGGTAGAGGACGTGGTAGTGACCAGGTGTCGGAGGAGAAACGGGAGCCGCTGCTGCTGCAAAGAAAATCAGAAGTGATCAGTCCCTTCGGCTGTACACAGTCTCCTGGCAGGATTTCCCTCTCTCAAGTCTCTCCCAGTTTCTGGCCGAAGACCTTTCATCTCCTGGACATCCAAAACACAGCCTTGGCCCATCACCTCTCTGAGTCCCTGGAGAAGGGAAACTGGCTGCAAAGGCAATTCCTGGAGCCTACGGCTGCAGCACATGAGGAAGTCTCTTCACCGTTTCCAGGGAAAACAGTAGAACCCGAAAGTCATTGCACTCATGATCCTCTCCATCTGTCCCTTCCACAACAGAGAAACCAACCATTTCTTGCTGTCTGTCATTTCTGAGGCTTTCATGGAAATGCCTTTCCAGATTTCGAAAACAATCATCTAATATAACTTGGTTCAGGACCACTCCCACCTTGGCCACCCCTCTTGGGCCCCATGTATACTGCCTGTTTCAAACACACTGAACTCTCGCCCTGGGATCCTTGTATCTAGAGTAGCACGAGGTCCACTACTGAGGCAGAGTGAACAGGAGACTCAGAACCCGGCTTCTGGGTACCATATCTAGGCTCACATCAACCCAGCCTCCTGGGGCACCATCTCCTCAGCCCTCCGGTCTCACTAGCACTTCATCACCCCCTGCCCCTTGGTTCTTCCGTCCTTCCCATGACTATGGCACCACCGTCTCCCCTAGTACTCAGCAGCTCAGTATGGGATGTGTCTGAGGGGACCGATCTCGATGTCTCCGTGCCAGCACAGAGGTGCCTGGGTTTGAAGGTGTGGTTCAAGAGTGGCCCTCTTCCTCAAACTGCTCCATTTACCACTTGCCCACAACAACACACTTGTCTTTTGCTAAGAGGCCCATCAAGAAAGGGTCTGAATGGAAGCATCCTGTAGCCCAAAGCGGAAGGCTATATTTATAAAGATCGAAGCTTCCTGCACACTAGTCCGGGGCTGACCTCTCACTTGTCCTCAACAGTGAGCACTGTGGGACCCTGAAGGTGTCCCAGGTCACTGGTATTACTTACATCTGGGAAAGCACTCAGGTGTACGTAGTGGGCAAGAGCCACAGAAACATGTGGCAGCCAGGTGAGGTTGTGTGTACCCCACGCCTGTTCCGCAGATGCCCGGTCTCGCTGTTCCTCCTGCACCGCCCAGCCAGGGAACAGAGCACAGGTTGGAATATGTGTAGAGGATCCGGTCACACATTCTGTCTCAGACAACCAAAGAGATTGGTCTCTGGTGGAGAACCAGTAGGGAAGTTTCTCTGAGGGCAGCAAACTTTGTTTGCACAGTAACACTGCCATGGAAACAGTGAGAAGGACTGTGAGGTACTCACTAGCCAGTGAGGTCATCGTATGAAACCTGTGACTTGGGGGTCAGGCTTGAGGAGGAGGGGCAGTTCTGTGGAGGAGAGCAGGGTGGAGGCAGAGGTACTCTGCCTGGGCCCTCACGCCGGGGCCTCCCCATCCATGCCCTAGTCTAGTAGACACCCAACGTGGGGCATGCCGGTGGGCTGGCACAGCCCCAGGGGCCACAGGAGGGCAAGAGAGACCCACATCCTGAGATCGGCTTGAGAGGCAAGATGAACATTAGGAGGCAGCTAGGTTGTACGGCCCTGACCCTGAGAGGCAGAGATTTGTGTGGACTGGGGAATCAGGGAAGGCTCCTTGGCAGTGGGCCTGAAGGACAAGTGACATGTGGACCCATGGGGAAGAGAGGGCAGACATTCCATTTTGGAAGAATAAAAGCAGAGACACACTCTTCTCGACCTTGTCCTGCCCCAAATATAGATTCATAGAACCCTCCCATTTTTACACCCGAGGGCTTCAAAAACCCGAGAGGTGAAGGGGCCTACCCAGTGTTACACAGGTCGTGGAGAGGTGTTGCGCTCAATGGTTAGGTTCATGTTGCGGCCCCGGATTCCCAGCTGATAGGAACGTGAGGACAAACTCATGCCGTTTCAAACATTTCCAAGGTGATACTGAGAGAGATGTTAAAGGTGCAAAATGAGGGTGCTGAATGACCTCACAAAGTGGGAATGGTGGGCCCACTTTAACGTGAAAGTCCAAACAAATTCCTGTCGAAAGGACATCATACCGAATGATCACATAATCATGACACTCGCCCTCTCCCCTAGAGGTAAGAATCATTAGAATCCCCTCTCTCTCTCCACCATGAAAGGATGAGAGAAACGCTCAGCAGCAGCCCCTGTGAAAGACATGGTCAACACCGTGAAGAGTTGTTACTAAGACGATTTGGTCCGACTCAGAGACGACTCTGCCCTTAGCCTGAGCAGGCCCACAGGGAGGAAGCACACTTGGGGCAGCCTTGGATAGTGTGGCAATGAGAGAGGACCTTCTTTAGGAGGGGACTCCCTGTTGCCGACCTTGAGAAAGCAAAGATGGGACATTCGTGTACTTGGGCTGTTGCAGAGGGGATGTGCCCAGGAGGTAGAGACTGCTTGGACTACCATTTTAGAGGTTGGGCCACCCTGGTTGAGAAGCACAGCACCTTGTTCTCCTAAAGTGCTTGAATCAGCGGGTGCCCCTTAGGACAGACAAAGTCAGGCCTCATTGGAGCAGACTGCCTTTGGGAGTGGTAGAAGGTAAAGTGTGAAGGGGAATGCTCTGGAGGAGGTTTGTCGTGGCAGGTGGGCCAGCATGAGACCATTCAGATTCTCCAAGGCTCCAGAGATGACTTGGCTGGGAGCATCCCTGTGATGTGGTGCGGGGACTCCAACCTTAACAGGACCTGGCTGGGCACCTGGGGGAGGCCGAATAAATGGTTTCTTAACTTAGGAGAGTGAGAGACTCACCTGGGGAGTTCCACAAAAGCACTTAAAAAGACTTGTACCTGGATTCTTGAGACAACCCTCAGAAAACTTATCTAGATGTTGAGTAGGGCTCAGGAAGCTTCAACTTGTGTGTGTGTCTCTGTGTGTGTGTGTGTGTGTGTGTGTGTGTGTGTGTGTGGTGCGTGGGCCTCTCAGTGTTGTGGTCTTTCCCGTTGCGGAGTGCAGGCTCAGCGGCCATGGCCCACGGAGCCAGCTGCTCCGCGGCATGTGGGATCTTCCCGGACCGGGGCATGAACCCGTGTGCCCTGCATCGGCAGGCGGACTCTGAACCACTGCGCCACCAGGGAAGCCCTAAGCTGCACTTTTTAAATAAGCTTCCTGGGCAGCCCCACCACAGAGGTCCATGTATAGAGTGACCAAATGATTGTGTCTTCTCGGTTGCTTTGGGGAGTCCAAGTGGGCCGTATTTAAAACGGCAGCAGGCATACGTATAAACAGGGAAGTTTCGAGGCAAACAGAGGTATATGGTTACAGTATGCATGAATCAGATCTGAGAAAAGCTAGCCTGGTGGTTAAAGAACACAACGCTTAGGACAGACAGACCAGATTCTGTCCTACTTACTTGTGTGAGTTTGACCAAGTTCTTTATCCTCCTGACTGTTTGCTCATGTGGAAAAGAGCTATGGCTGTACATTGAGCACACTATTCTCTTTTGGCAAAGGTTGCTCTGGGTCCATTTGTGTTCTCTGCAATTCTTTCCAGTGTGCAAGCATTTTTAAGTCGTCTGATAAAGTATTACATTTGACTTTGAACTGTTCATTACTTTGGGCAAAGCTTCTGTAGTGCTGCAGAGACTAGAACCTATGCAGAGATAGTGAGAGGATGCTATAACCTTCTGCCGGTTTATAAAGAAGTTTCACCTTTTCTCCACTTCCTCCACCTGCCACCAAGAGATGAGAAAGAAGGCAGAGGCTGGAAATGCACACCAGGCAATACTTGTGTGTCAGTTTGGCTTTTTCTTCCACTGCCAGTTCTTCCCAGAGAGATTTCACCCAAAGCGCCTAAGCTTGCCATGGCCATTGTTGTGCAGAAAATTTCTCTCTATTGCTAGTCACATCCCCTTTTCCTTCTCCTGGGTCTAAATGGATGTTTGGGGGCAGGGAATAAAACGCAATACAGTGAAATGTCTATGCTGATTTAATTGGCTTGGGGTGAGGCCTGGCCATTGGTAGCATTTAAAATCTCTCCAGATGATTCTCATGTACAGCGAGGTTTGGGAATCACAGTTATCGATGAAGCACTTTGGGAATTGCAAAGGCATTGCAGAAATAAAAAGTGGCTATTGGTATGCCTTCACTCTTCCTGCATTTTCTTTCCTGCCTGCATCAGGACTGTTGTGCAAGTGCTGATCATTTTCTTTTCAGCCCTTTTCGCTGTTTGTCCAGACCCTTCATCCCTCTTTCTAACCTGACACCCTCCCTACCTCCTTGTTGTCTTTCAGCCTGCAGTCCATCATCTGTTTGGGATTGATCGTAAACTTGGTGGGAAGCCATTGCAGGGTATAAAGAGAGAAGTGGGGTTGGCAGAGATGCCTTTTTCAGACACCATACTGGCTAGTGTAAGAGAATGGCTAGGAGGGGGCAGGACTGGAATTGGGGAGACTCATTAGGAGACTGGCTTTGTGCACAGTGGTGGCCTTGGATGTGGAGTAAAGCAGGCAAGTTAGAGTCCTATTTGGAAGGTTAGTGATGGCTTGGAGGTGAATAGGAGTTAGTGATGAATTGGATGTGGGGAATGTGGGTTAAGGATGTGTAATTGGGTAAATGGAGGTGCTACGTACTGAAATGGGAAACGTTTTCTGCCCACATACTGGCCCGATAAACACCTTCTCACCCTTTACACCTTGAATCAGAGATGCTTTCTTGTTTTATTTAGTTATATTTTATTTTATTGCATTTTTATTTGGGCTGCGATGCCAGCTTGCAGGATCTCAGTTCCCCAACCAGGGATTGAACCCGGGCCCCCTGAAGTGGAGGCACGGGGTCCTAACCACTGGACCACTGGGGAATTCCCAGCAGAGATTTTTACTTTTCGTTTCTTTCTTTTTAAATATAAGTTTTGATTAATTGGTTAATGAATGAATGAATGAATGAATTTTGGGTCGCATTGGTTCTTCATTGCCGCGCGTGGGCTTTCGGTAGTTGCGGCGAGCAGGGGCTACTCTTCGTTGTGGTGCCCGGGCTTCTCAGTGCAGTGGCTTCTCATGTTGCGGAGCATGGGCTCTATGATGCACGCGGTCCTCAGTAGTTCTGGCGCGTGGGCTCGGTAGAGGTGGTGCGCAGGCTTACTGGCTCCGCGGCATGTGGGGCCTTCCCGGACCAGGGTGCAAACCCGTGTCCCCTGCCTTGGCAGGCGGATTGTTTGTTTTTGTTTTTGTTTTTAAACATCTTTGTTGGAGTGTAATTGCTTTACCCTGGTGTGTCAGTTTCTGCTGTGTAACAAAGTGAATCAGCTCTATGCATGCCTATATCCCCATATCCCCTCCCTCCTGCGTCTCTCTCTCTCACCCTCCTGTGCCCAACCCTCTAGGTGGTCGAAAGGCACTGAGCTGAACTCCCTGTGCTGTGCAGCTGCTTCCCGCTAGCTAGGTATTTTACATTTGGTATTGTATATATGTCAATGCTACTCTTCTTTCATCCCAGCTTACCCTTCCCCCTCCCCGTGTCCTCAAGTTCATTTTCTATCTGCGTCTTTATTCCTGCCCTGCCCTTAGGTTCATGAGAACCTTTATATACATACATATATATATATATATATATGTCCCATATATATGTGGTAGCATACGATATTTGTTTTTCTCTTCCTGACTTACTTCACTCTGTATGACAGACTCGAGGTCTATCCACCTCACTACAAATAGCTCAGTTTCATTTCTTTTATGACTGAGTCATATTCTATGGTATGTATGTGTCACATCGTCTTTATCTATTTGTCTGTCGATGGACACTTAGGTTGCTTCCCGGTCCTGGCTACTGTAAATTGTGCTGGCAGGTGGATTCTGAACCACTGCACCACCAGGGAAGTCCCCAGAGATTATTTCTTAAGGGAGGCCCTCCTCAAGCCCCACCAGTCTCTTCCCTGCTGACACAGACTCCCACAGCCTTACGTAACTGCTCCTTTCGAGTACCATACACAGTTTTAATTTCACAGACATTTGTAAGTTCCCTTTTTATAACCCTCTGTTCTACTGATCCTTTCCCTCCTGCCTCATCATTTTTTCTCCAGTGCCTGCCAGTGCTTGGCATATCTTAGGGCTCAGTAAGTGTCTGTTGAATCCCTAATTGGAGACAGAGGACAAGGCTTAGGAGGGAAGATCAAGGCTTTATTTTTGTTTTCTACATGTTGAGAATTGGTCCTCGTGGGCGCGGCGATTCTTCCAGCCGCGCGAAGCCAGTGGCGCGGGCTGACAAGGGCCCACCGTGAGGCGTACCGGCTGGTTCAACTGGGGCCGCCACGCGGAGATCAGCAGCGGCCCGGGTCGCACCAGCACCGGTCGCGGGGGGCTCCGCTGCCCGCTCTGCTGCTCTTCCTGCTGCCACTGTAGAGCCCGCGGGATGCGCACCACGGGCCGGGGCTCGTTTGGACCGCGGACCGTGAGGTCCCGGCGAAGCGCCAGAAGCAACCGAGCCACAAGCGACAAGAGCCGCAGCCAGGGTGCCAGAGCCCTATTCCCCTTGCTGCGGGAGAGGCGCACGACAGTGACTTCACGGGCACGCCAAGTTCTGGCGGTCGGTGGCTGGCGCGGCTCAGTCAGGGCCGCGGAATTGGCGAAGCGTGTGGAAGGAGCGGGATGTGTAGAGCTCAGCAGCGGCGAAGTGGGTAGGTCCGAACAGGGGCTGGTGACTCCAGGTCCCGGCCAACCTTGGGGAAGGGTGCGCGTTGGAGGCAGGACGGGGGTCCGAGGATACACGGTGATGGGGCCCTGGCATTAGGAGCCAGGAGGGCGGAGGGCTTGTGGTGATCCGATGTCGGATCCCTGCAATGCTCTTTTGTCACCCTCACAGCTCCTGTCATGGCTTGGCCAGTTCGGGTCTCCCCCTGTAACTTATGAGGGTGTGGCGATGTTTTCCCAGATGGGGTCCCCGTGCAAGGTCTTTGAATACAAGTTATTTATTGAGAGTCTGAGTGAATGGTCAGGCCTGGGGGCCAACACCAGGAGTCCGGAGTCCTAGATCCAGGCTCACCCTTCCCTTAGAGCTCCCCAGAGAGCTGAGGGCGGCCCCGAGGGCAAGCTGATGGCCTTCAGCGTATCTTCTCTTCAGTCAAGAGAACTCATCGCTTGGTACTTTTCCCCTTTCTTTTCAGCTGAGGCTCATTCTCCCCTCCCTTGTCACCCTTTCCAGCTTCTCATGCTGAGCCCACTGCTTTCTTGGCTTGTTCACCTCCACCGGCTTTCCAGTCAGCTACCTCGATTCCGTAAATAGCAGCGAGGAGGGTCCTGCTACACGTTTGCAGCTTGTCTCACAAAGCCAGGGTCAGGCAGGATATTCTACGTGAGTTCGGTTGTTCAGGTTGCCAGAAAGCCTTACACTACTGGTACTTCTTGAACGGATCCCGAAAATGGGTGTCAGATCATTTCTGTCATTTCCATTGCCTGGGGTAGGAGATAAGGTAAATGCGGATTAAGCACCTGGGAGGTTCTTAACCTCTGGAGAAAGAGTATTCCTTTGGTGTCAGGAGATACCGTTATAGAGATAAATACTATTCAATTTCGTATAGCATTTTGATACACGATAGACTTTCTGGAGGGTTACCTGTTAAGCCAGAAGAGGAGAGTGTTTTGAGTACTCATGGGTGAACAGCGCCATGGGATAGAGCAGTGGCTCTTGAGTGAGGGTGATTTTGCCCTCACCCTTCCCCCAGCACGTTTGACAATGGCTGGAGACATTTTCCTTGGTTCACATCTGGTCGGGGCGGTGCTGCAGGCATCTAGTGGGTAGAGGCCAGGATGGTACCCTATATCGTACAAGGCACAGGACAGCCTTTCCCCACCACCCCAAAAGAATGAGCTGGCCCAAAATGTCAATAGTGTGCTATGGAGAAACCTTGGATAGAGGCTGAGGACTGAAGAGAGGCTGAGGTTGTCCGATGTACTCTCACGTCAGGTAGTCAGTCACATTTGCCAGACTGTTGTGTGGCCCTGCCCCTTTCCCAGAATCTGTAGCAGGCACGTTGATGCCAATGCTTGTCATGTCCTTGGGGTGCGAAACCCTTGGGGGCTCCTGAAAGTCCTAAACACAGGAAGGAGTGATTTAGGAGGTTGACGTGGGAGCCCTAAAGTTCTCTTCCTAAAGAGAACTTTAGGAAGAACAGCATTGTCCTCATGTGTTTGGGAAATGTGCCAGATGGAAAAGAGATGAGGTGTGCCCTGGGGTGTCCCATTCCAGAAGGCAGCCTGGGAGTGATTGGTGCCAGGGAGTCAGATTGTGAATTTGATATAGACTGCTGTAGCAACGAGCAATGCCTTGATCTGTCTAGAGAGTTCGGGGTTGTCTGTCACTGCAGAGTTCAAGAGTTCCTGTATAGGCTGATGCCCACTGATTGGTGATATGATAGAGAGGGGGTGCTGATATAAAGGATGCTCTAAGATCTTGTGATTCTACACTACTTTCACAATTCTTTCCCAGGACTCGGAGCTCCTCGTTCTTGAGCTGCAGAGCTCCTTGGAGGTCTGCTCTGACATGTTTCATCCATTGACATGTGCCACTCATTTTTCAGGTACCAAGGAAAGAATCGCTTTGCACAAACCCCGAAAGGATACACTGAAAGAATGATCAGAAAGGAATAATGCATAGGTATGTATTTGCATTGACTTTCTCCAAATATCTGAGACAGGGTAGCTGGTTAGTGGCTGCTTTCTCGTGCTCGAGCCCTTCCAATGGGATCACCTCGGAATGTCACAGGGATTGGAGCCTGTCGGAGCCTGTCTGTCTCTGCCCGTGGCCCCTAGTTTCTTCCTGTCGTGGCTTTCGATAGTGTGTAAGGCCCTTGTCTTTTCCTCCTGCTCCCAGCAGACATTGAGTAACCTCAAGCTGTTACTGAGATGCGTATTTCCCAGTATAGTCCTTTAGAAACGAGAAAGGTTTACTTACTGTGGAAACCAGTGTGGGTTCCTGGGAGTGTTAGTGTCACTTGGTATTGTGTTTCCCACGGCTGCCATGGTAACTGTCATTGCCAGGTGACTCCCTAAGGTTTGAAAAGAATTCTTCCTTGGATCTCAGGTGATAGTGGTGCCTTCCTTTCTTCCTTCCTTCCTTCATTCATTCAGGAACTATTTTCTGAGCAGCATGTATGTGCCACTTACTTTTCATATGTCCAGTGAACGACACAGACAAAATTCCTGCCCCAGTGAACTGTATATTGTGATGTAATTGGCTTAGGGTGAGGCCTGGCCATTGGTAGTTTTTCAAATGTCCCCAGATGATTCTAATGTACAGCTAGGTTTGAGAATCACAGTTATCAATGAAGCACGTGGGGAACTGCAAAGGGCATTGCAGAAATCAAAAGTGGCTCTTGGTATGCCTTCACTATTGCTGCATTTTTCCTGCCTGCATCAGGACTGTTGTGCAAGTGCTGATCATTTTCTTTTCAGCCCTTTTCGCTGTTTGTCCAGACCCTTCATCCCTCTTTCTAACCTGACACCCTCCCTACCTCCTTGTTGTCTTTCAGCCTGCAGTCCATCATCTGTTTGGGATTGATCGTAAACTTGGTGGGAAGCCATTGCAGGGTATAAAGAGAGAAGTGGGGTTGGCAGAGATGCCTTTTTCAGACACCATACTGGCTAGTGTAAGAGAATGGCTAGGAGGGTGCAGGACTGGATTTGGGCAGACTCATTCGGAGACTGGCTTTGTGCACAGTGGTGGCCTTGGAGGTGGAGTAAAGCAGGCAGGTTAGAGTCCTATTTGGAAGGTTAGTGATGGCTTGGAGGTGAATAGGAGTTAGTGATGAATTGGATGGGGGGAATGTGGGTTAAGGGTGTGGAATTGGGTAAATGGAGGTGCTACTTACTGAAATGGGAAACGTTTTCTGTCCACATACTGGCCCGATAAACACCTTCTCACCCTTTAGACCTTGAATCAGAGATGCTTTCTTGTTTTATTGAGTTATATTTTATTTTAGTGCATTTTTAATTGGGCTGTGATGCCAGCTTGCAGGATCTCAGTTCCCCAACCAGGGATTGAACCCAGGCCCCCTGAAGTGGAGGCCCCGGGTCCTAACCACTAGACCACCGGAGCACCGGGGAATTCCCAGCAGAGATTTTTGCTTTTCGTTTCTTTCTTTTTTTTAATATAACTTTTGATTATTTGTTTAATTAATGAATTTATTTATTTATTTATTTTTCGTTGTGTTGGGTTTTCGTTGCCGGGCGCAGGCTTTCTGTAGTTGCGGCGAGCCGGGGCTACTCTTCTCTGCGGTGCACGGGCTTCTCAGTGCAGTGGCTTCTCATGTTGCGGAGCACGGGCTCTGTGCACGCGGTCCTCACTAATTGTGGCACGTGGACTCGGTAGTGGTGGCTCGCGGGATTACTGGCTCCGCGGCATGTGGGAGCTTCCTGGACCAGGGAGCCAACCCATGTCCCGTGCCTTGGCAGGTGGATTGTTTCTTTGTTTTCGTTTTTAAAGTCTTTGTTGGAGTATAATTGCTCTACGCTGGTGTGTCAGTTTCTGCTGTATAACAAAGGGAATCAGCTGCATGCATACGTATATCCCCACATCCCCTCCCTCCTGCATCTCCCTCCCACCCTCCTGATCCCACCCCTCTAGGTGGTTGCAAGGCACTGAGCTGATCTTCCTGTGCTGTGCAGCTGCTTCCCACTAGCCAGGTATTTTACATTTGGTATTGTGTATTTGTCAATGCTACTCTCTTACTGCCTCCCAGCTTCCCCTTCCCCTTCCCCGAGTCCTCAAGTCCATTCTCTATGTCTGCGTCTTTATTCTTGCCCTGCCCCTAGGTTCATTAGAACCTTTTTTTTTTAGATTCCATATATATGTATTAGCATACGGTATTTGATTTCCTCTTTGTGACTTACTTCACTCTGTATGACAGACTCTGGGTCTATCCACCTCACTACAAATAACTCAGTTTCATTTCCTTTTATGGCGGAGTAAGAGTCCATTGTATATATGTGGCACATCTTCTTTATCTGTTCATCTCTCGATGGACACTTCGGTTGCTTCCCTGTCCTGGCCACCGTAAATAGTGTTGGCAGGCGGATTCTGTACCACTGCACCACCAGGGTAGTCCCCAGAGTTTATTTCTTAAGGGAGGCCCTCCTCAAGCCGCATCCGTCTCTTTCCTGCTGACGTAGATTCCCACAGCCTTACATAACTGCTCCTTCATAGCACCATACACAGTTTGAATTTCTCACATATTTTAAGTGCCTTTTCTATAACCCTGTGTTCTACTGAACCTTTCCCTCCTGTCTCATCAGGTTATGTCCAGTGCCTACCAGGGCTTGACATATTTTAGGGGCTCAGTAAGTGTCTGTTGAATCCCTAATTGGAGAGAGAGGACAAGGCTTAGGAGGGCAGCTCAAGGCTTTGTTTTCTACATGTTGAGTAGAAGATGGTTCAAAGCAGGAGCCCTTGAACCTGAGCCTCTTCCCGGTGAGCGGGGATCCAACCCGAGCCCCCTGCAGTGGAAGCGTGGAGTCCTAAACTCTGGACTACCAGGGAAGTCCCCCGTGTACCTTTAACTGAGGTCACAAGCTCCAGCGCAGAATAGGAGGCACACGTGAGGCGTATGAGGTCGATTTGCTCCGGGGTGAGGCGCACGGCATCCCGTTGGTGGGTCTGGCGTGGGACGTAGGCTGACCAGAAGTGAGGGAAGGCCAGGGCTTGGTTTGGGGCTTGGAACTCCTTGGGCTTCTCATCGCCTCCTCAGCTGGCACAGCGCTCACTGTGCCCAGAAGTCACCTGTAACGCATTGTTTTTTTCTGTGGTACTTGGATGCCCGTCAGGGTGGCTCACGGTGACCCCTGTAGCCCCCAGCATCCATGGCATGGCACTTTCTAGGTCACTATGGTAACATAGTTCCAATGTGACTAACCTGTGGTCTCGGAGGCCCCCAAACTACCCCACTATTCCCCAGCAGCCACGGGGACACCTTGTGTGTCCCCTTGGTGCCTGCACACCCACGAGACCATCTTTCAGCCCGTCCAAGCTGGTGTGGCCGTGGCTGAACTTGCGCAGATTAACAGCCTGGAGCCCATTGTGCAACTGCCTCAGGACCAGGGGCATGTCGTTGTGGCTGGAGGGAGGTCAAGGCAAATGGGTGGGCCCCTTAGGTCTTGGAATCAGGCAGGATACATTGCCTGGCCTGGGGCAGCCTGAGGGAGCCTCACACCACGCTTGTGTGGGCACCTCCGGACCTCCTCCGCTGCCCAGGGCCAGGCTAGGCCCCCAACGGCCCCAAGCAGCCCTCACACACTGCAGCCACCCGTCCACAAGCGGGAAGTCCCGCATCAGGGCCCGCGTGCGCTCCCGCGGACTTGGGGTGCTGGAGGTGGCCGGCGTGGTGTGCACACGGGTTACCGGCCGCAGCAGCAGACCCAGCAGAGGCCGCTGGCTGAGTGCGCGGGGACCCTCGAGGCCCCCCGGGTCGCAAGCTGCACAGGGCCAGGCAGGCGGGCAGAGGCGGCGGGTCTGAGAGGGGCGGGTGATGGGGTTGTGCCCGTCGACACAGGCCACCCAGCGGCGCGGCCTCGCGAGGGGCCCTGAGTGAGGGAGGCGATACAGGGTCAGAGGACCCTACGACCCGTGTGCGCAGAGACGTGATCCACGAAGCCCGGAAGCCACAGGGCAGCACTGCCCTCCCGGCCCCTGCTCAGAGGCAGGTCCCGCGGGCTCAGCTGGCCTCTGCTGAGAGCCCACTGGCCTCCCATCGCGGGTGCCCTCTGCCCCCGGCCCTCTTCCCTCTCCCACTGCTCTAAAGGGGCGCCCTAGGTTGCTCTCCCCCGCCTCTAAACAACCTGTCCAAGCTGGGGTGCTTCTCTAGGGGGCCACCTTCAGCCCGAGGCCTCCCGGGAGCACACCTCGTCCCCATCCGCCTGCACCAGGCCCCGCCCACGCCGAGGGCTGCGTGCGAGTATCTCTGTGGCCACAAGTGCTCTGGGCTCCTGGTTTCCCGGTACTGGGCCATTGGGGCTGGTATGGGGGAAGAGATAGTTTCTGGAAATGGTGGGGGGTAATAACCTTGTGAGCTCTGGATTCAGGTAGGGGCCCTCTGCCCCCGGCCTTCTCTCTCCACCTACTTGACTCTCCAGCCTTCATGACCATTCTCTGGGGACTTCAACCAGCACCTGGGACCTATCAGGAACCTCCCCCACTTCGGTCAGCCAGCCTCAGGAAAGAGCGCCCTCAGGAGTTGCTACACCCCCCAGGGCCCGAATAGAGGGACTTTGGGGATGTGAACTGAACAACCTTCTGGGGAGAGTCAGCGACCCTTGTACTCACCAGAGCAGGAACCCAGTCCGTACGGTATTTGAGTGGAAGGAAATGAAGTCATTTCCATGGCAGCAGAGCCCCCAGTGCAGCACCCTTCCTCCCAGAGCTGCCGCTGGCTGTCCTTCTGGCCAGGATCGCTCCTACCTCAGCGTGGAAGGCCCGGCCTCGTGGAGAAGTATAGGTTCTGAGGAGAGATCTGGCACCTGGCTTCTGCTGCTCCACTTGCCTTCTCTCGTGGCCCTTGTGGCTCTAGCTTTCCCAGAAACCTCAAGGGCTAAGTGCCTGTGCTCGCTCAGAGGCCGCACGCCATTCCCCATTTCCAGCCTCAGGCCCTCCCCCTAGCTGCCTCCTCTAGGGACCCCTTCCCCCCACGACCTCCCCACACAGTGGGGATGTGCCATCTCACAGAAGCTCAACCACTGAGATGCTTTAGGGACTGTGCCCAAACTCCTTCATCCCCAGCCTCTCAAGTTTTTGCTCTGATCCCTGGCACCCCCTGGAGCTGCTCCACCTTTGGAACCTTTCCCGGGTGGCAGGAGTGCCTAGCACAGGGATAGTGACCTAAGTCTGAGCTGTGGCGACCTTTAGAAATCTGTTACAGAAAAACACATTGCCGAGCAGTAGGGAACGCCACTGGGGACAGAAGGGGCTGGAAATAAAGGAGCATGTGAACCTCGGGGCAGGGTGCGTGCTGCTTGACTCTCCATCCTGTTCTTGCTTTGGGGAGCAGGAAATGGGGAGTTGTGGGGGGGATCGGGTGGGAACCTTGTGAGATTTGCCATGGCCCTCTCTTGAGAATGGCTCAGCCAGCAAGATTCTGTGGAGTCCGCCTCCTGGCACCATGCGACAATTGCCGGATTTGGGGTCGGGAGCAAAGATCTTCGTCCGAGTCTTGCAGAGCACGCTTTGTCTTGGGCGCACGTCTGGCGACTGGCTCCTGCTCCGCTTCCACCTTTGCTGGCGTGGCCGAAGGAACATCCCTGTAGGCCCGGTAGCCACCAGCGCGGCAGTATGTCTCCCCATGGCAGCCCAACTGCGTTTCCCCACACCCTCGGTTGAGGACATGGCAGTGACCAGCTGTACAAGGAGATACGGGAGCCGCTGCTGCTGCAAAGAAAATCAAAATGATCAGTCCCTTCTGCTGTGCACAGTCTCCTGGCCGAATCTCCCTCTCTCATGTGTCTCCCAGTTCCTGGCCAGAGACCTTTCATCTACTGGACATCCAAAACACAGCCTTGGCCCATCACCTCTCTGAGTCCCTGGAGAAGGGACCCTGGCTGCAAAAGCGATTCCTAGGGCCTACGGCTGCAGCAGATGAGGGAGTCCCTTCACCATTTCCAGGGAAAACAGTAGAACCCGAAAGTCATTGCAAGCATGATCCTCTCCATCTCTCCCTTCCACAACAGAGAAAACATGTCTTGCAGTCTGTCACTTGTGAGGCTTTAATGGAAATATCGTTCAAGTTTTGCAAAAAGGTAATCTAATATAAGTTGGTTCCGAACCCCTCCCACCTTGGCAACCCCTCTTGGATCCCATTTTTACAGTGCCTGTTTCAACCACACGGAACTCTAGTCCTCTGATCTTTTTATCTCGATTAGAACAGGCCACATACTGAGGCAGAGTGATCGGGAGACTCAGAACCGGGTTCTGGGTACCATGTCTAGGCTCACATCAACCCAGCCTCCTGGGACACCATCTCCTCAGCCCTCCGGTCTCACTAGCACTTCATCACGCCCCCTTGGTTCTTCCGCTCCTGCCATCAATAGGGCACCACCGTCGGCCCTAGTACTCAGCCGCTCAGTATGGGATGTGTCTGACGGGACCGAGCTAGATGTCTACACGACAGCACAGAGGTGCCTGGGTTTGAAGGTGCGGTTCAAGGGTGGCCCTCTTCCTCAAACTGCTCCATTGACCATTCGCCAACAACAACGC
Source organism: Kogia breviceps (assembly GCF_026419965.1). NCBI lineage: Eukaryota > Metazoa > Chordata > Mammalia > Artiodactyla > Physeteridae > Kogia > Kogia breviceps. The sequence continues at coordinate 31,414,460 of NC_081320.1, forward strand.
ACTTGTCTTTTGCTAAGAGGCCCATCAGGAAAGGGTCTGAATGGAAGCATCCTGTAGCCCAAAGGGGAAGGCTCCTTTGATAAAGATCAGAACCTTCTTGCACACTAGTCCGGGGCTGACCTTTCACTTGTCCTCAGCAGTGAGCACTGTGGGACCCTGAAGGTGTCCCAGGTCACACTGGTATTACTTACATCTGGGAAGGCACTCAGGTGTACGTAGTGGGCAAGAGCCACAGAAACACGTGGCAGCCAGGTGAGGTTGTGTGTACCCCACGCCTGTTCCGCAGATGCCCTGTCTCGCTGTTCCTCCTGCACCGCCCAGCCAGGGAACAGAGCACAGGTTGGAATATGTGTAGAGGATCCGGTAACACATTCTTTCTCAGACAACCAAAGAGATTGATCTCTGGTGGAGAACCAATAGGGAAGTTTCTCTGAGGGCAGCAAACTTTGTTTGCACAGTTACACTGCCATGGAAACTGTGGAATGCCGGTGAGGTCCTCACTAGCCAGTGAGGTCATCGTATGGAACCTGTGACTTGGGGGTCAGGCTTGAGGAGGAGGGGAAGTTCTGTGGAGGAGAGCAGGGTGGAGGCAGAGGTACTCTGCCTGGGCCCTCACACCGGGGCCTCCCCACCCATGCCCTAGTCTAGTAGACACCCCACGTGGGGTGTGCCGGTGGGCTGGCACAGCCCCAGGGGCCACAGGAAGGCAAGAGAGACCCACATCGTGAGATCGGCTTGAGAGGCAAGATGAATGTTAGGAGGCAGCTAGGTTGAACGGCCCTGATCCTAAGAGGCAGAGATTTGTGTGGACTGGGGAATCAGGGAATGCTCCTTGGCAGTGGGCCTGAAGGACAAGTGACATGTGGACCCATGGGGAAGAGAGGGCAGACATTACACTTTGGAAGAATAAAAGCAGAGACACACTCTTCTCGACCTTGTCCTGCCCCAAATATAGATTCATAGAACCCTCCCATTTTTACACCCGAGGGCTTCAAAAACCCGAGAGGTGAAGGGGCCTACCCAGTGTTACACAGGTCGTGGAGAGGTGTTGCGCTCAATGGTTAGGTTCATGTTGGGGCCCCGGATTCCCAGCTGATAGGAACGTGAGGACAAACTCATGCCGTTTCAAACATTTCCAAGGTGATACTGAGAGAGATGTTAAAGGTGCAAAATGAGGGTGCTGAATGACCTCACAAAGTGGGAATGGTGGGCCCACTTTAACGTGAAAGTCCAAACAAATTCCTGTCGAAAGGACATCATACCGAATGATCACATAATCATGACACTCGCCCTCTCCCCTAGAGGTAAGAATCATTAGAATCCCCTCTCTCTCTCCACCATGAAAGGATGAGAGAAAGGCTCAGCAGCAGCCCCCGTGAAAGACATGGTCAACACCGTGAAGAGGTGTTACGAAGACGATTTGGTCCGACTCAGAGACGAAAGAGATGACTCTGCCCTTAGCCTGAGCAGGCCCACAGGGAGGAAGCACATTTGGGGCAGCCTTGGATAGTGTGGCAATGAGAGAGAACCTTCTTTAGGAGGGGACTCCCTGTTGCCGACCTTGAGAAAGCAAAGATGGGACATTTGTGTACTTGGGCTGTTGCAGAGGGGATGTGCCCAAGAGGTAGAGACTGCTTGGACTACCATTTTAGAGGTTGGGCCACCCTGGTTGAGAAGCACAGCACCTTGTTCTCCTAAAGTGCTTGAATCAGCGGGTACCCGTTAGGACTGACGAAGTCAGGCCTCATTGGAGCAGACTACCTTTGGGAGTGGTAGAAGGTGAAGTGTGAAGGGGAATGCTCTGGAGGAGGTTTGTCGTGGCAGGTGGGCCAGCATGAGACCATTCAGCTTCTCCAAGGCTCCACAGATCACTTGGGTGGGAGCATCCCTGTAATGTGGTGTGGGGACTCCAACCTTAACAGGACCTGGCTGGACATCTGAGGGAGGCGGAATAAACGGTTTCTTAACTTCGGAGAGTGAGAGACTCACCTGGGGAGTTCCACAAAAGCACTTAAAAAGACTTGTACCTGGATTCTTGAGACAACCCTCAGAAAACTTATCTAGATGTGGAGTAGGGCTCAGGAAGCTGCAACTTGTGTGTGTGTGTGGGGGGGTGTGGGTGTGGGTGTGTGTGTGGTGCGTGGGCCTCTCACTGTTGTGGTCTTTCCCGTTGCAGAGTGCAGGCTCAGCGGCCATGGCCCACGGAGCCAGCTGCTTCGCGGCATGTGGGATATTCCCGGACCGGGGCATGAACCCGTGTGCCCTGCATGGTCAGGCGGACTCTGAACCACTGCGCCACCAGGGAAGCCCTAAGCTGCTCTTTTTATTTTTTTTTTTTATTTTTTTTGTTTGTTTGTTTTGTTTTTTTTTGTGGTACGCGGGCCTCTCACTGTTGTGGCCTCTGCCATTGCGGAGCACAGGCTCCAGACGCACAGGCTCAGCGGCAATGGCTCACGGGCCCAGCTGCTCCGCAGCATGTGGGATCTTCCCGGACCGGGGCACGAACCCGTGTCCCCTGCATTGGCAGGTGGATTCTCAACCACTGCGCCACCAGGGAAGCCCAACTGCTCTTTTTAAATAAGCTTCCTGGGCAGCCCCACCACAGTGGTCCATGTATAGAGTGACCAAATGATTGTGTCTTCTCGGTTGCTTTGGGGAGTCCAAGTGGGCCGTATTTAAAACGGCAGCAGGCATACGTATAAACAGGGAAGTTTCGAGGCAAACAGAGGTATATGGTTACAGTATGCATGAATCAGATCTGAGAAAAGCTAGCCTGGTGGTTAAAGAACACAACGCTTAGGACAGACAGACCAGATTCTGTCCTACTTACTTGTGTGAGTTTGACCAAGTTCTTTTTTCCTCCTGACTGTTTGCTCATGTGGAAAAGAGCTATGGCTGTACATTGAGCACAGTATTCTCTTTTGGCAAAGGTTGCTCTGGCTCTATTTGTGTTCTGTACAATCCTTGCCAGCGTGCAAGCATTTTTACGTCATCTGATGAAGTATTATATTTGACTTTCAAATGTTCATTACTTTGGCCATGACTGCAGGGCCCCATCGGGGGTCCTGGAGGTGTGGCCCGGCCTGGGGCCCCAGCCACTGTGGCCACAGCCCAGGCCCTTTTCCTGGAATCCTACACAAAAATGTTAGAAAGATACACAGTCTATTGTAAATATTCACAAATGATTGTTGTTGCTATGCTTACTATCCTATTAAACCTGTAAAATCCATAAAACACTTTCAGTTCAAAGTTAAATATGAATTTTTACCTTTCTAATTATGTCTCTGCTCTTCACAATTGTCCTTAATGAATCAGAGACTGTGACATCACTAGTTTAAATTGAGCTTGTTAAAAAAATAAAACTCAGGCCCACTGAACCTACTGAAACACAATCTGCACTTTTACAATCTCTCCAGTGAACTTGTATACCCGTGAAGAGTTGAAAGGTACATTTCTACCTCGACATGTGTTCTCTGTCTGAGAAATACACACATTTTATCCATTTTGATATAAATAAAAGACTCAAAAATGCATATGCCTCTTTTGAAACCATCATTTTATCATTTCTTTTCCAGATAAGTATAGTCTCTATACTGGTTTTGTGGATCACATGCCATATTCTTTTCTTGTACTTACAAATTAGGTAGAGAAAGTTACTTTGTAAAAAATATATATATATATTATATATATGTATACATATCTATCTATATATATATATATATTATTGAATAATGGAAGACACTATTCTAAATCAAAACCAGTTCTCTTAACTTGCTGTTTTCTTCTTGGGTCACATTATGAACTCTTTCCGTGGCCACAGGGCATGTGTACTTTTAATTTCAAGGACTGCTGATATTCCAGGATGGGGCCATTGATTTCTTTCAAGAGAGGTGAGAAAGCCTGGACCAAGATCACTGGGAATTATACAGGGATGTGATGTGAGAGAAGTATAAGAACCTTCTCTCCTTGGGTGAGGATACCTTCGTTCCAGAATTCCTTCTCCAACCAGAGGGTTTAGAGTCCTTCATTGGCAGAATGTCTCCTGGAATCTTCTGCTTCCTACAATAGGGTTTCAGATTGCAACGTTTTAGGACAGTTTGGGAGTTTATGGGTATAATTCATCTTCCTTTTATATTGCAGCCTCCATTTTAATATACTTTGGAACTGCTTGGGATGTGTCTCTATGAGCTGAGTACTATTGCTTCTCATTTTCTGTAACAGTTTTCCATGGATTCTTTCAGTTTAAGGTATATTAGAAGGGAAACTTCGATTCTGGGAACTTCCTGGTGATGCAGTGGTTAAGAATCTGCCTGCCAAGGCAGGGGACATGGGTTCGAGCCCTGGTCTGGGAAGATCCCACATGCCGCAGAGCAGCTAAGCCCATTCGCCACAAGTACTGAGCCTGCAGGCCACAACTACTGAAGCCCACACGTCTAAAGCCGGTGCTCTAAAACAAGTGCACCAAGAGAATCCACCGCAGTGAGAAACCCTCACACCACAACAAGGAGTAGCCCACACTCGCTGCAACTAGAGAAACCCCGTACGTAGCAACAAAGACCCAACGCAGACAAAAATTAATTTATTAATTAATTATTTTTTTAAAGTATTATATCCTTCTATACAACTTCTCTGGGAAGAACAGAGAGATGTTGTGGGAGAGTGAGAAAGACCGATATTTCGTGCACATCTCTCATGCAGGTGCTCTGCTGGCTCAGGTAGATTTATCCCCACCTTACAAATTGAGGAAATAAGCTCAGAGAGGTTTAGTAATTTTCCCAAAGCCAAACAGCTCTTCAGTGACACAACCGAGTTATGAACCAAGTCTGTTACCTTCATAGCCTAAGTCCTCATCACAACAAAACTCAACTAATATCTACATTTATCCAATTACATTGCACCCTGGGGAGTTCCTGGCCCAATCCTGAATAAGAGTGAGAAAGAAAGAAACAGCATTGTTCCTACAGTCAACGGAAATTTTTGGAGCAGCCGCTAGATGCCTGGCTCATTTGGAGGTTCAGCAGTGATCAAGACAGGAAGAGTCCTGCTTTCATGAACCAGGTAGTGGGGAGGAGAGACGAGTGCAACTTGGGTGAGGGATTTCACCTTGCTGGACCTCTGTTTGCCCATCTGGAAAATGGAATGGGTGTTCCTCATTTCCTGGGATTGTCCAGCCCTCACATTCTCTGATTCCATAAGAAGCATTTCTTTTCCTGTTTCTGTAAAATTCATTCAGGCCATGAGCTGTGATGAATGTGGTTAGCTGCTCCCCAAATCACTCTGTTCCCACCCTTTTCCTGTGATCAGGTCTTTCCCGAAACATGACTCACAATCAATCAAGTCACAGAACCTAAGGGGCACCCAGCAGAAAACTTCCAACCCTGACTTCTCAGGAGCTCTGCGGCCTACCTGCCAGGTAAACTTAACTCACCTGGCACAAGGTGGCCATCCCTGGTTTCACATCAACATGATCGCAGGCACAAACCTCCTTGTTTTTCCATTTTGTCTTTCAGTTACTTGTTGAAACAACTGCACAAATATGCCTAGGATATAAATTCAGGCATCTTCTGGCCCCAGTGCCTACTAATAAATGATTTTCTGCCAGTTGAATGATAAAGATAGAACATTTTATCATTCTGCTACCCTTACTATTTGTCATTTTTGTTGATATTTCTATTGAATACATCTTTCACTATTTTAACAGTGGAACATTTATTTACGTTGTTCCAGACCCAGCCTTTAGTGGTAAAGCTTTTGTTGTTATATTTCTATTGGGTTTCCTTTAAAAATTATTATCTTATCTAACTGGATTAAGTCAATTCTATAAGCGTTTATCTTAGGATATTGCTGAAATTAATACCTAGAGGGCAGGCGTACAAGGTGATTGGACTTGAGAACCTCTGTTAGCACAATTAAGTATAAATATTACCTATATGTAAACCAAAGTACATGCCGAGTGAGACTCTCTGACTCTTTTTTACTGTCTGCCCCTCAAGCCTGTGAGAAAGGGAATATTCCCTGCCATCTCAGTAAACAAAGGACCTCACAGTCATCAGCACTTGCAGCCCTCCAATGGGAGCTGGCGGGCCCTGAGGAACTCAGCATATGCAAATACAGAATACTGGCCCCAGAGAGCTGAGGTGCATATCAAAGGAAGGATTTCAGTGAGCCCAGACTCTGGCATCTTCCCATACAAAGAAAAGCGCTGCATTCCTCACCTTGGGAGAGCTGGTTTTCCTTAGTTAACAATCACCTTTGGATGTTCCCCATTACTTGTGCCAGTCCCCCGCCCTGCCTGCTCCCCAGGGTACTTTAGCTCAGGGAGGAAGCAGTGCAGAGGGGCTCCGCTGAATAAGGGGCCTGCGAGCCTCGGGAGGAGTTTTTAGCCGCAGCCGGAACCTGCACCTCCCTTGCCCCGTTTCCCCTCAGGACGCTCAGGCCGAGCCTCTCCCAACGTGCCCAAGACCCTGTGAGCCAGGCCGAGGGTGGGGGCGAGAGGAGGGACCAAAGTTTCCTGGGACCAGACGCTGGGGTCAGCTCTTTCTGCACAACAGTGCCGGGTGGCAGCGAAACCCTGCCCCTCAGAAACTGGTCTTGTGCAGCATCCCGGGCACTGGACCAGGCGGAGGGTCCGCGCCCACTTACCCGGCCCGCCGTCCCCACGACTGTCGTGACTTCATCCACCAGGGCCCCTTCAGAGCCAGCAGCCTCAGTGAGGCCGCACTCCCCTCAGACTCCAGGGCAGTTCCCTGATGGCTGAGGGAAGAGACCCCTAGCAGGGAGTTCCAGCTCTGCAGAAACGCGGGCTCCGTTCTGGGCGCAGGGGGTGGGCCCCTCTGACCTGATGCCTTCCGGGAGGGAGGGGGGCGCCCAGGGCAGGAGCCGCCAGGAGTGCGGGGCCCTGTCCGGGGTCCTGGAGGTGCAGCCCGGCCTGGGGCCCCGCCCACTGTGGCCACAGCCCATGCATTTTTCCTGGAATCCTACACAAAAATGTTAGAAAGATACAGTCTATAGTAAATATTCACAAATGATTGTTGTTGCTGTGCTTACTATCCTATTAAATGTGTAAAATCCATAAAACTCTTTCAGTTCAAAGTTAAATATGAATTTTTACCTTTCTAATTATGTCTCTGCTCTTCACAATTGTCCTTAATGAATCAGAGACTGTGACATCACTAGTTTAAATTGAGCTTGTTAAAAAAATAAAACTCAGGCCCACTGAACCTACTGAAACACAATCTGCACTTTTACAATCTCTCCAGTGAACTTGTATACCCGTGAAGAGTTGAAAGGTACATTTCTACCTCGACATGTGTTCTCTGTCTGAGAAATACACACATTTTATCCACTTTGATATAAATAAAAGACTCAAAAATGCATATGCCTCTTTTGAAACCATCATTTTATCATTTCTTTTCCAGATAAGTATAGTCTCTATACTGGTTTTGTGGATCACATGCCATACTCTTTTCTTGTACTTAGAAATAAGGTAGAGAAAGTTACTTTTTAAAAAAAAATATATATATATATATTATATATGTATACATATATATATATATATATATATTATTGAATAATGGAAGACACTCTTCTAAATCAAAACCAGTTCTCTTAACTTGCTGTTTTCTTCTTGGGTCACATTATGAACTCTTTCCGGGGCCACAGGGCATGTGTACTTTTAATTTCAAGGACTGCTGATATTCCAGGATGTGGCCATCGATTTCTCTCAAGAGGAGTGAGAAAGCCTGGACCAAGATCAGGAGGAATTTTACAGGGATATGATGTGAGAGAAGTATAGCAACCTTCTCTCCTTGGGTGAGGATACCTTCCTTCCAGAATTCCTTCTCCAACCAGAGGGTTTAGAGTCCTTCATTGGCAGAATGTCTCCTGGAATCTTCTGCTTCCTACAATAGGGTTTCAGATTGCAACGTTTCAGGACAGTTTGGGAGTTTGTGGGTATAATTCATCTTCCTTTTAAATTGCAGCCTCCATTTTAATATACTTCAGAACTGCTTGGGATGTGTCTATATGAACTGAGTACTATTGCTTCTGTTAGAGTTCTTACAATATTTTATTGTCTTATTTTCTGTAACAGTTTTCCATGGGTTCTTTGGGCTTAAGGTATATTAGAAGGGTGACTGCGATTCTGGTACTTCCCTGGTCTTGCAGTTGTTAAGAATTCATCTGCCAGTGCAGGGCACTCGAGTTCGATCGCCAGTCCGGGAAGATCCCACGTGCCACCGAGCTACTAAGCCTGTGGGCCGCAACTACTTAGCCAGAGTGCCACAACTACTGAACCCGGTGCGTCTTGAGCCCGTGCGCCATTTATTTTTTGGAGAATAAACCCACCTCTGAGTGATTAAAATTTAGACCAACTAGTCAAAATGGTTTATCACCTGTTCTTCTAAAACACTGATCAATGGAACAAGTTGTACTAGGGATAACAGTGGAATTGTATTCTGGAGTTCTTATCGGCAATATGGTTTATGTCCTTGATGCTGGATCATGACATTTCAATTGTATAACTGCTATTAATTTTCTCTTTGTTCAACGATTAAATTCTCACGTGATCTGAGTTCACACTGGAGTCATCCTTGTTGGTTTCTGTCTATTGCAGATTTCTTCCAGTATGAAAGGACAAGAGCAATTCGGCTTACTTTACAAAATGTCTTCAAACTAAATGATGATATAATCTACATAATTAATTTATTAATTAATTTATACATACCTTACTGTAGATCAGGGTTTGTTATGGTGGCAGAGCCCGACACTTATGTAATACGGAAACCTTTATGTGCACTGGTTCAAGTCCTCTTCTTAAGAATATGTGTATAATCAACATTCTTTCACAAATTACCCAATTTAATTCACCATAGCATTACTCATATTAACTAAATGGAAAATCCTTGGCTATATACAGATCCAGAAAGGGCCAAAAATCATCAGCCCCCATGGATTATTACAACCCATTGCTGAGGTATTCAAATTACTTTTTAAAGAACCACTATGTCCATCAACATCATCTATTTATGTATTATTGCTCCAATGCTAGCCTTAACCCTGGCTCTCACAAAATGAATTCCTCTTCCCATATTTTATCCACTAATTAATATGAATGTAGTCATATTATTTATATTAGTCATATCACACCTAGCCATTTATTCCATCCTCAGATCTGGATGAGCTTCACATTCAAAATACTCACTCACTGGAGCTCTAGGGACAATAGCACAGACAATCTCATACGAAGTAATGTAGCAGTTATCCTATTCTCAGTCTTTCTAATAAATGGATCATTTACACTTTCAACAGTAATTATTACACAAGAACACCTATAGCTAATTTTATCCTGACCCCTACCCCGAATTTGATTATCTCCGCAGTAGCAGAAATCCAATGAAGCCCCACTTGATTTAACAGAAGTAGAATCAAAACCTGTATATGTCTTCAATGTAGAAAATGTAGCAGGCCCGTTCACGCCATCCTTCCTAGAGAATATGTCAATTTCCTTATAATAAACATTTCCACAACAATCCATTTTTAGGAGCATTTGACAATCCCTAGGTGCCAGAACTATAGATTCTTTCATCTTGTGAATATAGTTTTTTTTCAAAAATAATTTTTATAGTTTTACTACCTTTAAACAAAATGTACTCCATTGCTGTGGAGTATCCCTTCATAGGGGCGTGCATGGTTCATTTCTGCATCCGCTTGTGGTGGCCTTCAGGTTCTTTCAGGTTTGGCTCCTGTGGCTGCGGAGTCCATGTCCATGTGTTCTGGTGCAGGGCTGGTGGGTTTGTGTTCAGCTGGGAGGAGCACTGCGGGTCTGTGTTGTGCAGGGACTTCGCTATCTGAGGCCCGATTGTCTCAGAAGTGGTTGCGTTCCCCCGCTGCGTACCAGGCTTTCCATTGCTCCACATCCTGCTGATATTTGATACTATGTCTTTCATGTCTGCCATTCTGGTAGGTGTATGCACAGTATTTTTCTTATGGTTTTAATCCCTCAGGTGTTAGAGAAGTTGTGCATCTTGTAGTATTCATGGACTATTTCATGTTGTTTTATAAAAGTTTTAAAAATTGTGGTCCAATACACATAACGTAAACTTTACTATCTTAACCATTTTTAAGTGCACATTTCAGGGTCAAGAAGTAATTCGCACTGTTGTGCAAACCTGACCGCCTCGTCCTCCAGCTTTTTCATTTGGCAAAATTGAAACAGTCCCCCTTAAACACACACTCCCCATCATCCCTCCCTCAGCCCCTAGAACTCAACATCCTACTTTCTGTCTCTATGTTTCCAACTGCTCTAGGGGCCTTGTATGAGTGGATCAAGCACTGTTTCTTTTTGTGTGTGTCTATCTTCCATCACTGAGCATTATGCCTGCAAGGCTCATCCCTGCTACAGCCTGTGTCAGAATTGCCTTCCTTTTTAGGATGAATAACATTCCCTTGTATTGATAGACCATGTTTTTCTTCTCCATTCATCCATTAGTGGACACATGTAATATCTATATTCATTTCTCCTGTCATAATATTTGTGGAATAACGTCAGAAAGTCCTATGAATCAAAAGTCATTTGTGGGCTTCCTTGGTGACGCAGTGGTTGGGAGTCTGCCTGTGGATGCAGAGGACACGGGTTTGTGCCCCGGTCTGGGAAGATCCCACATGCCACGGGGTGGCTGGACCTGTGAACAATGGCCACTGAGCCTGCGCATCCGGAGCCTGTGCTCTGAAACGGAGAGGCCACGGCAGTGAGAGTCCCGTGTACCGCAAAAAAAAGTCATTTGCCATTAACTTTTTTCTTAAACATTTTTTTTTTTGTGGTACGTGGGCCTCTCACTGTTGTGGCCTCTCCTGTTGCAGAGCACAGGCTCCGGACGCACAGGCTCAGTGGCCATGGCTCACAGGCCCAGCTGCTCCGTGGCATATGGCTCCTCCCGGACTGGGGCATGAACCCATGTCCCCTGCATCAGCAGGCGGATTCTCAACCACTGCACCACCAGGGAAGCCCCTTTCATAAACTTTTTATTGTGGAAAACATCAAAGCTAAGAAAAGGCAAAAATACATGTCAGCTTCACTTGTGTCCAGGAATGAATGCTTTACCGATTCACTTTATTCCCTGTGTGTGTGTGCTATGCGTGTGCATGTGACTGTTTGCATATATATGCTGTGCATGTCCATAGTTATGTGCACTTGCACACATTAGTGTGTGCATGGGCATATGCATGCATGTGTGTTCATATGCTAGTGTGTGAATATATTTGTGCTGTGCACGTGCATATGTTTGTGTAAGTGTTGTGCTTGCCTGGGTGCACACCTTTGTGTTTGCTGGAACCACTTGCAAGTTGGTTGCAGACTGAATTGTGCTCCAGATATGTCCACACGTACCTGCTCTAACAATCCTGCATAGCCACGTAAAGGTCACAGATCTCAGGGATTTAAATGGATGGAGCAGGATGGCCTGACACAGAGTTAGTCTTCCAATGACTGTCACTACCTCGGTAACATCCTTCATACCTTCTTTAAGCCCCATTCAGGGTCCAGTTTAGACCCCCATTACATTCACTCACTTGCTCCAGGTCCCCTAAAGCTACAATGTCACAGTTGGAGAGCCCAGCCAAGGCTGGAGGTGCCCCTCCAGTTAGCCTGGCCTCCAGGCCCTGCAGTTGGCTCCTGTGTTCCCATCTCTCAGCCAGGCCCCGACTTGGATGGGGCCGCCACCTCTTTCCTCACAGGGTCCCATCACCCAGTCAAGGGGGTTCATTCTCCCCAAACACAGTATCAGGAGTGGGGCAGTGACAGTGACAGTCCCCACTGGGTCTCCTTCATGTGAGACCCTGTGCTGTGGGAAGAGCAGGTGCCCTGCCCTCAGGAGTGGGGGGCTGGGGTGTGACCTGCTGCCCACGATGGGCAGGCGGGTCCCCGGGTGGGGCGAGCCAGTGTGCAAGGAGTTCCACGGTGGGTTCTCCTCTCCAATGGCTTCTGTGTCCCTACTTCTCCCCGTGACTCCCCTCGAAGACAGCTCAGTGTCCATGCTGGCTGTCAGCCCCAGGGCATGAGGTCACCTGACCGGAAGCCATGGGAGCCATCAGCCACCGCCCCCTCTACACACACACACAGACGCACACGCTGCAGGGAAGCAGGACCTGAGTGCAGGGCTCTCAGCGGCCCTGAGCGCCCTGCCTGGAATCGGCCAGCGGAATGGACAGACCGGATCTCCCGGCCCGGAACATGCAGGACTGTCCTGCCTGGGCTTCCAGTGTGGCCACCTCCTTCTGGAAGCCTGGGAGTCTGGAATCAGGCCACTTGTTTTCTGTCCTTGCAGCAGACTGGGCTGCACTATAAGAAGAAGTTCGCGGCTCACCCGTGGATCCTGACCATCAGGTGGCCAGAGAAATTGGTAACATTTCTGTTTTGCCTGTTGTAATGACAAAGATTTTGTTCAGTTTCCTGATGTGGGTGTCCAAAGATGAGAGACCCATGTGTGTGATCTGTACCTCCTATGAGATCAGCCCTAAGCTAGTTTAAACATGATCAAGTTTTGTCTATGTGGTACATTTAGACCTCTGCATGTCCCGTCTACTGATTATGTTTAGAGCTAACCATGTGTTGTCTATGATAAGAACATTTCGACCTGACCATGTCTGTGCTAGGACTATAGGGACCTGGGTAGAGACCCGGCCTGGCCTCAGCACTGGGAAGCTCCATGCCTGCATCTGAAGGTCAGTGCTTAGATGTCCGGGGTCTGGAGCTGAGGTGGGCTTGTCTACATAACAGCTTCTCTTCTGAGTGTGGTGACCTGGTCCTCCCAAGGGTCAGTGCTATGGTCGGGGCCTTCGTCTTAATCCCTGCAAGGCTCACCTTCCCTGGGGCTCGTGGAGAATCCTCAGGAGGGCTACCTGGCAATAATTCCAATTCACCAGCATGTACATGGTGCATAGAGAGGCAGGTTTAGCTGGTGAATTGATTGCCGGATACCTCAGAGTGGGCAAAAGGCCGATGGGTAACAGCTGAGGCTGCTGCTGACCTCTCCTTCCAGTCTACTGTCCCTACTCAGCAGTGTCCAGAGCTGCCCCTTAGCTTTCAGCCCTGCTGCCCTGTGAGTTTTCTCAATATGTAGGTGAGACGAGAAAGGACTGAGCCTGCCAGCACCAAGGTCGTGTGTTCAACTCTAGCATGAAAGCTTTAAAAACAGTTAAAATCACACAGAACCAAAGGGAAAAGAGGAGTTCTCTGGGACAAGTGTGGTGAGAGGAGACCCACCTGACACTTTTTCCCATCCCAGGAGGTCCCAGGAATCCAGCTTGTTTCCACATTAGGGGAGCCACCAGCAGAGCCATGATGTCCTGACCAAGGGGACGTGTGACCCCAGGTGCAGGGTCTGCGGAGGTGAGGTCACCCTGGGACTATGGACATGTGACCCAGGTGGAGGTGTCTGGGGAGGAGGGGTCACCTGTTGAGAGAGAAGGTGTGACTTTAGGTGCAGGGTCTGGGGAGGTGTGTCACCCTGGTGAGTGTGGATGTGTGACCCCAGGTATAGGGTGCGGGGACTGTGTGCGTCTTACCACATCTTCATGGGTCAGGATCACATGTACGGGGAGACTGCATATGTGCTCTTTGCCTGCACTGCGTCCTGTCCCCTTTGAGATTTCCAAACTGCATTAATGGTGTTGCCCTAGTTAACCTGTGGTTCCTTTACTTCTCTTAATCTGGTCACAATCATATGAGGTCAGTCATGTTTGAGTGTGTTGCTACTCTGTGTTCTGGTGAGTGACAACACTTGGTGGTATCCTATTAATATCATAGCATATCATATGCCTAATCTATGGGGGTCACCACGGCCTGCGTCCCCCTGGACAGAGGTCAGCTGAGCACAGACTAGCGCCCCCCCCCTAAGAATGGTCTCCCACATGCTCTGTGAGGGTACCGTGATGGCCCCTAAGGTAGGAGACTGTGTCTGGGCCTCCAACATCTGTGATGAAGAGGAGTCAAAATAGAATCTCAATTAACAAGACATAATTTTAAGAATTTATTTTAAGTGAAATAAAACACGTCACGTACCCTTTACCATCATCACCATTTTAAGTGCACGTTTCTGAGGCATCAGATCTATTCACTTTCTCATGGAGCCATCACCACCACCCCTAGAACTTTTCATCTTGCAAAACCCAAATTCCACAACCATGAGAGTCTCCCTCTCCATTCCCTCCCACTGCCCTGGCCCCCATATCCACTTCAGTCCCTGAGTTGTCGACTCCAGGGCACCCACTGGAGTGGAATCCTGCAGTGTTTGCTCACGGGTCATTTTGGAAGAGCTGACTTTCAGTCTGAAGCTCTGCCTGTTTGCATCTGAAGAATTTGCATTTAAGGAGAGGGTGTATGAGGAAGGGGGTGTATGAGGGACAAAGGTGTCCGGGGTGCAGATGAGCCAGGACCTGACCAGCTGCCTTTTGGGTCCTCTGGTCCCATCTCTTGGTCTGTGCCTCATCTGCATCATCACTGCCCCCACTGGCACCGCTGGGCTGTTGTTGTCTGAGTGAGATTCCCCTGGTGCCCTTGCTCTCCTCCCCTCCTCCTGCTGGTTGGGGCGGGAACTGCTTGCTCTGTGGTCTCTACTCCTGAGGCACGAAGGACCCTGTAGCATGGACCTGAAGAGTGTGGGGTGTGGTCCCAGGAGCATGGGGCCCACATAGGACACAACATCAGGGCGTGACAAGTGCTAGGGCTGCCTCATCACTGACAGAGAATGTTGCCAAGATCCTGCTTGGGAGGGCATGGTGGGTGGCGTGGCACCCTAGAGGCCCCATTCCTATCCTGGAGCTTGCAAAGTGCATCCCCATGGGCTCCAGATTCACTCCATATCTCAGCCATATCACTCTGTCCAGTCTTGAACTCACAAAAACGAGCTCCCTTGTCCACAACATAGGCCTGGTCCTGTTGGTATTAGGATTCTTTAATTTAGGCGTCCTGGGATAGCAGCTCTTTTTAGGCCTGAGAAGGAACAGCTCAGGAGCGTACAACAATTTCAGATGAAACTAATATTCAACGACTATCTCTAACTACTTGGTTGTTGACTTCTATCAGTATTTATTCTCCTGGTTTTAGCTCTGATGTGGGGATTACAGAGAAGTCAACATTTAAATCTTCATTATCTGTGTATTTGTAGCTTCAGTATCATTACTGACCCATAGTTTTTTATGGTTTGAAAGAGTTATTCATTTCATGTATCATGTAGAGGATTTACAATGATGATAGGGCAATTAAGATTACAATAATGGCTAGTAAATTGTTCACATTTTCTCTACCTGTGCATCTGTTGTATGTATATGAGTTAGTTTAGATGTCAATATTAGTGAAATAATATAGAGGACTAGAGAACTTATTTTAAAAATCACTATTAATGTGTGATGATGAAAATGTAAAAGTTCTTCCATAATCGGTGATGTTGTATCTTGAGAACCTAGATGAAATTTATATGCCATAGTGATATACAGGATTTTAGCCTATGATTTAACTTTGACCAATCTACATTACTTTTTACTTTTATCTCATTTATTGAGAAAGGCATAATTGTTATGGTGTTGGCTTGAAACTGGTTGAAAAGGACTTGAGTCCTTCCTTATTTTACACTTACATAGATAGGATTCTTGAAACATAGGATATGGTGGAGAGCATTTGTGTAACCATTCTAGGTTATGAGTAGGAGTTTCCACTGCTAAGACTTCTTGTTTAGATGCAAATGCTTTTCAAAATATGAAGAGTATTAGCATTACTGCTGCTACTGAGATGAATGAGCCTAAAGACAAAATATTTCATGTTGTGTGTGCCTCAGGGCACACAGACTAACGTAGTGACATCCCTGAGAGGCCAAGAAAGTGCTGCAGGAAGTCATATTTACTACTACAAATATACTTGTGAAGTGAATTTTTGCTCATGCTGAGTTAACTGTAAAACCTGAGAATAGTGGGAATCCGTGTAGGAGCCTCCCGTAATAGTGAAGACTGCTCCCATGGACATTAGGTCATGGAAGTGTGCTACTACATAGCATGTATCCTGGAGCACAATGTCTGGGGTTGAGTTGGCTAAGATGATTCCTGTCACGTACCCGGACATGTTCCGGGGCCACGTCCCTGTGAGAGACGTGCGGGATCTGGGGTGGGGCGCCAAGCGCCAAAGAGTTTGCTGGGTCCCTCCCGCCCTGGGCTGGGAGGTCGCCAACCCCTCCACCACCCCGCGGTACCCGAGACCTCCATTCCCCTGGCTGGGCGGGCAGCGGGGCCCTGCCGGGGCGGGCTGGCCACGGGGCTGGCGGTAAGGCGCACGCGCCAGAGAAGCTGGGCCTCAAGAGGCAGCCCACGGTCCCCAACCCTGTGTACGGCCATACCACCCTGAACGCGCCTGATCTCGGAAGCTAAGCAGGGTCGGGCTTGGTTAGTACTTGGATGGGAGACCACCTGAGAATACTGGGTGCTGTACGCTTTTTGCCTCCCGCCCGCCTTCTCCTTTAGTCGCCCAGGGCTGAGGCCGCCTCCGCCCCGGCCGGGCACCGCTGCAGGCCCCCACCTCCTCAGGCCCCTCCCACCACAGCGCGCGCCAGAGGGGGCGCTCCCCGCCGGCCTGGCCAGGGCTAGGGCGGCCAGAAGGCGGCTCTGGAAGGCAGCGGCACACCAGAGGCTCTGGCGGTGGCTGGCCCGGATCCAGACTCCGCCACAGGGTCGGGGCTAAGATACACGCCCATGAGTGGAAGTGCCTTATGCGCTGTAGCTCTGTTTTTTAGATGTCTTAGGAAACACCATACACTTCTGCAGAGTGGCCGTTTGCAGTTTACATCCCTTCCACCAGCATAACAAGGCTCCCTTTTCTCCATGGCTTATCCTGCATTTCTGGGTTTTACACTTTTTCACGATGGCCGTTTGACCGATGCGAAGTGAGACTTCTTTGTAGTACTGATGTGCATTGCCCGCTTGTTTCGTTGGCCAAAAAGGGCGTATGCGTTTTTTCCCTGAATATATTCAGGAAAAAAACGCATACGCCCTTTTGGGCCAACTGCATCATTGTTGAAATTCTGCCGCTTTTCAGGTGCTTTAAAGGCGACTCCAATCTACCTCTTGAAAACTGTTTCCTCCAATACTGCCTTGATCTCAAATCCTCTTCATTTCCTTACCTCAGTATATGTTTGGACAATTGTTATCACTTATAACACTGCAGGTTTGTGAATTGCAGTGCCCCTGAGCTCCATTTTTCAACT
Source organism: Kogia breviceps (assembly GCF_026419965.1). Taxonomy (NCBI): domain Eukaryota; kingdom Metazoa; phylum Chordata; class Mammalia; order Artiodactyla; family Physeteridae; genus Kogia; species Kogia breviceps. Next base: position 31,431,706 of record NC_081320.1, read on the forward strand.
CACCTTTTTGGAGTTGGCCGCAAAACCACAGGATTGCTTCAGGCCCTTTTCTGGTTCCAGGGGGCAGGCTGAGCCTTTGGTTAATTCTTCTTCCTGATTGGAAATTAGAGTGACATGTGCCTGTCCAAACACCTAGAGCTGGTCTCTCATTGGTTCCCCCTCTTCCCGTTCATCCTCTGGACAAATTGCAAACTGTACGAAACAGGAGGTTAAATAAAGGTGCTGATTCTCCAAGTGCGGAGATTGTTAATAAAGCGGCTGGAATGGCAAACCCGAGCACCAGGGATGAAAAATGAGATGTGTTTTAGAAACATTTCCCGATCACACAATGTACCATCCTATGAGTTTCCCATGCATGTTTTAGCTGTAGGAAGATTCCCTTGAACCTGGAGAGTTGGGACCCATGGAATGGGTACCACGCAGTATTACTTTAAAGGGTCTGCATGTGCTCACCCAACCTCACCAATCCTCTTGGCCCCAAGAGTGTCCAGCCTTATGTCTCATCCAGTTGTGTGTCTAGATGTGGTCAATCAAGGTTTCATCACAGCCCCTGAAAGAATTTTGTAAGAATGTTTCTCTCTTTCACTGTTTGTTTTTTTAATTTTTATTTTTTTTATAATTTATTTTTAATGGGGTTCAGCTGACTTTCAATGCTGTGTTTATGCTGTTTTACACCCAGCTGATTCACTTACAGAGAGATATCAATAAATACTTTTTTTTTTTCGTTACGCAGGCCTCTCACTGTTGTGGCCTCTCCCGTAGTGGAGCACAGGCTCCGGACGCGCAGGCTCAGCGGCCATGGCTCACAGGCCCAGCCGCTCCATGTCATGTGGGATATTCCCGGACCAGGGCACGAACCCATGTCCCCTGCATCGGCAGGCAGACTCTCAACCACTGCGCCACCAGGGAAGCCCAATAAATACTTTTTAAGATTCTTACTAGGCAGATGTATTCTTCTGCAGTGAATAGGATGTGTTGAGTCCAGTTCATTGAGCAATGAGTAGGTCATGTCTATTACATATTTGGTTTATGGAACGGTATCTGTACTCACTTGAAACTCATTTTATGCATCACCCCACCTCACCTTTCCCCTTAAGCAGCCATAAGTGTGTTTTCTAAATGTGTGACTCTGTGTTCTGTTTTGTAATTCAGTTCATGTGTAGCAATTTTTCGAAAGCCCCGGTAAGTGATATGTTACCATAAGTTTCTTTTTCTGTCTGACTTATTTTACTTAACATCATCGTTCCTAAATATACTCATTATGCTGTTAGTAGCCTTATGATATTGATTTCATGGCTGAGTTATATTCCATTGTACATAAGTACCACAACTTGTTTACCCATTTTTCTCTTTCCTAGGATATTTTCAGTGTACCCAAGCCGAGGTCCTTGCAAACCAAGCAGCCCTAAACTTTGAGGTGCCCGTGTTCTGTCGATTTTTGGTTCTCTGAATATATACGCCAATGAGTGGAAGTGCCCTATGCATTGTAGTTCTGTTTTTTAGATGTTTTAGGAAACACCATACACTACTCCAGAGTGGCCGTTGGCAATTTACATCCCGCTCATCAGTGTCACAAGACTCCCTTTTCTCCATGGCCTGTCCTGCATTTCTGGTTTTTACACTTTTCCAGGATGGCCCTTTTGACAGATGGGAAGTGAGACTTCTTTGTAGTGCTGATTTGCATGCCCTGCTTGTTTGCTTGGCCAAAAAGAGTGTATGTATTTTTGCTAAATATATTTAGGAAAAATATATGTTTTGGCCAACTGCATCATTTGCGAAGTTCTGCCACTTTTCATGTGCTTTAAAGGCGACTCCAACGTACCTCTTGAAAACTTTTTCCTGAAATTTTGCCTTGCTTTCGAATCTTTTTCGTTGCCTTACCTCAGTGTATTTTTGGAAGATCGTTATCATTTATAACCCTGCAGGTTTGTGAATTGCAGTGCCCCTGAGCTCCATTTTTAAGTCCTCTTTTGGGAACTAGCCACAAAACCACAGGATTGCTACAGGCTCTATTGTGGTTCCAGGGGGCAGGCTGAGCCTTTGGTTAATTCTTCTTCCTGATTGGAAATTAGAGTGGCATGTGCCTGTCCAAACATCTAGAGCTGGTCTCTCATTAGTTCCCCCTCTTCCCGTTCATCCTCCTTACAAATTCCTAACTGTACAAAACAGGAGGTTAAATGTGCTGATTCTGCAAGTGGGGAGCTTGTTAGAAAAAAGGCTGCAGGGGTGAAGCCGACTACCAGGAGCTGAGGAGATGACGTGTCATTTCCAAACTCTTCCCGATCAAACGGTGTACCATCTTCTGGGTGTCAGGCATGTTTTAGCTGTAGGTAGAGCCCCTTTCATGTAAGGAGAACACCAGGGATTTTTCCAAATCAGTGTCTCCCCGAACCCCAAATTGGGAAATTTTTAAGCTACGGGTACATGTATGATCATTAAGGGCCTTGGGCAGTAGGCAGAGTCCGAGCTTTAGATGATTGAAATCTTCAGGGCAGAAGAGCTCACCATCGACCTCCTTTAGGTTACATTTTATCTATCGTTGATAGATGATGTAGATATAGTTATGTATTCTTTTGCAGATGTTTTCCCCTTATAGGTTATTACACAATATTGAATGTTGTTCCCCGTGTTATACAGAAGTTCCTTGTTGACGATCTATTTTATACATCACAGTTTGTATGTGTTAATCCTAAACTCTTAATTTATCCCTCCTCCCGCGTTTCCCCTTTGGTAATAATACGTTCTAAGATTTTATACTTCTCAGACATGGGGGAGTTGAAGGAGAGGTATAATTTTCAATGGAAAAGCAATCAAAACAAGATTGAAGCTTCAGCCAAGATTATTAGATGTATTGTACATCGTTGGAAAGAAATCACGTCATTTCTCTAATGTTGACCTGACAAATAAGACAAAGCCCTCCACTGAACTTGCTTATAATAAAGTGATGGAAATATCAAATGGAAGTGTTAGAAACATCTTATTTTACACGAGCCTTACACACTGCTCTATGTTAATTACAGTTTGGCTCACACATCTGTTCATTGAAGGTACAATGTTCTCAATTTCTGTTACTGATCCTACAGAGTGGTCCCAACAAGGGTCCCCCTGCCCAGGGTCACTGGAGCCAAAAGAACGAGACTGAGTTTGCTTCAGAAGCAAAGGAAACTTTATATTTTGATCAGAGAATGGAGAGGTGAGAGCGTGCGCTCCCCCGTGGGCTGTGGGACAGGCTGCTGGGTAGGGATCCCGGCAGCGTCAGCGGGAGGGAGGCGCAGAGCTCTCCATGGCCCGGGTTGGCTGGAGCTCAGGCTCTATGTCGCCGAGTCTGCACGGGGCCCCGAGAGCTGAGGTGTCGGCCCAGCCATTTTGCAGTAGGAAATCGGGTCTGAAGTGCCGGGTGTGGGACCTCTGCATGTGGAAACCTAGGAGCATGTGAAATTAGACAAAGCACAAAGGAAAAAAAAGGTTAGATTTTATTTTATTGCCCAGATTCTATTTTTATCTCCCAGGAATTTTTAGTGGGCTTTGCCGGCGACAAACCCCTCCTCTGCCTTTTGTCCCGTTCCTCATTCTTGGGGGGCTGAGGGTGCAGACCCCTCTTCTGCAACTGCTTCGTGCTGAGTTGGGAGTCCTCATACCTGTGGGGGAGGGGCAGAACTGCTCCCTGGCAGCCTCCAGGTGAGGTTGATTGTCCCCAGGCCTCCTCTCTCACTGCTTGTCTGCCTGAGCACCAGCATTTGAAGTGCTTAGATTCTAATGACTTTTGAGGGTCCAGGAAAGATGTGCAGAGTTGCTGGGGGGCGGCAGCTTTACCCCACCCCACATTTGTTTGGCCACATTAGGCTGAGGGTTTCTGCCAGCCTAGATGCTCTGACCAGTAGTCTGCGCTTTCTTCAATTAGGCCCCTGAATTAACGTACAAACAGCACCAGGTGTCAGAGCCCTGCCTGCTCAACTCCCAGACAGTCCAGGGCCGGTGATGATCCAGGACCATGACGGCCACTGAGTCAACGGCCTTTTGAAGTAGCCAGGAGTCCAGCCGGTCTCATTGGCTGCCGTCACCGCGGTGTCTGTAGGCTTTTCTATGGTGACAGCGTTATTTACGGTTTCCCCGCCAAGCTTATTAGCTCCGCTCTGGGTGCAGTAAGTCCTGCAAGCAGTAGTCTGCTCTTTGGGGGCACACTCTTGTTGTTTTCTGAGAGAAGCTCCAGGTCAAGTGATGGTCACACGAGTCGTCATGGGGGTCTGTTGCCCCCGGTTGTCTCTCTGGAGGCTGGAGTTGGAGGGCCTCCTCACTCGAGGTCAGTGTGCCCACGGAGCAATCCCTGCAACTTCAGGGCCTGGTGGGTGGTTAGGATCACCACGTGGGGTCCTTTTCTCTTGGGAGGGACCTGGCCTTGCAGGCTGCTGATTTCCAGGTTTTTCGATACCCCCAGTATCCTGGCCGGATGAGGTGGCGGGCCAAGCCCTTGGTGACCGTAGTTTCTCCTACCTGGAGGGCATTCTTGCGTTGTTCCATTTCAAGTGGTCCCAGTTTTTGCACTGATACTCCAAGGGCGATTCACCTTCAACTGGGAATGTAAAGGTCAAAGGGTTTAGTTAAATTAGGGAGTTTCAGGGCAAGGGTCTGAATTGACTGCTCTTTCCATTCTTCAATGGCCACTTCTGGATTCTATTCAAAAGGATCATCATCTTTTCCTTTCAGTGTTTCATATCGAGGCCCAGCTATTAGACTGTAGTTAGGATCCAGATGCAGTAAACCCCGGCCTCCCCAGGAACCCCTAAGCTGTCTTCTAGTTTTAGAAGGGGTACGGCTGCAAATGGCTTCTTCCCTTTCCTGGGATGGCCTTCTCTGACCTTCTGTGAGAGTGAAGCCCAGGCAGGTCACCTTAGTCTGTGATATTTTAGCCTTTTTCTTGGACACCTTCTATCCTTTATTGGCTAAGTAGTTCAGAGACCTCCTTAGTAGGGCTGGCGATCAGAATGTCATCTGCCTATTGAAGGAGGGTTCCCTTTTCCAGAGGTAGAAGTTTTAGGTCTTTAGCTAACGTTTCCCCAAAGATGGTGTGGGAATTTTTGAACCCTTGGGGCAGGACGCCTCAGCGGTATTGTTTCTGTTGTATGTTGAGTCCTGCCACTCACAAGCCAAAACTTCTTGTGACTCTGGGATAATGGAATACAGAAGAAGGCATCATTGAAGTCTAATACAGAATAGCATGTTCTGGTGGATGGTAGAATGACCAGCAGTGTGTAGGAATTAGGAACTACTGGATATATATCCTCGGTGGCTTCACTGACTGTCCTGACATCCTTTACCAGGTCGCCAGCAGCCCATGGGGCTCTCGTGGTCAGGCCAATCTCAGGATATGGAGCTCACCTGGGCAGGTACCCTGCAGCCCACGGGGCTCTTGTGGTCAGGCCCCTCCCAGGATACGGAGCTCACCTGGGCATGTCCCCAGCAGCCCACGGGGCTCTCGTGGTCAGGGCCCTCCCAGGATATGGAGCTCACCTTTGCAGGTATCCAGCAGCCCTCGGGGATCTAGTGGTCAGGCCCCTCCCAGGATTTGGAGCTCCCCTGGGCAGGTACACCGGCAGGGCTGGGCACACAGGAACTGTGCCCATAGCCCTCATTGCAGAGCACCCCCAGCTCACCTGTTGGTCAGAGCTGCCCCAGAGCACCTCAGAGCAGAACTTGAACTAACAAACAGCGGCTCCGACAGGTCTGTGACCCTGACCTTCACTCTGTGCGGCCTCCCTCTGCCAAGTCTTCCAGAAGCTTCCACTGCAACCGGGGCACCAGGCCTTTGTCTCCACCCACCACCCCTCCTCTCCCTGACTCCTGGGTTCCTCTCATTAAGAGAGGGTCTTCTTGAAGTTGTCTCCCACTCATGGACCAGATAAAATGATTAGAAAACAAGCTAGAGCTGCAGCCCCTTGTCTATCCTGACCCTCAGGATGCCACACCTGTTCCTTGGACCTGGCTGGTGCAGCAAGGCCCATTTTCTGCAACTGTGAGCCCCTGAGAGGCGAGGATTGGCTGATCTGGGCAGCCTGACCTGGCCGGCCAGCCCTTCTCAGCTGTGCCTGGGCTGAGGTCAATATAAACACCCCTCCAAGCAGCAAGAGTCCCTGCAGCTGTACCTGACGTCATATTCTCTGCCCTGTCAGCAGTCTCGGGGCTGGGCTTGTGGGAGGGAGTAGGGCCTGCGGCTCTGTGGGTGCCCCAGTGTGAGTGGGGCTCTGCTGGACTTTCTGAAGGAGTTGCCAGGCTGCCACCTGCTAAAGAAGAGGATGTATTACCCATACCTGCCGCTGGAATTTCTCCCCGGGCAAAGGTGAGGAAGGGAAAAAAAACAATGAGGGCTGGGACAGGAGGGGTACGTCAGGCAGGGAAATAGAAAGCTTCCATAAGAGTGCCTGGGGCCAGGACCAGCCTGGCTGACCTCCAGGCACCAAGTCGGCCTGTGTACCGTGGCTGTTGTGGCTCCACGGCCCTTCCTCTAGGCTTTCAAGTACTTGCACACATTTTTACCTGGGAAGAGTGGGAACAGTTCAGTAGCAGCCAGCCTGGGGCTCAGCTCACGTTTACTCAGAGATGCCTCGGCACCGTCCCCCAGCTTTGCAATGAGGACGCTCCTTGCGGGGGCGCTGCTGGCTGCATGGGAGACGATTCCCCACCTCTGACCAACTTCAGAATTGTTCGCCACTGGAGCAAGTGCCCTGATAGGGTTTTCCTCTGTATGACCAGTGGGTTATGTTTTTCTTCTTTTTTGGTTCAAGGTAGGTTTTATTCCTCTTCTTGCATTTATAGATATAAACATGGAAATAATTCATTCATATAAATATGTCTATGGGAAGGAAAATGCTTTTTTCTCTTTTTTAAATATTATTGTTTTAATTTTTGAATTTAATTTAATTTATTTTTTATACATCAGGTTCTTATTGGTTATCTATTTTATACATATGTGTGTATATGTCAATCCCAGTCTCACAATTCATCCCACCACCACCACCCCTCCACTTTCCCCCCTTGGTGTCCATACATTTGTTCTCTACATTTGTGTCTCTATTTCTGCCTTGCAAACTGGTTCATCTGTATCGTTTTTCTAGGTTCCACATGTATGCATTAATATTTGTTAATATTTGTTTTTTCTGTTTCTGACTTCATTCACTCTGTATGAGAGTATGTAGATCTATCCACGTCTCTACAAATAACCCAATTTCATTCCTTTATATGGCTGAGTAATATTCCATTTTATATATGTACCACATCTTTTCCATTCGTCTGTCTATGGGCGTTTAGGTTGTTTCCATGACCTGGCTATTGTAAATAGTGCTGCAATGAACATTGTGGTGAATGTGTCTTTTTGAATTATGGTTTTCTCTGGGTATATGCCCAGTAGTGGGATTGCTGGGTCATATGGGAATTCTATTTTTAGATTTTTAAGGAACCTCCGTACTGTTCTCCATAGTGACTGTATCAATTTACATTCCCACAAATAGTGCAAGAGGGTTCCCTTTTCTCCACACCACCTCCAGCATTTGTTGTTTGTAGATTTTCTGATGATGTCCGTTCTAACTGGTGTGAGGTGATACCTCATTGTAGTTCTGGCTTATATTTCTCTAATAATTAGTGATGTAGAACAGCTTTTAATGTGCTTCTTGGCCATCTGTATGTCTTCTTGGGACAAATGTCTGTTTAAGTCATCTGCCCATTTTGGGATTGGGTTGTTTGCTTTTTTTTACTGTTGAGTTCCATGAGCTGTTTATATGTATTGGAGATTAATCCTTTGTCTGTTGATTCGTTTGCAAATATTTTCTCCCATTCTGAGGATTGTCTTTTCATCTTGTTTGTAGTTTGCTTTGCAAAAGCTTTTAAGTTTCATTTGGTCCCATTTGTTTGTTTTTTATTCCATTACTCTAGGAGGTGGATCAAAAAAGATCTTGCTGTGATTTATGTCAAAGAGTATTCTTCCTATGTTTTCCTCTAAGAGTTTTATAGTGTCTGGTCTTACATTTCAGTCTCTAATCCATTTTGAGCTTATTTTTGTGTATGGTGTTAGGGAGTGTTCTAATTGCATTCTTTTACATGTAGCTGTCCATTTTTCCTAGCACCACTTATAAAGAGACTGTCTTTTCTCCATTGTATATCCTTGCCTCCTTTGTCATAGTTTAGTGGACCATAGGTGTGTCGGTTTATCTCTGGGCTTTTTTTTTTCTTTTACATCTTTATTGGAGTATAATTGCTTTACAATTGTGTTAGTTTCTGCTGTATAAAAAAATCAGCTATACGTATACATATAACACCATATCCCCTCCCTCTTGCACCTCCCTCTCACCCCCTTATCCCACCCCTTTAGGTGGACACAAATTGCCGAGCTGATCTTCCTGTGCTATGTGGCTGCTTCCCAGTAGCTATCGATTTTACATTTGGTAGTGTATATATGTCCATGCCACTGTCTCACTTTGTCCCAGCTTACCCTTCCCCCTCCCCGTATCCTCAAGTCCTTTCTCTACGTTTGTGTCCTTAATCCTTTCCTGCCCCTACGTTCTTCATGAACTTTGTTTTAGATTCCATATATATGTGTTAGCATACGGTATTTGTTTTCCTCTTTCTGACTTACTTCACTCTGTAGGACAGACTCTAGATCCATCCACCTCGCTACAAATAACTCAATTTCGTTTCTCTTTATGGCTGAGTAATATTCCATTATATATATGTGCCACAACTTCTTTACCCACTTATCTGTCGATGAACACTTGGGTTGCCTCTATGTCCTGGCTATTGTAAGTAGAGCTACAATGAACATTGTGGTACATGACTCTTTTTGAATTATGGTTTTCTCAGGGTAAATGTCCAGTAGTGGGATTGCTGGGTCGTGTGGTAGTTCTATTTTTAGTTTTTAAGGAACGTCCATACCGTTTTCCCTAGTGGCTATATCAATTTACATTCCCACCAACAGTGCAAGAGGGTTCCCTTTTATCCAATAAATGTCTCTCCAGTATTTATTGTTTGTAGATTTCTGGATGATGGCCATTCTGACTTGTTGTGAGGTGATACCTCACTGTAGTTTTCATTTGCATTTCTCTAATGATTAGTGATGTTCAGCATCCTTTCATGTGTTTGTTGGCAACCTGTATGTCTTTTTTGGAGAAATGTCTATTTAGGTCTTCCACCCATTTTTGGATTCGGTTGTTTGTTTTTGTGATATTGAGCTACATGAGCTGCTTTTTGGAGATTAATCCTTTGCCATTTGCTTCATTTGAAAATATTTTCTCCCATTCTGATGGTTGTCTTTTCGTCTTGTTTATGTTTTCCTTTGCTGTGCAAAAGATTTTGTTTCATTAGGTCCCATTTTTTTTTGTTAGTTTTTGCAGTACACGGGCCTCTCACTCTTGTGGCCTCTCCCGTGGTGGAGCACAGGCTCCGGACGCGCAGGCTCAGTGGCCATGGCTCACGTGCCCTGCCGGTCCGGGCATGTGAGATGTTCCCGGACTGGGGCACGAACCTGTGTCTGCTGCATTGGCAGGTAGGCTCACAACCACTGCGCCACCAGGGAAGCCCCATAGGTCCCATTTTTTAATTTTTGTTTTCATTTCCATTTCTCTAGGAGGTGGGTTTAAGAGGATCTTGCTGTGATTTATGTCATAGAGTGTTCTGCTTAAGTTTTCCTCTAAGGGCTTTATAGTGTCTGGTTTTACATTTCAGTCTCTAATCCATTTTGAGTTTATTTTTGTGTATGGTGTTAGGGAGTGTTCTAATTTCCTTCTTTTACATGTAGCTGTCCAGTTTTCCCAGCATCACTTACTGAAGACACTGTCTTTTCTCCATTGTATACCCTTGCCTCTTTTGTCATAGATTAGTTAACCATAGGTACATGTGTTTGTCTGTGCTTTCCATCCTGTTCTATTGATCTATATTTCTGTTTTTGTGTCAGTACCATATTGTCTTGATTACTGTAGCTTTGTAGTATAGTCTGAAGTCTGGAAGTCTCAATCCTCCAGCTCTTTTTTTTTTTTTTTCCTCTAAAGACTGCTTTGGCTACCCAGGGTCTTTTGTGTCTCCCTACAAATTTTAAGATTTTTTGTTCTAGTTCTGTAGAAGATGCCGCCGGTAATTTGATAGGGATTGCATTGAATCTGTAGATTGCTTTGGGTAGTATAGTCATTCTCACAATATTGATTCTTCTAATCCAAGAACATGGTATATGTCTCCATTTGTTTATATCATCTTTGATTTCATTCATCAGTGTCTTATAGTTTTCTGAGTACAGGTCTTTTACTTCCTTTGGTAGGTTTATTCCTAGGTATTTTATTCTTCTTTTTGCAGTGGTAATGGGATATTTCCTTAATTTCTTTTTCTGATCTTTCATTGTTAGTGTATAGGAATGCAAGAGATTTCTGTGCATTCATTTTGTATCCTGCAACTTTATCATATTCATTGATTAGCTCTAGTAGTTTTCTGGTGGCATCTTTAGGATTCTCTATCTATGGTATCATGTCATCTGCAAACAGTGACAATTTTACTTCTTCTTTTCCAATTTGTATTTCTTTTTCTTCTCTGATTGCTGTGGTTAGGACTTCCAAAACTATGTTGAATAATAGTGATGAGAGTGGACATCCTCGTCTGGTTCCTGATCTTAGAGGAAATGCTTTCAGTTTTCCACCATTGAGAATGATATTTGCTGTGGGTTTGTCATATATGGCCTTTATTATGTTGAGGTAGTTTCCCTCTATGCCCACACTCTGCAGAGTTTGTTTTTTTTTTTTTTTTTTATCATAAATGGGTGTTGAATTTTCTCAAAATCTTTCCCTGCATCTATTGAGATGATCATATGGTTTTTATTCTACAATTTGTTAATATGGTGTATCACATTGATGGATTTGTGTATATTGAAGAATCCTTGCATCTCTGGGATAAACCCCACTTGATCATGGTGTATGATCCTTTTAGTGTTGTTCGATTCTGTTTGCTAGTATTTTATTGAGGATTTTTATATCTATATTCATCAGTGATATTGGCTTCTAATTTTCTTTCCTTGTAGTATCTTTGTCTGGTTTTGGTGTCAGGGTGATGATGGCCTCATAGAATGAGTTTGGCAGTGTTCCTTCCCCTGCAATTTTTTGGAAGAGTTTGAGAAGGTTGAGTGTTAGCTCTTCTCTAAATGTTTGGTAGAATTCACATGTGATGCCCTCTGGTTCTGGGCCTTTGTTTGTTGGAAGATTTTAAATCACAGTTTCAATTTCATTGCTTGGGATAAGTTTGTTCTTATTTTCTATTTCTTCCTGGTTCAGTCTTGGAAGGTTATCCCTTTTGAAGAATGTGTCCATGTCTTCCAGGTTGTCCATTTTAGTGGCATAAAGTTGCATGTAGTAGTCTCTCATGATGCTTTGTATTTCTGTGGTGTCTGTTGTAAGTTCTCCTTTTTCATTTCTAATTTTATTGATTTGAGTCCTTTCCCTCTTTTTCTTGAGTCTGGCTAAAGGTTTATCATTTTTGTTTATCTTCTCAAAGAACCAGCTTTTAGTTTTACTGATCTTTCCTGTGGTTTTTCTTTGTTTCTATTTCATTTATTTCTGCTCTGATCTTTATGAGTTCTCTCCTTCTACTAACTTAGGGTTTTGTTCTTCTTTCTCTACTTCCTCTAGGTGTAAGTTTAGATTGTTTATTTGAGATTTTTCTTGTTTCTTGAGGTAGGTTTGTATCGCTATAAACTTTCCTCTTAGAACTGCTTTTGCTGAATCCCAAAGGTTTTGGATCATCGTGTTTTTGTTGCCATTTGTCTCTAGGTAGTTTTTGATTTCCTCTTTTATTTCTTCAGTGATCTCTTGGTTATTTAGTGACATATTATTTAGCCTCCACGTGTTTGTGTGTTTTTACGGTTTTTTTCCCCTGGAATTGATTTCTAATCTCATACCATTGTGGTCGGAACAGCTGATTGATATGATTTCAGTTTCCTTAAACTTACTGAGGCTTTATTTGTGACCCAAGATGTGATCTATCCTGGAGAATGTTCCATGTGCAGTTGAGAAGAACGTATAATCTGCTGTTTGGGGATGGAATGTCCTATAAATATCAATTAAATCTATCTGGTCTATTGTGTCATTTAAAGTTTGTGTTTCCTTATCAATTTTCTGTCTGGATGATCTCCATTGATGTAAGTGAAGTGTTCAAGTCCCCTGCTATTATTGTGTTACTGTTGATTTCCTCTTTTATAGCTGTTAGCAGTTGCCTTATATATTGAGGTGCTCCTATGTTGGGTACATATATATTTATAATTGTTACGTCTTCTTCTTGGATTGATCCCTTGATCATTTCGTAGTGTCCTTCCTTGTCCCTGGTAACATTCCTTATTTTAAAGTCTATTTTATCTGATATGAGTATTGCTACTCCAGCTTTCTTTTGATTTTCATTTGCATGGAATATATTTTTTCATTCCCTCACTTTCAGTCTGTTTGTGTCCCTAGGTCTGAAATGGGTCTCCTGTAGACAGAATATATATGGGTCTTGTTTTTGTATCCATTCAGCGAGCCTGTGTCTTTTGGTTGGAGCATTTAATCCATTCACGTTTAGAGTAATTATCGATATGTATGTTCCTATTACTATTTTCTTAATTATTATGGGTTTGTCTTGGTGGGTCATCTTCTTCTCTTGTGTTTCCCACTTAGAGAAGTTCCTTTAGCATTTGTTGTAGAGCTGGTTTCATGGTGCTGAATTCTCTTAGATTTTGCTTGTCTGTAAAACTTTTGATTTCTCTGTCAAATCTGAATGAGATCCTTGCTGGGTGGAGTACTCTTGGTTGTAGGTTCTTTCCTTTCATCACTTTAAATTTATCATGCCACTCCCTTCTGGCTTCCAGAGTTTCCGCTGAGAAATCAGCTGTTAACCTTATGGGAGTTCCCTTGTATGTTATTTGCCATTTTCCCCTTTCAATCATTTTCAATCATTTTTCTTTGTCTTTAATTTTTGTCAATTTGATTACTATGTGTCTCGGCATTTTTCTCCTTTGGTTTATCCTGCCTGGGACTCTCTGTGCTTCCTGGACTTGGGTGGCTATTTCTTTCCCCATGCTAGGGAAGGTTTTGACTATAATCTCTTCAAATATTTTCTCGGGTCCTTTCTCTCTCTCTTCTCCTTCTGGGACCCCTATAATGCGAATGTTGTTGCGTTTAACATTGTCCCAGAGGTCTCTTAGGGTGTCTTCTTTTATTTTCATTCTTTTTCTTTATTCTGTTCCATGGCAGTGATTTCCACCTTTCTGTCTTCCAGGTCACTTATCCATTCTTTTCCCACAGTTATTCTGCTACTCATTCCTTCTAGTGTATTTTTCATTTCAGTTATTGTATTGTCTGGTCATTCGCCTACAGGGTCACTGCTCCTTCCCCTGGGTCCTGACGTGCACACTACTTTGAGTGTGCCCTCCAAGAGTGGAGTCTCTGAGTGCAGTTGAGACTCTGAGTGGAGTCGAACAGACTCTGGGTCCTGTAAAGCTTTGATGCTTTGTGGTTCTAGAAATCCTATAGGAGAAGGTCCACAGCAGGTGAAGCTAATGCTGTCAGTAGAGGTGGTGAAGCCAAAGACCTGAATTTCCGACTAGAGGTGCCGATGTACATACAGGACAAAATCATTTCGTGTCAATGTAGTTCAGGCACGTTTAAGATGAATGCAGTCACGTTAATGCCTAATGTATTCTATCCTGTGTGTCTCCTCAGGGACCCCCTCCTCAGTTCCCGAGGCTCCTGTAAGTCATGTACAGGGGAATGGAGAGTGGGCTCTGTCCAGCCTGAGCCCTGAGTTACCCTGTGTGTATCTTAGGATACTTTGTATTTCCGTGGTGTCTGTTGTAACATCATCTGTTTCATTTCTGACTTATTTGGGCTCTCTTTTTTAAAAAAAGAAAAAAAATTTTGGTTGTGTTGGGTCTTCGTTTCTGTGCAAGGGTTTTCTCTAGTTGCGGCAAGCAGGGACCACTCATCGCGGTGTGCGGGCCTCTCACATCGTGGCCTCTCTTGCTGTAGAGCACAGGCTCCAGATGCATAGGCTCAGTAGTTGTGGCTCACGGGTCTAGTTGCTCTGCTGCATGTGGGATCCTCCCAGACCAGGGCTCAAACCCATGTCCCCTGCATTAGTAGGCAGATTCTCAACCACTGTGCCACCAGGGAAGCCCTAATTTTTATTTTTTATCAGAGCAAATTTGATTAAAATGTTTTGTTTGTTCTAGGTGTGCAAGATGTGGTTCTTTTACACATATACATATATCTATACTACTTCGGATCGTTTTCTCATGTAGGTTATGACACAATGTTGAGTAGGCTTCTCTTGGTATGCTGTAGGTCTTTGGTGATTATACATTTCACATGTGTTTGTATATCTATGTTAACCCCAATATCCTAACATATCCAATCCTCACACCTTTCCATTGGGTAAACCATAAGTTTGTTTAATGAATCTGTGATTGACTTTCTCTGTGGAAATATCTTCATTGGTATCAATTTTTAGCTAACACCTATAAGTGATATTATAGGATATGTGTCTTTTGCTGTCTAACTTGGTACAATTTGCCTGATTACCTCTAGAATCATCTACGGTGCTGAAAATGGCATTTTTTTCACTTTTTTCCCTAGCGAATATTCCATCTGTGCATGTATCAGTTCTTCTTTGTCCACTCAACACTTGATGTACTTTATGGTTGCCTCCATGTCTTAGCTATTGTAACACCGCTGCGATGCACATTTGCCTGCCTGTGTCTTTCCAATATTGTCTTCTTATGTTATAGGCCCAGGAGTGGGCCTCCTGTACCATATGGTAGCTCAGTGTTTACCTTTTAAAGGCACCACCATTCTGTTCTCATTAGTGGCTCTTTCCAGGTTACATCCCACTTAAAGTTGAGGGTATGCATTTCTCCAAAACACCTTCAGCATTTATTGTTTGTAGATTTCTTGCTGATGGTTATTCTTCCTGGTGTGAGTTGATACCTCTTTGTGGTTGAATTTGCATGTGTCTCATAATCCGTTGAAATTGAGCTTTAAGGCATGTCCTTTTTCTTTTTCAAAGTGTGATTACAGCTTAGTTCTTCAAAGTGTTTTTTTAAAGTATGTGTCACATTTTAAATTCTTTGGCCATTACCTCCCTCAAGATATTTTGAGGGCAGGTTTCATTAACAGCCCTGCAGTGCTTATTCATATGAAGTGACCATTAGCACAGGCTTTAAATTGCGTTTGCAGGTAACGGCCAGAGGGTGGCAGCCTTTCTCCATTCCCCACGCTGTTACTAGGGAAACAGACCTTGTGGCCAGTGGTGTTCCTTGGTTATAAATTAGAGTGGAATGTGCACGGATAAAACCACAAAAGCTGATGTCTCTTTACTTCTGTTTGTTTTTTAAATTTAATTTATATTTTTATTGGAGTAATATTCCATTGTGTACATGGACCATTTCTTCTTGGTGCATTCCTCTGTTGATGGACTTATTCATTGCTTCCAAGTGTTGGCTATGTTAAATATTGCTGGAGTGCAGTATTGCCAGCCTGTGACTTTTTGTTTCTCATTTTCTGAGGTGATAGGTCCAGCAGTGGGTGTGACTGATTGACTAATCGCTCCATGTGTACCTTTTCAAAGCACCTCCATTGTGTTTTCATTAGTGGCTCTTGCCACGTCCCCCTCAGAACCTAGGTTACGCATTTCTCCACAATCCCTTTAACATTTATTGTTTGCAGCATTTTTGCTTATGGCCATTCTGACTGCTGTGAGCTGATATGTTTTGTAGTTTGGGTTTGCATGCCTTTAAAAATTCCTAAAATTCATCATTTTCCACGCCTTTTTCTTTTCTGTTAAGAAAAAAAAAAAGAAAAAACTGTGAGTATAATATACCTCTTGAAATTGTCTTCTTGGAAGGTTGCTCTGTTTTGAATTTTTGGTCGATTTTCGACCTCAGGAGTTTTTTGGAGGGAAGGTGTCATTTACAGGCCTACAATGATTGTGAATATTTAGTGACCATTAGCAGTGGGTTTAAAGCTGCTGTTGTGGGAAACGGCCAAAAAGAGGCAGCATTTCTCCATTCCCAAATCTGGGTACTAGGGCAGCAGAGTTTTTCTGAAAGTCGTGTTCCTAATTTGTAAATTAGAATGGAATGTGCTAGGAGAAACGTCCATAAGTTTATGACTCATTACTTGTTGGTTGTATTATGTTTTGTAATCGGGGTAATGATTAGAATATTGTTGGTCCTAGGTGTACACAATCATTTGTACATTATATATGTCTATTCACGTACAGATCATCTTCCCATGTAAAATATTAGAGTGTTCCGTAGACCTCCCTTGCTAGATGGTTGGTCTTTTGACATATGTATATAGTAGTTATTGTTATATGTATAGTAACACTAATCTTAATTTATCCATTCCCCCCACCCTTTCCTTTTAGACAAGCATAGAATTTTCTAAGTCTGTGAGTGTCTTTCTCTGTGGAAATATATTCATTTGTTTCAGTTATTAGATAATGCCTATAACTGATACCATAGGATATAGGTCTTTGCTTTCTGACTTACTCACGTTCTGTGATTATCTCCAAGCTCACTTATGGTGCCTCAAAGAGCACTGTTTCATTGTTTTCCATGGCTAATATTCCATTGTGTACATGGACCACTTCTTTATCCATTCATCTGTTGATGGACTTTTTCGCTGCTTCACACTCTTGGCTATTGTGAATAACGCTGCAGGACAGCTTTTGCAACCCGGGTTTTCTCGATTCTGCTCTTCTCAATTGAGAGGCCCAGTGGTGTGACTGCTGGATCGAATGGTACCTCCATTTTTACTTTTAAGCGCAGCTCCTTTGTGTTCTCATTATTGGCTGTTACCACTTTACATCTCACCAGCAGCTAGAAGTTACACAATTCTCTAAAAACGCTTCAGCATTTATTGTTTGTAGCCTTTTTGCTGATGGTCAGT
The DNA here is from genome assembly GCF_026419965.1 of Kogia breviceps. Classification (NCBI taxonomy): domain Eukaryota; kingdom Metazoa; phylum Chordata; class Mammalia; order Artiodactyla; family Physeteridae; genus Kogia; species Kogia breviceps. The sequence continues at coordinate 31,448,646 of NC_081320.1, forward strand.
CGACTGGTATGAGTTGAAACCTTTTTGTAGATTAGATTTGCATGTGTCTAATAATTCCTGAGGTCGAGCTTTTATCCATTTTCCATTTTTTAAAGAGAGTGAGTAAAACTTACCTCTTCAAACTATCTTCTTGAAAAATTGGCCTGTTATGAATTTTTTGGTCCATTCCCTACCTCAGCAAAATTTTTTAGGGCTAGTGTCCTTTACAGCCCTGAGTCCTTCTGAATGTTAGGTGACCATTAGCTGTGGGCTTAAAGCTGCTCTTGTGGGAAACAGCCACAAGGCAGAAGCATGTCTACATTTCCAATCTGGGTTTTTAGGCAACAGAGCCTTCCTGGAAATTCTGTTAGTAGGCTGCAAATTAGAGTGGAATGTGCCAGGGCACACACCCATGAGCTTATGTCTCCTTATCTCTTGTTTGTTTTTTAAATTTAATTTTATATATTTTCAGAGCAAATTGGATAAAAATATTGTGTTTGTTCTAGGTATACAGAATCTGGTTCATTATATCTATGTATCTAGCTATTCATCTTTGGTTCCTTTCCTGTGTAGGCTATTACAGAGTGTTTAGTAGACCTCTCTTGATATTCCATAGGCATTTTGTGATTATATATTTCATGTGTTAGTACATGTCTGTTAACCCCTATATCCTAATTCATTCATTCCTTATGCTTTTCCATTTGGTTAAACGTAATTTTGTTTTCTTAATCCATGTGTGTCCTTGTCTTGGAAATATGTCCGTGGGTATCAATTTTTAGGTAACACCTAGAAGTGATGTCATAGGATATCTGTCTTTCAGTTTCTTTCTTACTTCAAGTTGGATGATTATGTCTAGGTCCTTCTATGGTGGTACAAATGGCACTGTTTCCTTCTTTCCATGGCTAATATTCCATTGTGTACATGGACCACTTCTTCTTTGTGCATTCATTTGTTGATGGACATTTTGGTTGCTTCCAAGTCTCGGCTATGGTAAATATTGCTGTAGTGCAGGATTCCCAGCCTGTGTCTTTTTGACTCAGGTGCTCTCAGGTGATAAGACCAGCAGTTGGGCTACCAGATCGTATGGTAGCTCAATTTTTAACTGTAAACGCAGTGCCATTCTCTTCTCACTACTGGCTCTTATCAGTTTACGTCACACCAGCAGCTAGAGGGTTCACAGTTCTCTAAAAGGCTTTCAGCATTCATCCTTTGTAGACTATTTTGCTGAAGATCATTCTGACGGCTGTGAGGTGAACGTTTTTATAGATTGGATTTGCATGGCTTTATTAGGTCCTGATATTGACCATTTTTCCATGCATTTTTTTTAAACAAAAAGAAAAAGAGAAAATGTGCGTAAAATATGCCACTTCATATTGTCTTTTTGAAATGTTGACGTCATTTGAATTTTCTGGTCGATATCTGACCTCAGAATTTTTTCTGGGGCCCAGTGTCCTTTACAGTCCTGCAAATATTTTGAATATTCAGTGACCTTTAATGCTGGGTTCCAAGCTGCATTTGTATGAAACGGCCACAAGAAGGCAGCATTTCTCCATTACCAAATCTGTTTACTAGGGCAATAGAGCCTTAATAAGGTCCTGTTCTAGGTTGCAAATTAGAATGGAAAGTGCCAGGAAAATCCCTTTAGGTTTATGTCTCATTACTTCTTGTTCGTATTCTTAATTTAATTTTTATTTTTTATTGACGGCAAATTTGATTACAGTGTTTTGTGTGTTCTTGGTGTGCAAGATGTGGTTCTTTCACACATACACATATATCTATTCTTCTTCAGATCCTTTTCCCATGTAGGTTATGACACAATGTTGAGTAGTTTTCTCTTGGTCTTTGGTGATTATATATTTCACATTTGTCTGTATATCTCTGTTAATCCCAATATCTTAATGTATCCAATCCTCACACCTTTCCATTTGGTGAACCATAAGTTTGTTTAATGAATCTGTGATTGCTTTTCTCTGTGGAAATGTCTTCATCGGTACCAATTTTTAGCTAACACCTATACGTGAAATGATAGGGTATGTGTCTTTCCCTTTGTCACTTACTACAAGTTGTGTGATTACTTCTAGACTCATCTATGGTGCTGCAAATGGCATTGTTTCATTTTTTCCCTAGCTAATATTCCATCTCTACAAGTAGCAGTTCTTCTCTGTCCACCCATCTGTTGGTGGACTTTTTGGTTACTTCCATATCTGGACTATTGTAATACTGTGCAATGCAGATTTACATGCCTGTGTCTTTCCAATTCTGTCATAGATTATAGGTCCAGGAATGGACCTGCTGGATCATATGGTACGTCAGTGTTTACCTTTTAAATGCACCTCCATTCTGTTCTCATTATTAGCTCTTTCCAGGTTACACCCCCCTTAAATTTGAGGGTATGCATTTCTCCACAACACCACCAGCATTTATTGTTTATAGTTCTCTTGATGATGGTTATTCTGAATGGTGTGAGCTGATACCTCTTTGTGGTTGAATTTGCATGTGTCTCATACTCTGTTTAAATTGAGCTTTAAGGCATGTCCTTTTTCTTTTTCAAACTGTGATTACAGCTTAGTTCTTCCAAGTGTTTCCTTAAAGTATGTGTCACATTTTGCAATTTTTTGGCCATTACCTCCCTCAAGACATATTGAGGGTAGGTTTCATTTACAACCCTGCAGTTCTTGTTCATATGAAGTGACCATTAACACAGGCTTTAAAGCTGCTTTTGCAGCTAACGGCCAGAGGGCGGCAGCCTTTCTATGTTCCCCACACTGGTACTAGGGAAACAGACCTTCTGGCCAGTGGTGTTCCACAGTTATAAATTAGAGTGGAATGTGCCTGGATAAACCCACAAATGCTGATGTTTCCTTACTTTTGTTTGTTTCTTAAATTTAATTATATTTTTTATTGGAGTAATATTCCATTGTGTACACGGACCACTTCTTCTTTGTGCATTCCTCTGTTGATGGACTTTTTCGTTGCTTCCAAGTGTTGGCTATGGTAAATATTGCTGGAGTGCAGGATTGCCAGCCTGTGACTTTTTTTTTTTTTTTTTTTTTGTGGTATGCGGGCCTCTCACTGTTGTGGCCTCTCCCGTTGCGGAGCACAGGCTCTGGACGCGCAGGCCCAGCGTCCATGGCTCACGGGCTTAGTTGCTCCGCGGCATGTGGGATCTTCCTGGACCAGGGCACGAACCCGTGTCTCCTGCATCGGCAGGCGGACTCTCAACCACTGTGCCACCAAGGAAGCCCGTAGCCTGTGACTTTTTGATTCTCATTTTCTCAGGTGATAGGCCCAGAAGTGGGTATGCTTCATTAAATGGTAGCTCAATGTGTACCTTTTCAAAGCACCTCCGTTGTGTTTTCATTAGTGGCTCTTACCACGTCCCCCTTAGAACAGAGTTTACGCATTTCTCCACAATCCCTTCAGCATTTAGTGTTTGAAGCATTTCTGCTGAAGGCCATTCTGACTGGTGTGAGCTGATAGGATTTTGTAATTTGGGTTTGCATGTCTTTCAAAATTCCTAAAATTCATCAGTTTGAGACGCTTTTTTCTTTTCTGCTAAAAAAAGAGAAAAAAGTGTGAGTACAACATACCTCTTGAAATTGTCTTCTTGGAAGGTTGCCCTCTTTTGAATTTTTGTCCAATTTTCGACCCCAGGATTTTTTTGGAGGGCAGGTGTGATTTACAGGCCTGCAAGTTTGGTGAATATTTAGTGACCTTTAGCACTAGGTTTAAACCTGCTGTTGTGGGAAACGGCCCCAAGGAGGCAGCATTTCTCCATTCCCAAATCTGGGTCCTAGGGCAACAGAGCCTTTCTGGACGTCGTGTTCCTAGCTTGAAAATTGGAATGGAATGTGCCAGGAAAACCCCCCATAAGTTTATGTCTCATTACTTCTTCTTGGTTTTTAATATTTTTTTAATTGGGGTAATTATTAGAATAGTGTTTGTCTTAGGTGAAAACAGCCTGGTTCATTTGTACATTATATATGTCTATGCATGTACAGATCCTCTTCCCATGTAAAATATTACAGAGTGTTCTGTATACCTCCCTTGCTGTATGGGCAGTCTTTTTGATATATGTATAAAATATGTATTGGTATACGTATAGTAACACTAATCTTAATTTATCCATTTTTTAAACATCTTTATTTGAGTATAACTGTTTTACAATAGTCTGTTAGTTTCTCCTTTACAACAAAGTGAATCAGTTATACATAAACATATGTTCCCATAACTCTTCCCTCTTGTGTCACCCTCCCTCCCACCCTCCCTATCCCACCCCTCTAGGAGGTCACAAAGCACAGAGGTGAACTCCCTGTGCTATGCTGCAGCTTCCCACTAGCTATCTATTTTACATTTGGTAGTGTGTATATGTCCCTGCCACTCTGTCACATCGTCACAGCTTACCCTTCCCCCTCCCCATATCCTCAAGTCCATGCTCTAGTAGGTCTGTGTTTTATTCCCATCCTACCACTAATCTCTTCATGACATTTTTTTTTTAGATTCCATATATATGTGTTAGCATACGGTATTTGTTTTTATCCTTCTGGCTTACTTCACTCTGTATGACAGACTCCAGGTCTATCCACCTCATTACAAATAACTCAGTTTCATTTCTTTTTATGGCTGAGTAATATTCCATTGTATATATATGTGCCACATCTTCCTTATCCATTCATCTGTTGATGGACAGTTAGGTTGCTTCCATGTCCTGGCTATCATAAATATAGCTGCAATAAACATTTTGGTACATGACTCTTTTTGAATTATGGTTTTCTCAGGGTATATGCCCAGTAGTGGGATTGCTGGGTCATATGGTAGTTCTATTTGTAGTTTTTTAAGGAACCTCCATACTGTTCTCCATAGTGGCTGTATCATTTTACATTCCCACCAACAGTGCAAGAGTGTTCCCTTTTCTCCACACCCTCTCCAGCATTTATTGTTTCTAGAGTTTTTGACGATGGCCAATCTGACCAGTGTGAGATGATATCTCATTGTAGTTTTGATTTGCATTTCTCTAGTGATTAATGATGTTGAGCATTCTTTCATGTGTTTGTTGGCGACCTGTATATCTTCTTTGGAGAAATGTCTATTTAGTTCTTCCGCCCATTTTTGGATTGGGTTGTTTGTTTTTTTGTTATTGAGCTGCCTGAGTTGCTTATAAATTTTGGATATTAATCCTTTGTCAGTTGCTTCATTTGCAAATATTTTCTCCCATTCTGAGGGTTGTCTTTTGGTCTTGTTTATGGTATCCTTTGCTGTGCAAAAGCTTTTAAGTTTCATTAGGTCCCATTTTTTTTATTTTTGTTTTTATTTCCATTTCTCTAGGAGATGGGTCAAAAAGGATCTTGCTGTGATTTTCATCATAGAGTGTTCTGCCTATGTTTTCCTCTAAGAGTTTGATAGTGTCTGGCCTTACATTTAGGTCTTTAACCCATTTTGAGTTTATTTTTGTGTATGGTGTTAGGGAGTGTTCTAATTTCATACTTCTACAGGTAGCTGTCCAGTTTTCCCAGCACCACTTATTGAAGAGGCTGTCTTTTCTCCACTGTGTTTCCTTCCCTCCTTTATCAAAGATAAGGTGACCATATGTGTGTGGGTTTATCTCTGGCCTTTCTATCCTGTTCCATTGATCTATATTTCTGTTTTTGTGCCAGTACCATACTGTCTTGATTACTGTGGCCTTGTAGTATAGTCTGAAGTCAGGGAGCCTGATTCCTCCAGCTCCATTTTTCATTCTCAAGATTGCTTTGGCTATTCGGGGTCTTTTGTGTTTCCATACAAATTGTGGAATTCTTTGTTGTAGTTCTGTAAAAAATGCCAGTGGTAATTTGATAGGGATTGCATTGAATCTGTAGATTGCTTTGGGTAATAGAGTCATTTTCACAATGTTGATTCTTCCAATCCAGGAACATGGTATATCTCTCCACCTATTTGTATCACCTTTAATTTCTTTCATCAGTGTCTTATAGTTTTCTGCATACAAGTCTTTTGTCTCCTTAGGTTGGTTTATTCCTAGATATTTTATTCTTTTTGTTGCAATGGTAAATGGGAGTGTTTTCTTAATTTCACTCTCATATTTTTCATCATTAGTGTATAAGAATGCCAGAGATTTCTGTGCATTAATTTTGTATCCTGCAACTTTACCAAATTCATTGATTAGTTCTAGTAGTTTTCTGGTAGCATCCTTAGTATTCTCTATGTATAATATCATGTCATCTGCAAACAGTGACAGCTTTACTTCTTCTTTTCCTATTTGGATTCCTTGTATTTCTTTAATTTCTCTGATTGCTGTGGCTAGAACTTCCAAAACTAGCTTGAATAATAGTGGTGAGAGTGGGCAACCTTGTCTTGTTCCTGATCTTAGTGGAAATGGTTTCAGTTTTTCACCATTGAGAACAATGCTGGCTGTGGGTTTGTCATATATGGCCTTTATTATGTTGAGGAAAGTTCCCTGTATGCCTATTTTCTGCAGGGTTTTTATCATAAATGAGTGTTGAATTTTGTCAATAGCTTTCTCTGCATCTATTGAGATGATCATATGGTTTTTCTCCTTCAGTTTGTTGATATGGTGTATCATGTTGATTGATTTGCATATATTGAAGACTCCTTGCATTCCTGGAACAAACCCCACTTGATCATGGTGTATGATTCTTTTAATGTGCTGTTGGATTCTGTTTGCTAATATTTTTTGGAGGATTTTTGCATCTATGTTCATCAGTGATATTGGCCTATAGTTTTCTTTCTTTGTGACGTCTTTGTCTGGTTTTGGTATCAGGGTGATGGTGGCCTCATAGAATGAGTTTGGGAGTGTTCCTCCCTCTGCTATCTTTTGGAAGAGTTTGAGAAGGATAGGTGTTAGCTCTTCTCTAAATGTTTGATAGAATTCGCCTGTGAAGCCATCTGGTCCTGGGCTTTTGTTTGTTGGAAGATTTTGAATCACAGTTTCAATTTCAGTGCTTGTGATTGGTCTGTTCATATTTTCTCTTTCTTCCTGGTTCAGTCTCGGCAGGTTGTGCATTTCTAAGAATTTGTCCATTTCTTCCAGGTTGTCCATTTTATTGCCATACAGTTGCTTGTAGTAATCTCTAATAATCTTTTGTATTTCTGCAGAGTCAGTTGTTACATCTCCATTTTCATTTCTAATTCTATTGATTTGAGTCTCCTCCCTTTTTTTCTTGATGAGTCTGGCTAATGGTTTATCAATATTATTTATCTTCTCAAAGAACCAGCTTTTAGTTTTATTGATCTTTGCTATTGTTTCCTTCATTTCTTTATCATTTATTTCTGATCTGATCTTTATGATTTCTTTCCTTCTGCTAAATTTGGGGTTTTTTTTGTTCTTCCTTCTCTAATTGCTTTAGGTGCAAAGTTAAGTTGTTTATTCGAGATGCTTCCTGTTCCTTAAGGTATGATTGTATTGCTATAAACTTCCCTCTTAGAACTGCTTTTGCTGTATCCCATAGGTTTTGGGTCGTCGTTTCTCCATTGTCATTTGTTTCTAAGTACTTTTTGATTTCCTCTTTGATTTCTTCAGTGATCATTTCGTTATTAAGTAGTGTATTGTTTAGCCTCCATGTGTTTGTATTTTTTACAGATCTTTTCCTATAATTGATATCTAGTCTCATAGCGTTGTGGTCAGAAAAGATACTTGATACGATTTCAATTTTCTTAACTTTGCCAAGGCTAGATTTGTGACCCAATATATGATCTATCCTGGAGAATGTTCCATGGGCACTTGAGAAGAATGTGTATTCTGTTGTTTTTGGATGGAATGTCCTATAAATATCAAGTAAATCCATCTTGTATAATGTATCATTTAAAGCTTGTGTTTCCTTATTTATTTTCATTTTGGATGATCTGTCCATTGGTGACAGTGGGGTGTTAAAGTCCCCTACTATGATTGTGTTACTGTTGATTTCCCCTTTTATGGCTGTTAGTATTTGCCTTGTGTATTGAGGTGCGCCTATGTTGGGTGCATAAATATTTACAATTGTTATATCTTCTTCATGGATCGATCCCTTGATCATTATGTAGTGTCCTTCTTTGTCTCTTGTAATAGTTTTTATTTTAAAGTCTATTTTGTCTGATATGAGAATTGCTACTCCAGCTTTCTTCTGATTTCCATTTGCATGGAATATCTTTTTCCATCCCCTCACTTTCAGCCTGTAAGTGTCCCTAGGTCTGAAGTGGGTCTCTTGTAGACAGCATATATATGGGTCCTGTTTTTGTATCCATTCAGCCAGTCTGTGTCTTTGGTGGGAGCATTTAATCCATTTACATTTAAGGTAATTATTGATATGTGTGTTCCTATTACCATTTACTTAATTGTTTCGGGTTGTTCTTGTAGGTCTTTTCCTTCTCTTATGTTTCTTGCTTAGAGAAGTTCCTTTAGCATTTGTTGTAAAGCTGGTTTGGTGGTGCTGAACTCTCTCAGCTTTTGCTTGTCTGTAAAGGTTTTAATTTTCCATCAAATCTGAATGAGAACCTTGCTAGGTAGAGTAATCTTGGTTGTAGGTTTTTTTTCCTTCATCACTTTAAATATGTCCTGCCACTCCCTTCTGGCTTGTAGAGTTTCTGCTGAAAGATCAGATGTTAGCCTTATGGGAATTCCCTTGTGTGTTATTTGTTGTTTTTCCCTTACTGCTTTTAATATGTTTTCTGTATATTTAATTTTTGACAGTTTGATTATTATGTGTCTTGGCGTGTTTATCCTTGGGTTTATCCTGTATGGGACTCTCTGTGCTTCCTGGAATTGATTAACTATTTCCTTTCCTATATTAGGGAAGTTTCCAACTATAATCTCTTCAACTATTTTCTTAGTCCCTTTCTTTTTCTCTTCTTCTTCTGGGACCCCTATGATTCGAATGTTGGTGCATTTAATGTTGTCCCAGAGATCTCTGAGACTGTCCACAGTTCTTTTCATTCTTTTTTCTTTCTTCTGCTCTGCAGTAGTTATTTCCACTATTTTATCTTCCAGGTCACTTATCCGTCCTTCTGCCTCAGTTATTCTGCTACTGATCCCATCTAGAGTATTTTTCATTTCATTTATTGTGTTGCTCATTGTTACTTGCTTCCTCTTTATTTCTTCTAGGTCCTTGTTAACTGTTTCTTGCAAGTTGTCCATTCTATTTCCAAGATTTTGAATCCTCTTCACCATCATTATTCTGAATTCTCTTTCAGGTAGACTGGCTATTACCTCTTCATTTGTTAGGTCTGGTGTGTTTTTATCTTGCTCCTTCATCTGCTGTGTGTTTGTCTTCTCATTTTGCTTATCTTACTATGCTTGGGGTCTCCCTTTTGCAGGCTGCAGGTTCGTAGTTCTATCTATTTTTGGTGGGTCCTGTTTTTGTATCCATTCAGCCAGTCTGTGTCTTTTGGTGGGAGCATTTAATCCATTTACATTTAAGGTAATTATTGATATGTGGCTGAGTTTGGTTCAGTGGGTTGAGCAGGTTTCCTGGTTGGGGGGACCAGTGCCCCTGTTCTGGTGGATGAGGCTGGATCCCATCTCCCTGGCGGGCAGGTCCACATCTGGTGTCGTGTATGGGGATGTCGGTAGCCTTACTATGATTCTAGGCAGCCTCTCTGCTAATGGATGGGGCTGTAGACATGTCTCGCTCTTTGTTGGGTATAGGCTGTCCAGCACTGTTCGTTGCTGGTCCTTGAGTGAAGCTGGGTCTTGGTGTTGAGATGGAGATCTCTGGGAGATTTTCGCCATTTGATATTACATGGAGCTGAGAGGTCTCTTGTGGACCAGTGTCCTGAGGTTAGTTCTCCCACCTCAGAGACACAGCCTTGACACCTGGCTGGAGTGCCAAGAGCCTTTAATCCACACGGCTCAAAACAAAAGGGAGAAAAAAATAGAAAGGCAAGAAAGGAAGGAAGGAAGGAGGAAGGGAGGGAAGGAAGGAAGAAAGGAAGGGAGGGAGGAAGAAAGGAAGGGAGGAAGGAAGGAGGGAATAAAGGAAGGAAGGGAGGAAGGAAGGAAGGAGGGAAATAGGAAAGAAAGGAGGGAAGAAAGGAAGAAAGAAAGGGGAGAAGACAAAATAAAGTAGGGTAAAATACAGTTATTAAAATAAAAAATAATTATTAAGAAGAAAAATTTCTATTAAAGACAAAGAAGAACCCCCCCCAAAAAAAAGGGTCAGTCTAACCCCAGGACAAATGGTGAAAACAAAGCTACACAGACAAAATCTCACACAGCAGCACCCACATACACACTCACAAAAAGAAAAAAGGGGGAAATAATAGTATATCTTGCTCCCAAAGTCCACCTCCTCAACCTGGGATATTTCGCTGTCTATTCAGGTTTTCCACAGATGCAGGGCACTTCAAGCTGACTGTGGAGCTTTAAACCTGCTGTTTCTGAGGCTGCTGGGAGGGACCTCCCCCTCTCTTTGTTTGCAGAGCTCCTGGGGCTCAGCCCTGGACCTGGCCCCGCCTCTGTGTGCAGGTCATCCGAGGGCGTCTGCCCTTCGCTCAGACAGGGCGGGGTCAAAGGAGCAGCATTAATGGTGCAGCTGATTCGTGGTCTCTGGCTCACTCAGGCGGGGGGCAGGGCACGGATGTGGGGCGAGTCCGCGGCGGCAGAGGCCGGCGTGATGCTGCACCGGCCCGAGGCGCACCGCGCGTTTTCCCGGGGAAGCAGTCCCTGGATCCCGGGACCCTGGCGGTGGCGGGCTGCACAGCCTCCCGGGAGGGGTGGTGTGGAGAGTGACCTGTGCTCGCATACAGGCCTCTTGGTGGCGGCAGTAGCAACCCTAGCGTCCCACACCCGTCTCTGTTGTCCGTGCCGACAGCCGCAGCTCGAGCCCGTTTCTGGAGCTCCTTTATGTGGTGCCCTTAATTCCCTTTCCTTGCGCCCCAGGAAGTGAAGAGGCAAGAAAAAGTCTCTTGTCTCTTCGGCAGCTCCGCACCCATTTCTGGAGCTCCTTTAAGTGGCGCGCTTAAACCCCTCTCCTCGTGCAGCAGGAGGTAAAGAGGGAAGAAAAGGTCTCTTGCCTCTTTGGCAGCTCCAGACTTCTCCCAAACTCCCTCCCTGCCAGCTGTGGTGCACTAACCCCTTCAGGCTGTTTTCGCTCTGCCAACTCCAGACCTTTCCCTGGGATCCACCCGAGGCTCAGTTCCCAGCCCCGCCCGCCGCGGCGGGTGAGCAGACAAGGCTCTCGGGCTGGCGAGTGCTGGTCGGCACCGATCCTCTGCGGAATCTCTCTGCTTTGCCCTCCGCACCCTGTTGCTGCGCTCTCCTCTGGGGCTCTGAAGCTTCCCCCTCCGCCACCCGCAGTCTCCGCCTGTAAAGGGGCTTCTAGTGTGTGGGAACCTTTCCTCCTTCACGGCTCCCTCCCACTGGTGCAGGTCCCGTCCCTATTCTTTTGTCTCTGTTTTTTCTTTTTTCTTTTGCCCTACCCAGGTACGTGGGGAGTTTCTTGCCTTTTGGGAGGTCTGAGGTCTTCTGCCAGCATTCGGTGGGTGTTCTATAGGAGAAGTTCCACGTGTAGATGTATTTCTGATGTATCTGTGAGGAGGAAGGTGATCCCCACGTCTTACTCTTCCGCCATCTTCTCAATATACCTCTTGAAATTGTCTCCTTGGAAGGTTGCCCTGTTTTGAATTTTGTGTTCTATTTTCAACCCCAGGATTTTTTTTTGAGAGCAGGTGTCAGTTACTTGCCTGCAATGACTGTGAATCTTTAGTGACCATTAGCACTGGGTTCAAAGCTGCTGTTGTGAGAAACGGCCACAAGGCAGCAGCATTTCTCCATTCACAAAACTTGTTACTAGGGCAGCAGAGCCTTTCTGGAAGTCTTGTTCCTGGGTTGTAAATTACAATGGGATGTGCCAGGAAAAAGCCCCTGAAGTTTATGTCTCATTCCTTCTTCGGTTTTTTCATTTAATTTTTTAAATTGGGGTAATGATTAGAATATTTTGTCTAGGTGTACACATTCCGTTTCATTTGTACATTATATATATCTCTTGATGTAGAGATCAACTTCCCATGTAAATTATTACAGAGTGTTCGATACACCTCCATTTCTATATGGTCGGTCTTTTTGATATATGTATTTAATATGTATTTGTATACGTATGCTCACTGTAGTCTTAATTTATCCATTGCTTCCACGTTTTCCTTTACATAAGCATAGCTTGTCTTCTAACTCTGTGAGTGTTTTTCTCTGTGGAAATATGTTCATTTGTGTCAGTTGTTAGATAACAGCTATAAGTGATATCACAGTATATTTTTCTTTAGCTTTCTGACTTACCTCATGTTCTGTGATTACATCTAGGCTCATCTACGGTGCTGCCAAGAGCAGTGTTTCATTGTTTTCCATGGCAAAAATCCCATTGTGTACCCTGACCCCTTCTTCTTTGTCTATTCATGTTGATGGACATTTTGGTTGCTTCCTTATCTTGCCTATTGTGAATATTGCTGCAGTGCAGCTTTGCCAGCCTGTGCCTTCTCGATTCTGGTCTTCTCAGATGATAGGCCCAGCTGTTGCCCTTCTGGATCAAATGGTAGCTCAATTTTTACTTTTAAACACAGCTTCTGTCTGTTTTCATTATTGTCTCTTACCACTTTACATCTCACCAGCTGCTACAGGGCACACAGTTCTCTAAAACCCCTTCAGCATTTATTATTTGTAGACGTTTTGCTGATGGTCATTCAAGTGGTGTGAGTTGAAACCTTTTGTAGATTAGATTTGCATTAGTCTAATAATTCCTGATTTCTAATAATTTCCTTTTTAAAAAAAAAGAGTGAGTAAAATTTACCCCCTTTTAAAAAATGAGTAAATCTTACCCCTGATTTTCTTGAAAAATTTGATGTGTGTTGAGTTTTTTGACCATTCCCTACCTCAGGACTTTTTTTGAGGGCAGGTGACCTTTACAGCCCTGAGTCCTTGTGAATATTAAGTGACCATTAGCTGTGGGGTTAAAGCTGCTCTTGCGTTCAATGGCCACAAGGCGGCAGCATTTCTACATTTCCAACTCTGGGTACTTGGGCAGCAGAGCCTTCCTGGAAATCATGTTAGTAGGCTGAAAATTAGAGTGGAATGTGCCAAGGCAACCCCCCAACAGCTTATATCTCCTTACCTCTTGTTTGTTTCTTAAATTTATTTTTTATTAGAGCAGATTCGATACAAATGTTGTGTTTGTTCTAGGTGTACAAAATCTGGTTCATTATATATATGTATCTATTGATCTTTGGATCCTTTCCCACATAGGTTATTACAGAGTGTTGAGTAGACCTCTGTTGGTATTCCCTAGGTTTTGGTGATTTATATTTTTCATATGTATTACTATAGGTCTGTCAACCCGCATATCCTGATTTATACATTCCTCACACCTTTTCATTTGGTTAAACATAATTTTGTTTTTTTCATCCTTGAGGGTCCTTCTCTTGGAAATAAGTTCATGTGTATCAATTTTTAGGTAAAACCTAAAAGTGATATCATAGGATATGTCTTTCAGTTTCCTTGTTACTTCAAGTTGTGTGATTATCTCTAGCTCCTTCTATGGTGTTGCAAACGGCACTGTTTCATTCTTTTCCATGGCTAATATTCCATTGTGTACAAGGAACACTTCTCCTTTGTGCATTCATCTGCTGATGGACATTTTGGTTGTTTCCAGCTCTTGGCTATGGTAAATATGGCTGCAGTGCAGGATTGCCAGCCATTGTCTTTTTGATTCTGGTCTTCTCAGGTGACAGTCCCAGCAGTGGGCCTTCCAGATCGTATGGTAGCTCAATTTTTACCTTATGTTCTCACTACTGGCTGTTACCAGTTTACTTCCCACCAGAAGCTAGAGGGTACACAGTTCTCTAATACCCGTTCAGCATTTATCGTTTGTAGATTTTTTGGTGATGATCATTCTGACTGTTGTGAGGTGAACGTTTTTGTAGATTGGATTTGCATGTCTTTATTAATTCATGATGTTGAGCATTTTCCCATGCCCACTACTGGGGCTATCACCTGAGGAGATGAGGATCAAAAAGACACAGGTTGGCCATGCTGCACTCCAGTAATATTCACCATAGCCAACATTTGGAAGCAACGAAAATGTGCATCACCAGAGGAATGAACAAGAAGATGTGGTCCATGTACACAATGGAATATTACTCCAATAAAAAATAAAAATTAAATTTCAAAAACAAACATACGTAAGGAGACATAAGCTTTTGAGTATTTATTTAGATTCCACTCTAAGTTATGACCGAGTAACACCACTGGGAGGAAGGTATGTTTCCCTAGTTACCAGAGTGGGGAACATAGAAATGCTGTCACCCTCTGGCTGTTAACGGCAAGAGCAGCTTTAAAACCTGTGCTAAAGGTGACTTTATATGCACAACTACTGCAATGCTGTAAATGAAACCTGCCCTCAAAATGTCTTGAGGGAGGTAATGGCCAAAAACTTTCAAAATATGGCACATGCTTCAAGAAAACAATTTGAAGAGGTAAGCTGTATTCAGAGTTTGAAAAATAAAGAGACATTCCTGAAAGCTCAATTTCAAGGGATTATGAGACACATGCAAATCCAACCACAAAGAGGTATCAGCTCACATCAGTCAGAATAACCATCAGCAAAAAAAAACTACAAATGATCAATGCTGAAGGAGTTGTGGAGAAATGCATACCCTCAATTTGAAGTGGGACATAACCTGGTAAGAGCCAGTAATCGGAACAGAATGGAGATGCCTTTAAATGGTAAACATTGAGCTACGATATGACCCAGAGGCCCAGTCCTGGACCTATAACCTAAGAAGAGAGAATTGGAAAGATCCAGGCAGGGAAATGTGCATTGCACAATATTACAATAGCCAAGATATGGAAGCAACAAAAAAGTCCATCAACAGATGGGTGGACAAAGAAGAACTGGTACATTTACAGATGGAATATTAGTTATGAGAAAAGTGAAACAATGCCATTTGCAGCACCATAGATGAGTCTAGAGGTAATCACGCAACTTGTAGTAAGTGAGAAAGCGAAAGACACATATCCTATCATATCACTTATAGGTGTTAGCTAAAATTGATACAAATGAAGATATTTCCACAGAGAAAGGCAATCACAGATTCATTAAACAAGCTTATGGTTCACCAAATGGAAAGCTGTGAGGATTAGATACATTACAATATTGGGGTTAACAGAGATATACAAACAAATGTGAAATATATAATCACCAAAGTCCTACGGCATACCAAGAGAAGACTACTCAACATTGTGTCATAACCTACATGGGAAAAGGATCCGAAGAAAAATAGACACATGTATATGTGTAAAACAACCACATCTTGCACACCTAGAACAAACGAAACATTGTAATAAAATTTGCTGTGATGAAAAATAGAAATTAAATTAAAAAAACGAACAAGAAGTAATGAGACATAAACTTAAGGGACTTTTTCCTGGCACATTCCATTCTAATTTACAACCTGGGAACAAGACTTCCAGAAATGCTCTGCTGCCCTAGCAACCAGATTTGAGAATGGAGAAATGCTGCCGCCTTGTGGCAGTTTCCCACAACAGCAGCTTTAAACCCAGTGCTAAATAGTCAAGTAATATTCAAAATAATTGCAAGCCTGTAAATAACACCTGATGTCAAAAAACAATCCTGGCATCGTATATAGACCAGAAAATTCAAAAGACATCAACATTTCAGGAAGACAATTTCAACAGGCATATTTTATGTACACTTTGTCTTTTTGTTGTTGTGTAAAAAAAGAAGCATGAAAAAAGCTCAACATCAGGAATTAATAAAGCCATGAAAATCCAATCTACAGAAATGTTCACCTCACAGCTGTCAGAATGATCATCAGAAAAAAATTAGAAACAATAAATGCTGGAGAGGTTTCAGAGAACTGTGTACCCTTTAGCTGCTGGCGGGACGTAAACTAGTAACAGCCAGTAGTGAGAACAGAATGGATGTTTGTTTAAATGTAAAACATGAAGTTCTATGTGATCTTGTATGCCCTTTGATGGGCCTATCACCTGAGCAGAGTAGAATGAAAAAGACATAGGCTGGCAATCCTGCACTGCAGGAACATTTACCATTGCGAAGATGTGGAAGAAACCGAAATGTAAATCAACAGAACAACGCACAAAGAAGAAGAGGTCCACGTATGCAATGGCATCTTAGCCATGAAAAAGAAAAAGTGCTGTTTGCACCACCATAGAAGGACCTAAAGATCATCACCCAACGTGAAGTAAGAAAGATACCAAAAGACAGATATCCTATGACATCACTTCTAGGTGTTACCTAAAAATTGATACCCAAGAGCTTATTTCCAAGAGAGGGACACGCATGGATTAAGAAAACAAAATTATGTTTAACCATATGGAAAGGTGTAAGGAATGGATGAATTAGGATATGGTGCTTTACAGACATGTACTAATATATATGAAATATATAATCACAAAATACCTATGGAATACCAAGAGACATCTACTCAACACTCTATAATAACCTACATAGGAAATGATCCAAAGATGAATAGACAGATACATTGATATGATGCACCAGATTCTGTACACGTAGGAGAAACAACATCTTTTATCACATTTACTCTGATAAATAATAGAAATTAAATTTAAAAAACAAACAAGAAGTAGGAAATATAAGCACTTTGGGGTTTGCTCTGGCACATTCCACTCTAATTTGCAGCCGACTAAGATGATTTCCAGGAAAGCTGTGTTGCCCAAGAACCCAGAGTTGGAAATGTAGAAATGCTGCAGCCTTGTGGCCGTTTCCCGCAAGAGCGGCGTTAAGCCCACAGCTAATGGTCACTTAACATTCACAACGACTCAGGGCTGTAAAGGACACCTGCACGAAAAAAATTGTGCTGAGGTAAGGAATGGACAAAAAAAAAATCAAAACAGGCAAATTTTTCAAGAAGATAGTATGAAGAGGTAAGTTTGACTTACTCTCTGTTAAAATCAAGGAAAATGGATAAAATCTCAACCTCAGGAATTATTAGACTCATGCAATCTAATATACAAAAAGGTTTCAACTCATATCAGTAGACTGACCATCAGCAAAAAGGCTACAAATAATAAATGCTGAAGGGGTTTTAGAGAACTCTGTACCCTCTAGCTGCTGGTGAGATGTAAAGTGGTAATAGCCAATAATGAGAAGAGAAAGGAGTTGCGTTTAAAAGTAAAAATGGAGATACCATTCAATCCAGCAGGTGCACCACTGAGAATCTCACATGAGAAGACAAGCATCGAGAAGACACAGGCTGCAAAACTGCACTGCAGATGTATTCACAATAGCCAAGACAGTGAAGCAACCAAAATGGCCATCAACAGGTGAATGGATAAAGAAGTGGTCCATGAGCACAATGGAATATTAGCCATGGAAAACAATGAAACACTGCTCTTTGAGGCACCACAGGTGAGCCTGAAGATAATCACAAAACATGAGGTAAGTCGGAAAGCAAAAGATCTATATACTATGATATCACTTATAGGCGTTATCTACTAACTGACACAAATGAACATATTTCCACAGAGAAAGACACTCACAGACTTAGAAAGCAAACTATGCTCATCTAAAAGGAAAGGTGAGGGTAATGGATAAATTAAGATTCGTGAGTGTTACTATATGTATACAACGACATATTATATACATATATCAGAAAGACCGACCATATAGCAAGGGAGGTCTATGGAACACTCTGTAATATTTTACATGGGAAGAGGCTCTGTACATGAATAGACATATATAATGTACAAATGAACCAGATTGTGTACACCTAGGACTAACAATATTCTAATCATTACCCTGATTAAAAAAATAAAACAACTAACAAGTAGTAATGAGATATAAACTTATGGACGTTTCTCCTAGCACATTCCATTCTAATATACAAGCTAGGAACACGATGTCCAGAAAGTCTCTGCGGCCCTAGAACCCAGATGGGGGAATGGAAAAATGCTGCCTCCTTGTGGCCATTTCACACAACAGCAGCTTTAAAGCCATTGCTAAAGGTCACTAAGTATTCACCAAACTTGCAGCTCTGTAAATGACACCTGCCCTCCAAAAAAATCCTGGGGTCGAAAATCGACCAAAAACTTCAAAATAGGTTAACATTCCAAGAAGACGATTTCAAGAGGTATATTGTACTCACACTTTTTTCTTTTTTTTAGAGAAAGAAAGAGGCGTGGAAAAATGTTGAATGTTAGGAATTTTTAAAGACATGCAAACCCAAATTACAAAACCCTATCAGCTCACACCCGTCAGAATGGCCATCCGCAAAAATGCTGAAAACAATAAATGCTGAAGGGATTGGGGAGAAATGCGTAAACTCTGTTCTAACGGGGACAGGACGTGGTAAGAGCCACTAATGAAAACACAACGGAGGTGCTTTGAAAAGGTAAACATTGAACTACCAGTTAATGAAGCATACCCACTGCTGGGCCTATCACCTGAGAAAATGAGAATCAAAAAGTCACAGGCTGGCAATCCTGCACTCCAGCAATATTTACCATAGCCAACACTTGGAAGCAACAAAAACGTCCATCAACAGAGGAGTGCACAAAGAAGAAGTGGTCCATGTACACAATGGAATATTATTCACTAAAAAATAAAAATTAAATTTAACAAACAAACAAAAGTAAGGAGACATCAGCTTTTGTGGGTTTATCCAGGCATACTGCACTCTAATTTATAGCCGAGAAACACCACTGGACGGAAGGTCTGTTTCCCTAATACCAGCATGGGGAACATAGAAAGGCTGCTGCCCTCTGGCCCTTACCTGCAACAGCAGCTGTGAAGCCTGTGCTAATAGGGCTGTAAATGAAACCTTCCCTCAAAATGTCTTGAGGGAGGTAATGGCCAAAAAATTTCAAAATGTGACACATACTTCAAGAAAAAAAATTGAAGAAGTAAGCTGTAATAACAGTTTGAAAAACAGAAGGACATGCCTTAAAGCTCCATTTCAATGGATTATGATTCACATGCAAATCCAACCACAAACAGATATCAGCTCACACCACTCAGAATAACCATCAGCAAGAAAACTACAAACAATACATGCTGAAGCTGTTGTGGAGAAAGGCACATCCTCAACTTTAAGTGGGACGTAACCTGGAAAGAGCCACTAATGAGAACAGAATGGATGTGCCTTTAAAAGGTAAACATTGAGCTATGATATGATTCAGAAGCCCCATTCCTGGGCCTATAACCTAAGAAGACACAATTGGAAAGACACAGGCAGGCAAATCTGCATTGCACAGTATTACAATAACCAAGATATAGAAGTAACCAAAAAGTCCACCAACAGATGGGTGGACAAAGAGGAAGTGCTACATGTAGAGATGGAATATTAGCTGGGGAAAAAAATAAACAATGCCATTTGCAGCAACATAGATGATTCTAGAGTTAATCAGGCAAATTGTACTAAGTCAGAAAGCAAAAAACACATATCCTATAATATCACTTATAGGTGTTAGCTAAAAGTTGATACCAATGAAGATATTTCCACAGAGAAATGCAATCACAGATTCATTAAACAAACTTATGGTTCACCAAATTGAAAGGTGTGAGGATTGGATACATTAGGATATTGGGGTTAAAATATATAGAGAAATACATGTGAAATATATATTCACTAAAGACCTACAGAATACCGAGAAGCCTACTCAACATTGTGTCATAACCTCATAGAAAAAGGATCCGAAGAAGAATAGACATATGTATATGTGTGAAAAAACCACATCTTGCACACCTAGAATAAACAAAACATTGCAATCAAATTTGCTGTGATAAAAAATAAAAATTAAATTAAAAAACGAACAAGAAGTAATGAGACATAAATTTAAGGGGCTTTTTTTCTGGCAGAATCCATTCTAATTTACAACCGATAACAGGACTTCCATTAAGGTTCTGTTGCCCTAGTAACCACATTTGGTAGGGAGAAGTGCTGCAGCCTTGCGGCCATATCACACGACAGCACTAAATGTCACTTAATATTCAAAATAATTGCAGGCCTGTAAATGACTCCTGCCTAAAAAAAAAAAAAAAAATCCCGGGGTCGTAAATCGACCAGAAAATTCAAGACATCAACATATCACGAAGACTGTTTCAACAGGCATACTTTATGCACGTTTTGTCATTTCATTCTTTTTTCTTTAAAAGAAAAGGAAATTGAAAAACGCTCAACATCAGCAATTAATAAAGCCATGCAAATCCAATCTACAGAAATGCTCACCTCACAGCCATCAGAACGATGTTCAGCAAAAAGTCTACAAGAAATAAATGCTGAAGGGGTTTCAGAGAAATGTGTACCCTATAGCTGCTGGAAGATATAAACTGGTAACAGCCAGTAGTGAGAACATAATGGAGGTGCATTAAACGTAAAAATTGAGCTACCACGTGATCTGGGAGGTCCTTTGATGTGCCTATCACCTGAGCACAGCAGAATAGAAAAGGCACAGGCTGGCAATCCTGCACTGCAGGAACATTTAACATAGCCAAGACTTGGAAGAAACAGAAAAATGCACAAAGGGGAAGTGGTCCATTTAAACAATGGAATATTAGCCATGGAAGACAATGAAATAGTGCCGTTTGCATGAGCATATAAGGACCTAGAAATAATCACCCAACATGAAGAAAGAAACTGAAAGACAGATATCCTGTGACATCACTTCTAGGTGTTAATTAAAAATTGATACCCATGAACTTATTTGCAAGAGAAGGACACGCATGCATTCAGAAAACAAAATTATGTTTAATGAAATGGAAAGGTGTAAGAAATTTATGAATTAGGATATGGGGGTTAAGAGACATGTACTAATACATATGAAATATATAATCACAAAATACCTATGGAATACCAAGTGAGGTCTATTCACCACTCTGTAATAACCTACATGGGAAAGGATCCAAAGAAGAATAGATGGATCCATAGACGTATTATACCCGGTTCTGTACACCTAGAACAAGCACAACATTTGTATCAAATTGGCTCTGATAATAAATAAAAGTTAAATTTAAAAAACAAACAGGAAGTAAGGACACATAAGCTCTTGGGGACTTGCCCTGGCGCATTCCACTCTAATTTTCAGCCTACTTACATGATTTCCAGGGAGGCTTTATTGCCCAAAAACCCAGAGTTGGAAATGTAGAAATGCTGCCGCCTTGTGGTCGTTTCAAGCAAGAGGGGCTCTAAGCCCACAGCTGATGGTCACTTAACATTCACAACGACTCAAGGCTGTAAAGGATACCTGCCCTCCACAAATATCCTGAGCTAGGGAATGGACAAGTAATTCAAAACAGGCAATTTCTTTCAAGAAGATAGTATGAAGAGGTAAATTTTATCCACTCTTTTCTTAACAAAAGGAAAATGGATAAAGTCTCAACATTAGGAATTATTAGACTCCTGCAAATCTAATATACAAAATGGTTTCAACTCACCAGTCCACTGACCATCAGCTAAAAGTCTATGAACAATAAATGCTGAAGCGGTTTTAGAGAACTGTATACCCTCTAGCTTCTGGTGAGATGTAAAGTGGCAAGAGCCAATAGTGAGAACAGAAAGGAGCTGCATGTAAAAGTTAACATTGAGCTACCGTTTGGTCCAGCAGGCCCACCGTTGGGCCTCTCACCTGAGAAGACCAGAATCGAGAAGACACAGGCTGCGACAGTGGCACTTCAGCCATATTCACAATAGCCAAGCCATGGAATCCACCAAAATGTGCATCGACAGGTGAAAGGATAAAGAAAATGTGGTCCATGTAATCAGTGGAATATTAGACATGGAAAACAATGACACACTGTTCTTTGTGGCATCATAGATGAGCCTAGAGATACTCCCAGAATATGAGGGAAGTCGGAAAGCAAAAGACATATATCCTATGATATCACTTATAGGTGTTATCTAACAACTGACACAAATGATCACACTTAAACAGAGAAAGACACGCACCAACTTAGAAAATAAACTATGCTCATCTAAAAGGAAAGGTGGGGGGAAAGGATAAATTAAGATTAGGGTTACCATACGTATACAAATACCTATTGAATACATATAACAAAAAGGACGACCATATAGCAAGGGAGGCCTACGGAACACTCTCTAATAATTTACATGGGAAGAGGTTCTGTACATGAATAAACATATATAATGTACAAATGAAGCAGACTGTGTACACCTAGGACAAACCATATTCTAATCATTACCCCGATTTAAAAAAATTAAAACAACGAACAAGAAGGAATGAGACATAAACTCATGGGGTTTTTTTCCTGGCACATTCCATTCTAATTTACAACCAAGGAACATGACTTCCAGAGAGACTCTGCTGCCCTAGTAACCACATTTAGGAATGGA
The DNA here is from genome assembly GCF_026419965.1 of Kogia breviceps. Taxonomy (NCBI): domain Eukaryota; kingdom Metazoa; phylum Chordata; class Mammalia; order Artiodactyla; family Physeteridae; genus Kogia; species Kogia breviceps. Next base: position 31,470,948 of record NC_081320.1, read on the forward strand.
GAAATGCTGCCGCCTTCTGGCCGTTTCCCACAACAGCAGCTTTAAACCCAGTGCTAATGGTCCCTAAATATTCATAATCATTGCAGGCCTGTAAATGACACCTCCTGTCAAAAAAATCCTGGCGTCGAAAACCGACCAAGAAATTCAAAAGAGGACAAGCTTCCGAGAAGACAATTTCAAGAGGTATATTGTACTCCCACTGTTTTCCTTTTATGTTGAATAAAAAAGATAAAGGTATGGAAAATGCTGAACATTAGGAATTATTAAAAACATGCAAATCCAAATTACAAAAACCTGCCAGTCAAAATGGCCATGAGCAAGAATTCTGCCAACAATGAATGCTGAAGGGGCTGTGGAGAAATGAGTACCCTCAGTGCTAAATGGGACGTGGTAAGAGTCACTAATGAAAACACAATGGAGGTGCTTTGAAAAGGTAAAACATTGAGCTGCCAGTCAATCAAGCATACCCACTGCTGGGACTATCACCTGAGAAAATGAGAATCCACAAGTCACAGGCTGGCAATCATGCACTCCAGCAACATTTAGCACAGTCAAAACTTAGAAGCAACGAACATGTCCATCAACAGAGGAATGCACAAAGAAGAAGTGGTCCATACACACAGTGGAATAATACTCCAATAAAAATATAAATTAGATGTAAAAAAACATAAGCAAGAAGACATAAGCTTTTGGGGTGTTTATCGGGGCACACTCCACTCTAATTTATAACTGAGGAACATCACTGGCAGGAAGGTCTGTTTCACTTGGTACCAGATTGGGGGACGTAGAAATGCTGCTACCCCCTGGCCGTTACCTGCAACAACAGCTTTGAAATCTGTGCTAATGTTCACTTCGTATGAACAAGGACTGCAGGGCTGTAAAGGAAACCTGCCCTCAAAATGACTGGATGAAGGTAAAGGCCAAAAAGTTTCAAAATGTGGCACATACTTCAAGAAACCCATTTGAAGAAGTAAGCTGTACTCACAGTTTGAAAAATAAAAGGACATTCCTGAAAGCTCAATTTCATGGGATTATGAGACATATGCAAATCCATCCAGAAACAGGTATCAGCTCACACCACTCAGAATAACCATCAGCAAGAAACTACAAATAATCAATGCTGAAGGGGTTGTGGAGCAATGCATACCCTAAGTTGAAGTGGCACGTAACCTGGTGAGAGCCCCTGATGGGAACACAACGGAGGTGCCTTTAAAGGGTAAACATTGAGCTACTCTATGATCCAGCAGGCCCACCTCAGGGTCTATAACCTAAAAAGACCAAATTGGAAAGACACAGGCAGGCAGATCTGCACTGCAGGAGTATTACAATAGCCAAGACATGGAAGCAAGCGTAAAGATCATGAACACATGACTGGATAAAGAAGAACTGGTTCATGGGCTTCCCTGGTGGCGCAGTGGTTGAGAATCCGCCTGCCAATGCAGGGGACACGGGTTCGTGCCCTGGTCCGGGAAGATCCCACATGCCGCGGAGCAACTAAGCCCGTGAGCCATGGCCGCTAGGCCTGCGCGTCCGGAGCGTGTGTTCCGCAATGGGAGAGGCCACAAGTGAGAGAACCGAATACCGCAAAAAAAAAAAAAAATAGAAGAACTGGTTCGAGTAGAGTTGGAATATTAGCCAAGGCAAAAAAATGAAACAATGCCATTTGCAGCACCCTAGATGCTGCACCTAGAGGTAATCACGCAACTGGTAGTAAGAGAGAAAGTGAAAGATACATATGGTATGATATCACTTATAGGTGTTACCTAAAAATTGGTACCAATGAAGATATTTCCACAGAGAAAGGCAATCACAGATTCATTAAACAAACTTATGGTTCACCAGATGGAAAGGTGTGAGGATTGGAAACATCACGACATTGGGGTAAACAGAGATATACAAACACATGTGAAATATATAATCACCCAAGACCTACGGCATACCAAGAGAACACGACTCAGCATTGTGTCATAACCTTCATGGGAAAAGGATCAGAAGAACAATAGATATATGTATGTGTGTTTACAGAACCAAATCTTGCACACCTAGAACCAACAAAACATTATAATCAAATTTGCTGTGATAAAAAATAAAATTGAAAAAACAAACAAGAAGTAATGAGACATAAACTCATGGGGGATTTTCCTGTCACATTCCATTCTAATTTACAACCTACAGCATAACTTCCATTATGGCTATGTTGCCCTGGAAGCCAGATTTGGTGAGGAGAAATGCTGCCGCCTTGTGGCCGTTTCACACAACAGCAGCATTAAACCCTGCGCTACTTGGCACTTAATATTCACAATCATTGCAGGCCTATAAATGACACCTGCCCTCAAAAAAATCCTGGGGTCGTCAATCGATCAGAAAATTGAAAAGACGTCAACATTTCAAGAAGACAATTTCAACAGGCATATTTTACAAACAATTTGTCTTTTTTTTTCTTTTTTATAAAAAAAAATGGCAAGGAGGGCTTCCCTGGTGGCACAGTGGTGGAGAATTTGCCTGCTAATATAGGGGACACGGGTTCGAGTCCTGGTCTGGGAAGATCCCACATGCCGCGGAGCAGCTAGGACCATGAGCCACAACTACTGAGTCTGCGCGTCTGGAGCCTGTGCTCTGCAACAAGAGAGGTCGCGATAGTGAGAGGCCCGCGCACCACGATGAACAGTGGCCCCCGCTTGCCACAACTAGAGAAAGCCCTCGCACAGAAACGAAGACCCAACACAGCCAAAAATCAATCAATAAATTAATTAATTAATTTTAATAATAATGGCATGGAAAAATGCTCAACATCAGGAATTAATAAAGCCATGAAAATCCAATCTACAGAAATGTTCACCTCACAGCCCTCAGAATGATCATCAGCAAAAAGTTTACAAAGAATAAATGCCGAAGGAGTTTCAGAGAACTGTGTACCCTCTAGCTGCTGGGGGGATGTTAACTGGTAAGAGCCAGCAGTGAGAACAGAATGGAGGTGCGTTTAAACATAAATATAGAGGTACCATGTGATCTTGTAGGCCCTTTGATGGGCCTATCCCCCAAGCAGAGCAGAATCAAAAAGACACAGGCTGGCAATACTGCACTGCAGCAGAATTTACCATAGCCAAGACTTCGAGGAAACCAAAATGTCCATCAACAGAACAGGGGGAAAAGATCAAGTGGTCCATGTACACAACCATGCAAAAGAATGAAAGAATGCCATTTGCACCACCATAGAAGGACCTAAAGATCATCAGCCAACTTGAAGGAAGAACGAAACAGAAAGACAGATATCCTATGACATCACTTTTAGGTGTTACCTAAAAATTGATACCCATGAACTTATTTCCAAGAGAAGGACACACATGGGTTAAGGAAACAAAATTATTTACGAAATGGAAAGGTGTAAGGAATGGATGCATTAGGATATGGGGAGATATCCTATGACATCGCTTCTAGATGTTACCTAAAAATTGATATCCATGAACTTATTTCCAAGAGAAGGACATGCATGGATTAACAAAACAAATTATGTTTAATGAAATGGAAAGATGTAAGGAATTTATGAATTAGGATATGGGGGTTAAGAGACATGTACTAATACATATGAAATATATAATCACAAAATACCTATGGAATACCAAGTGAGGTCTATTCACCACTCTGTAATAACCTACATGGGAAAGGATCCAAAGAAGAATAGATGGATCCATAGACGTATTATACCCGGTTCTGTACACCTAGAACAAGCACAACATTTGTATCAAATTGGCTCTGATAATAAATAAAAGTTAAATTTAAAAAACAAACAGGAAGTAAGGACACATAAGCTCTTGGGGACTTGCCCTGGCGCATTCCACTCTAATTTTCAGCCTACTTACATGATTTCCAGGGAGGCTTTGTTGCCCAAAAACCCAGAGTCGGAAATGTAGAAATGCTGCCGCCTTGTGGTCGTTTCAAGCAAGCGGGGCTCTAAGCCCACAGCTGATGGTCACTTAACATTCACAACGACTCAGGGCTGTAAAGGATACCTGCCCTCCACAAATATCCTGAGCTAGGGAATGGACAAGTAATTCAAAACAGGCAATTTTTTTCAAGAAGATAGTATGAAGAGGTAAATTTTATCCACTCTTTTCTTAACAAAAGGAAAATGGATAAAGTCTCAACGTTAGGAATTATTAGACTCCTGCAAATCTAATATACAAAATGGTTTCAACTCACACCAGTCCACTGACCATCAGCTAAAAGTCTACGAACAATAAGTGCTGAAGCGGTTTTAGAGAACTGTATGCCCTCTAGCTTCTGGTGAGATGTAAAGTGGTAAGAGCCAATAGTGAGAACAGAAAGGAGCTGCATGTAAAAGTAAACATTGAGCTACCGTTTGGTCCAGCAGGCCCACCGTTGGGCCTCTCACCTGAGAAGACCAGAATCGAGAAGACACAGGCTGCGACAGTGGCACTTCAGCCATATTCACAATAGCCAAGCCATGGAATCCACCAAAATGTGCATCGACAGGTGAAAGGATAAAGAAAATGTGGTCCATGTAATCAGTGGAATATTAGACATGGAAAACAATGACACACTGTTCTTTGTGGCATCATAGATGAGCCTAGAGATACTCCCAGAATATGAGGGAAGTCGGAAAGCAAAAGACATATATCCTATGATATCACTTATAGGTGTTATCTAACAACTGACACAAATGATCACACTTCCACAGAGAAAGACACGCACCAACTTAGAAAACAAACTATGCTCATCTAAAAGGAAAGGTTGGGGGGAATGGATAAATTAAGATTAGGGTTACCATACGTATACAAATACCTATTGAATACATATAACAAAAAGGACGACCATATAGCAAGGGAGGCCTACGGAACACTCTCTAATAATTTACATGGGAAGAGGTTCTGTACATGAATAGACATATATAATGTACAAATGAACCAGACTGTGTACACCTAGGACAAACCATATTCTAATCATTACCCCGATTAAAAAAAATTAAAACAACGAACAAGAAGGAATGAGACATAAACTCATGGGGTTTTTCTCCTGGCACATTCCATTCTAATTTACAACCTAGGAACATGACTTCCAGAGAGACTCTGCTGCCCTAGTAACCACATTTAGGAATGGAGAAATGCTGCCGCCTTGTGGCCGTTTCCCACAACAGCAGCTTTAAACCCAGTGCTAATGGTCCCTAAATATTCATAATCATTGCAGGCCTGTAAATGACACCTCCCCTCAAAAAAAAATCTTGGGGTCGAAAATCGACCAAGAAATTCCAAAGAGGACAAGCTTCCGAGAAGACAATTTCAAGAGGTATATTGTACTCCCACTTTTTTCCTTTTATGTTGAATAAAAAAGATAAAGGTATGGAAAATGCTGAACATTAGGAATTATTAAAAACATGCAAATCCAAATTACAAAAACCTACCAGCTCACACCAGTCAAAATGGCCATGAGCAAGAATTCTGCCAACAATGAATGCTGAAGGGGCTGTGGAGAAACGAGTACCCTCAGTGCTAAGTGGGAGGTGGTAAGAGTCACTAATGAAAACAAAATGGAGGTGCTTTGAAAAGGTAAAACATTGAGCTGCCAGTCAATCAAGCATACCCACTGCTGGGACTATCACCTGAGAAAATGAGAATCCACAAGTCACAGGCTGGCAATCATGCACTCCAGCAACATTTAGCACAGTCAAAACTTAGAAGCAACGAACATGTCCATCAACAGAGGAATGCACAAAGAAGAAGTGGTCCATACACACAGTGGAATAATACTCCAATAAAAATATAAATTAGATGTAAAAAAACATAAGCAAGAAGACATAAGCTTTTGGGGTGTTTATCGGGGCACACTCCACTCTAATTTATAACTGAGGAACATCACTGGCAGGAAGGTCTCTTTCACTTGGTACCAGATTGGGGGATGTAGAAATGCTGCTGCCCCCTGGCCGTTACCTGCAACAACAGCTTTGAAATCTGTGCTAATGTTCACTTCGTATGAACAAGGACTGCAGGGCTGTAAAGGAAACCTGCCCTCAAAATGACTGGATGAAGGTAAAGGCCAAAAAGTTTCAAAATGTGGCACATACTTCAAGAAACCCATTTGAAGAAGTAAGCTGTACTCACAGTTTGAAAAATAAAAGGACATTCCTGAAAGCTCAATTTCATGGGATTATGAGACATATGCAAATCCATCCAGAAACAGGTATCAGCTCACACCACTCAGAATAACCATCAGCAAGAAACTACAAATAATCAATGCTGAAGGGGTTGTGGAGCAATGCATACCCTAAGTTGAAGTGGCACGTAACCTGGTGAGAGCCCCTGATGGGAACACAACGGAGGTGCCTTTAAAGGGTAAACATTGAGCTACTCTATGATCCAGCAGGCCCACCTCAGGGTCTATAACCTAAAAAGACCAAATTGGAAAGACACAGGCAGGCAGATCTGCACTGCAGGAGTATTACAATAGCCAAGACATGGAAGCAAGCGTAAAGATCATGAACACATGACTGGATAAAGAAGAACTGGTTCATGGGCTTCCCTGGTGGCGCAGTGGTTGAGAATCCGCCTGCCAATGCAGGGGACACGGGTTCGTGCCCTGGTCCGGGAAGATCCCACATGCCGCGGAGCAACTAAGCCCGTGAGCCATGGCCGCTAGGCCTGCGCGTCCGGAGCGTGTGTTCCGCAATGGGAGAGGCCACAAGTGAGAGAACCGAATACCGCAAAAAAAAAAAAAAAATAGAAGAACTGGTTCGAGTAGAGTTGGAATATTAGCCAAGGCAAAAAAATGAAACAATGCCATTTGCAGCACCCTAGATGCTGCACCTAGAGGTAATCACGCAACTGGTAGTAAGAGAGAAAGTGAAAGATACATATGGTATGATATCACTTATAGGTGTTACCTAAAAATTGGTACCAATGAAGATATTTCCACAGAGAAAGGCAATCACAGATTCATTAAACAAACTTATGGTTCACCAGATGGAAAGGTGTGAGGATTGGAAACATCACGACATTGGGGTAAACAGAGATATACAAACACATGTGAAATATATAATCACCCAAGACCTACGGCATACCAAGAGAACACGACTCAGCATTGTGTCATAACCTTCATGGGAAAAGGATCAGAAGAACAATAGATATATGTATGTGTGTTTACAGAACCAAATCTTGCACACCTAGAACCAACAAAACATTATAATCAAATTTGCTGTGATAAAAAATAAAATTGAAAAAACAAACAAGAAGTAATGAGACATAAACTCATGGGGGATTTTCCTGTCACATTCCATTCTAATTTACAACCTACAGCATAACTTCCATTATGGCTATGTTGCCCTGGAAGCCAGATTTGGTGAGGAGAAATGCTGCCGCCTTGTGGCCGTTTCACACAACAGCAGCATTAAACCCTGCGCTACTTGGCACTTAATATTCACAATCATTGCAGGCCTATAAATGACACCTGCCCTCAAAAAAATCCTGGGGTCGTCAATCGATCAGAAAATTGAAAAGACGTCAACATTTCAAGAAGACAATTTCAACAGGCATATTTTACAAACAATTTGTCTTTTTTTTTTTTTTATAAAAAAAATGGCAAGGAGGGCTTCCCTGGTGGCACAGTGGTGGAGAATTTGCCTGCTAATATAGGGGACAGGGGTTCGAGTCCTGGTCTGGGAAGATCCCACATGCCGCGGAGCAGCTAGGACCATGAGCCACAACTACTGAGTCTGCGCGTCTGGAGCCTGTGCTCTGCAACAAGAGAGATCGCGATAGTGAGAGGCCCACGCACCACGATGAACAGTGGCCCCCGATTGCCACAACTAGAGAAAGCCCTCGCACAGAAACGAAGACCCAACACAGCCAAAAATCAATCAATAAATTAATTAATTAATTTTAATAATAATGGCATGGAAAAATGCTCAACATCAGGAATTAATAAAGCCATGAAAATCCAATCTACAGAAATGTTCACCTCACAGCCCTCAGAATGATCATCAGCAAAAAGTTTACAAAGAAAAAATGCCGAAGGAGTTTCAGAGAACTGTGTACCCTCTAGCTGCTGGGGGGATGTTAACTGGTAAGAGCCAGCAGTGAGAACAGAATGGAGGTGCGTTTAAACATAAATATAGAGGTACCATGTGATCTTGTAGGCCCTTTGATGGGCCTATCCCCCAAGCAGAGCAGAATCAAAAAGACACAGGCTGGCAATACTGCACTGCAGCAGAATTTACCATAGCCAAGACTTCGAGGAAACCAAAATGTCCATCAACAGAACAGGGGGAAAAGATCAAGTGGTCCATGTACACAACCATGCAAAAGAATGAAAGAATGCCATTTGCACCACCATAGAAGGACCTAAAGATCATCAGCCAACTTGAAGGAAGAACGAAACAGAAAGACAGATATCCTATGACATCACTTTTAGGTGTTACCTAAAAATTGATACCCATGAACTTATTTCCAAGAGAAGGACACACATGGGTTAAGGAAACAAAATTATTTACGAAATGGAAAGGTGTAAGGAATGGATGCATTAGGATATGGGGAGATATCCTATGACATCGCTTCTAGATGTTACCTAAAAATTGATATCCATGAACTTATTTCCAAGAGAAGGACATGCATGGATTAACCAAACAAATTATGTTTAATGAAATGGAAAGATGTAAGGAATTTATGAATTAGGATATGGGGGTTAAGAGACATGTACTAATACATATGAAATATATAATCACAAAATACCTATGGAATACCAAGTGAGGTCTATTCACCACTCTGTAATAACCTACATGGGAAAGGATCCAAAGAAGAATAGATGGATCCATAGACGTATTATACCCGGTTCTGTACACCTAGAACAAGCACAACATTTGTATCAAATTGGCTCTGATAATAAATAAAAGTTAAATTTAAAAAACAAACAGGAAGTAAGGACACATAAGCTCTTGGGGACTTGCCCTGGCGCATTCCACTCTAATTTTCAGCCTACTTACATGATTTCCAGGGAGGCTTTGTTGCCCAAAAACCCAGAGTCGGAAATGTAGAAATGCTGCCGCCTTGTGGTCGTTTCAAGCAAGCGGGGCTCTAAGCCCACAGCTGATGGTCACTTAACATTCACAACGACTCAGGGCTGTAAAGGATACCTGCCCTCCACAAATATCCTGAGCTAGGGAATGGACAAGTAATTCAAAACAGGCAATTTTTTTCAAGAAGATAGTATGAAGAGGTAAATTTTATCCACTCTTTTCTTAACAAAAGGAAAATGGATAAAGCCTCAACGTTAGGAATTATTAGACTCCTGCAAATCTAATATACAAAATGGTTTCAACTCACACCAGTCCACTGACCATCAGCTAAAAGTCTACGAACAATAAGTGCTGAAGCGGTTTTAGAGAACTGTATGCCCTCTAGCTTCTGGTGAGATGTAAAGTGGTAAGAGCCAATAGTGAGAACAGAAAGGAGCTGCATGTAAAAGTAAACATTGAGCTACCGTTTGGTCCAGCAGGCCCACCGTTGGGCCTCTCACCTGAGAAGACCAGAATCGAGAAGACACAGGCTGCGACAGTGGCACTTCAGCCATATTCACAATAGCCAAGCCATGGAATCCACCAAAATGTGCATCGACAGGTGAAAGGATAAAGAAAATGTGGTCCATGTAATCAGTGGAATATTAGACATGGAAAACAATGACACACTGTTCTTTGTGGCATCATAGATGAGCCTAGAGATACTCCCAGAATATGAGGGAAGTCGGAAAGCAAAAGACATATATCCTATGATATCACTTATAGGTGTTATCTAACAACTGACACAAATGATCACACTTCCACAGAGAAAGACACGCACCAACTTAGAAAACAAACTATGCTCATCTAAAAGGAAAGGTTGGGGGGAATGGATAAATTAAGATTAGGGTTACCATACGTATACAAATACCTATTGAATACATATAACAAAAAGGACGACCATATAGCAAGGGAGGCCTACGGAACACTCTCTAATAATTTACATGGGAAGAGGTTCTGTACATGAATAGACATATATAATGTACAAATGAACCAGACTGTGTACACCTAGGACAAACCATATTCTAATCATTACCCCGATTAAAAAAAATTAAAACAACGAACAAGAAGGAATGAGACATAAACTCATGGGGTTTTTCTCCTGGCACATTCCATTCTAATTTACAACCTAGGAACATGACTTCCAGAGAGACTCTGCTGCCCTAGTAACCACATTTAGGAATGGAGAAATGCTGCCGCCTTGTGGCCGTTTCCCACAACAGCAGCTTTAAACCCAGTGCTAATGGTCCCTAAATATTCATAATCATTGCAGGCCTGTAAATGACACCTCCCCTCAAAAAAAAATCTTGGGGTCGAAAATCGACCAAGAAATTCCAAAGAGGACAAGCTTCCGAGAAGACAATTTCAAGAGGTATATTGTACTCCCACTTTTTTCCTTTTATGTTGAATAAAAAAGATAAAGGTATGGAAAATGCTGAACATTAGGAATTATTAAAAACATGCAAATCCAAATTACAAAAACCTACCAGCTCACACCAGTCAAAATGGCCATGAGCAAGAATTCTGCCAACAATGAATGCTGAAGGGGCTGTGGAGAAACGAGTACCCTCAGTGCTAAGTGGGAGGTGGTAAGAGTCACTAATGAAAACAAAATGGAGGTGCTTTGAAAAGGTAAAACATTGAGCTGCCAGTCAATCAAGCATACCCACTGCTGGGATTATCACCTGAGAAAATGAGAATCCACAAGTCACAGGCTGGCAATCATGCACTCCAGCAACATTTAGCACAGTCAAAACTTAGAAGCAACGAACATGTCCATCAACAGAGGAATGCACAAAGAAGAAGTGGTCCATACACACAGTGGAATAATACTCCAATAAAAATATAAATTAGATGTAAAAAAACATAAGTAAGAAGACATAAGCTTTTGGGGTGTTTATCGGGGCACACTCCACTCTAATTTATAACTGAGGAACATCACTGGCAGGAAGGTCTCTTTCACTTGGTACCAGATTGGGGGATGTAGAAATGCTGCTGCCCCCTGGCCGTTACCTGCAACAACAGCTTTGAAATCTGTGCTAATGTTCACTTCGTATGAACAAGGACTGCAGGGCTGTAAAGGAAACCTGCCCTCAAAATGACTGGATGAAGGTAAAGGCCAAAAAGTTTCAAAATGTGGCACATACTTCAAGAAACCCATTTGAAGAAGTAAGCTGTACTCACAGTTTGAAAAATAAAAGGACATTCCTGAAAGCTCAATTTCATGGGATTATGAGACATATGCAAATCCATCCAGAAACAGGTATCAGCTCACACCACTCAGAATAACCATCAGCAAGAAACTACAAATAATCAATGCTGAAGGGGTTGTGGAGCAATGCATACCCTAAGTTGAAGTGGCACGTAACCTGGTGAGAGCCCCTGATGGGAACACAACGGAGGTGCCTTTAAAGGGTAAACATTGAGCTACTCTATGATCCAGCAGGCCCACCTCAGGGTCTATAACCTAAAAAGACCAAATTGGAAAGACACAGGCAGGCAGATCTGCACTGCAGGAGTATTACAATAGCCAAGACATGGAAGCAAGCGTAAAGATCATGAACACATGACTGGATAAAGAAGAACTGGTTCATGGGCTTCCCTGGTGGCGCAGTGGTTGAGAATCCGCCTGCCAATGCAGGGGACACGGGTTCGTGCCCTGGTCCGGGAAGATCCCACATGCCGCGGAGCAACTAAGCCCGTGAGCCATGGCCGCTAGGCCTGCGCGTCCGGAGCGTGTGTTCCGCAATGGGAGAGGCCACAAGTGAGAGAAGCGAATGCCGCAAAAAAAAAAAAAAAATAGAAGAACTGGTTCGAGTAGAGTTGGAATATTAGCCAAGGCAAAAAAATGAAACAATGCCATTTGCAGCACCCTAGATGCTGCACCTAGAGGTAATCACGCAACTGGTAGTAAGAGAGAAAGTGAAAGATACATATGGTATGATATCACTTATAGGTGTTACCTAAAAATTGGTACCAATGAAGATATTTCCACAGAGAAAGGCAATCACAGATTCATTAAACAAACTTATGGTTCACCAGATGGAAAGGTGTGAGGATTGGAAACATCACGACATTGGGGTAAACAGAGATATACAAACACATGTGAAATATATAATCACCCAAGACCTATGGCATACCAAGAGAACACGACTCAGCATTGTGTCATAACCTTCATGGGAAAAGGATCAGAAGAACAATAGATATATGTATGTGTGTTTACAGAACCAAATCTTGCACACCTAGAACCAACAAAACATTATAATCAAATTTGCTGTGATAAAAAATAAAATTGAAAAAACAAACAAGAAGTAATGAGACATAAACTCATGGGGGATTTTCCTGTCACATTCCATTCTAATTTACAACCTACAGCATAACTTCCATTATGGCTATGTTGCCCTGGAAGCCAGATTTGGTGAGGAGAAATGCTGCCGCCTTGTGGCCGTTTCACACAACAGCAGCATTAAACCCTGCGCTACTTGGCACTTAATATTCACAATCATTGCAGGCCTATAAATGACACCTGCCCTCAAAAAAATCCTGGGGTCGTCAATCGATCAGAAAATTGAAAAGACGTCACCATTTCAAGAAGACAATTTCAACAGGCATATTTTACAAACAATTTGTCTTTTTTTTTTTTTTTTATAAAAAAAATGGCAAGGAGGGCTTCCCTGGTGGCACAGTGGTGGAGAATTTGCCTGCTAATATAGGGGACACGGGTTCGAGTCCTGGTCTGGGAAGATCCCACATGCCGCGGAGCAGCTAGGACCATGAGCCACAACTACTGAGTCTGCGCGTCTGGAGCCTGTGCTCTGCAACAAGAGAGATCGCGATAGTGAGAGGCCCGCGCACCACGATGAACAGTGGCCCCCGCTTGCCACAACTAGAGAAAGCCCTCGCACAGAAACGAAGACCCAACACAGCCAAAAGTCAATCAATAAATTAATTAATTAATTTTAATAATAATGGCATGGAAAAATGCTCAACATCAGGAATTAATAAAGCCATGAAAATCCAATCTACAGAAATGTTCACCTCACAGCCCTCAGAATGATCATCAGCAAAAAGTTTACAAAGAAAAAATGCCGAAGGAGTTTCAGAGAACTGTGTACCCTCTAGCTGCTGGGGGGATGTTAACTGGTAAGAGCCAGCAGTGAGAACAGAATGGAGGTGCGTTTAAACATAAATATAGAGGTACCATGTGATCTTGTAGGCCCTTTGATGGGCCTATCCCCCAAGCAGAGCAGAATCAAAAAGACACAGGCTGGCAATACTGCACTGCAGCAGAATTTACCATAGCCAAGACTTCGAGGAAACCAAAATGTCCATCAACAGAACAGGGGGAAAAGATCAAGTGGTCCATGTACACAACCATGCAAAAGAATGAAAGAATGCCATTTGCACCACCATAGAAGGACCTAAAGATCATCAGCCAACTTGAAGGAAGAACGAAACAGAAAGACAGATATCCTATGACATCACTTTTAGGTGTTACCTAAAAATTGATACCCATGAACTTATTTCCAAGAGAAGGACACACATGGGTTAAGGAAACAAAATTATTTACGAAATGGAAAGGTGTAAGGAATGGATGCATTAGGATATGGGGAGATATCCTATGACATCGCTTCTAGATGTTACCTAAAAATTGATATCCATGAACTTATTTCCAAGAGAAGGACATGCATGGATTAACAAAACAAATTATGTTTAATGAAATGGAAAGATGTAAGGAATTTATGAATTAGGATATGGGGGTTAAGAGACATGTACTAATACATATGAAATATCTAATCACAAAATACCTATGGAATACCAAGTGAGGTCTATTCACCACTCTGTAATAACCTACATGGGAAAGGATCCAAAGAAGAATAGATGGATCCATAGACGTATTATACCCGGTTCTGTACACCTAGAACAAGCACAACATTTGTATCAAATTGGCTCTGATAATAAATAAAAGTTAAATTTAAAAAACAAACAGGAAGTAATGACACATAAGCTCTTGGGGACTTGCCCTGGCGCATTCCACTCTAATTTTCAGCCTACTTACATGATTTCCAGGGAGGCTTTGTTGCCCAAAAACCCAGAGTCGGAAATGTAGAAATGCTGCCGCCTTGTGGTCGTTTCAAGCAAGAGGGGCTCTAAGCCCACAGCTGATGGTCACTTAACATTCACAATGACTCAGGGCTGTAAAGGATACCTGCCCTCCACAAATATCCTGAGCTAGGGAATGGACAAGTAATTCAAAACAGGCAATTTTTTTCAAGAAGATAGTATGAAGAGGTAAATTTTATCCACTCTTTTCTTAACAAAAGGAAAATGGATAAAGTCTCAACGTTAGGAATTATTAGACTCCTGCAAATCTAATATACAAAATGGTTTCAACTCACACCAGTCCACTGACCATCAGCTAAAAGTCTACGAACAATAAGTGCTGAAGCGGTTTTAGAGAACTGTATGCCCTCTAGCTTCTGGTGAGATGTAAAGTGGTAAGAGCCAATAGTGAGAACAGAAAGGAGCTGCATGTAAAAGTAAACATTGAGCTACCGTTTGGTCCAGCAGGCCCACCGTTGGGCCTCTCACCTGAGAAGACCAGAATCGAGAAGACACAGGCTGCGACAGTGGCACTTCAGCCATATTCACAATAGCCAAGCCATGGAATCCACCAAAATGTGCATCGACAGGTGAAAGGATAAAGAAAATGTGGTCCATGTAATCAGTGGAATATTAGACATGGAAAACAATGACACACTGTTCTTTGTGGCATCATAGATGAGCCTAGAGATACTCCCAGAATATGAGGGAAGTCGGAAAGCAAAAGACATATATCCTATGATATCACTTATAGGTGTTATCTAACAACTGACACAAATGATCACACTTCCACAGAGAAAGACACACACCAACTTAGAAAACAAACTATGCTCATCTAAAAGGAAAGGTGGGGGGAATGGATAAATTAAGATTAGGGTTACCATACGTATACAAATACCTATTGAATACATATAACAAAAAGGACGACCATATAGCAAGGGAGGCCTACGGAACACTCTCTAATAATTTACATGGGAAGAGCTTCTGTACATGAATAGACATATATAATGTACAAATGAACCAGACTGTGTACACCTAGGACAAACCATATTCTAATCATTACCCCGATTAAAAAAAATTAAAACAATGAACAAGAAGGAATGAGACATAAACTCATGGGGTTTTTCTCCTGGCACATTCCATTCTAATTTACGACCTAGGAACATGACTTCCAGAGAGACTCTGCTGCCCTAGTAACCACATTTAGGAATGGAGAAATGCTGCCGCCTTGTGGCCGTTTCCCACAACAGCAGCTTTAAACCCAGTGCTAATGGTCCCTAAATATTCATAATCATTGCAGGCCTGTAAATGACACCTCCCCTCAAAAAAAAATCCTGGGGTCGAAAATCGACCAAGAAATTCCAAAGAGGACAAGCTTCCGAGAAGACAATTTCAAGAGGTATATTGTACTCCCACTTTTTTCCTTTTATGTTGAATAAAAAAGATAAAGGTATGGAAAATGCTGAACATTAGGAATTAATAAAAACATGCAAATCCAAATTACAAAAACCTACCAGCTCACACCAGTCAAAATGGCCATGAGCAAGAATTCTGCCAACAATGAATGCTGAAGGGGCTGTGGAGAAACGAGTACCCTCAGTGCTAAGTGGGACGTGGTAAGAGTCACTAATGAAAACACAATGGAGGTGCTTTGAAAAGGTAAAACATTGAGCTGCCAGTCAATCAAGCATACCCACTGCTGGGACTATCACCTGAGAAAATGAGAATCCAGAAGTCACAGGCTGGCAATCATGCACTCCAGCAACATTTAGCACAGTCAAAACTTAGAAGCAACGAACATGTCCATCAACAGAGGAATGCACAAAGAAGAAGTGGTCCATACACACAGTGGAATAATACTCCAATAAAAATATAAATTAGATGTAAAAAAACATAAGCAAGAAGACATAAGCTTTTGGGGTGTTTATCGGGGCACACTCCACTCTAATTTATAACTGAGGAACATCACTGGCAGGAAGGTCTGTTTCACTTGGTACCAGATTGGGGGACGTAGAAATGCTGCTGCCCCCTGGCCGTTACCTGCAACAACAGCTTTGAAATCTGTGCTAATGTTCACTTCGTATGAACAAGGACTGCAGGGCTGTAAAGGAAACCTGCCCTCAAAATGACTGGATGAAGGTAAAGGCCAAAAAGTTTCAAAATGTGGCACATACTTCAAGAAACCCATTTGAAGAAGTAAGCTGTACTCACAGTTTGAAAAATAAAAGGACATTCCTGAAAGCTCAATTTCATGGGATTATGAGACATATGCAAATCCATCCAGAAACAGGTATCAGCTCACACCACTCAGAATAACCATCAGCAAGAAACTACAAATAATCAATGCTGAAGGGGTTGTGGAGCAATGCATACCCTAAGTTGAAGTGGCACGTAACCTGGTGAGAGCCCCTGATGGGAACACAACGGAGGTGCCTTTAAAGGGTAAACATTGAGCTACTCTATGATCCAGCAGGCCCGTCTCAGGGTCTATAACCTAAAAAGACCAAATTGGAAAGACACAGGCAGGCAGATCTGCACTGCAGGAGTATTACAATAGCCAAGACATGGAAGCAAGCGTAAAGATCATGAACACATGAGTGGATAAAGAAGAACTGGTTCGAGTAGAAATGGAATATTAGCCAAGGCAAAAAAATGAAACAATGCCATTTGCAGCACCCTAGATGCTGCACCTAGAGGTAATCACACAACTGGTAGTAAGAGAGAAAGTGAAAGATACATATGGTATGATATCACTTATAGGTGTTACCTAAAAATTGGTACCAATGAAGATATTTCCACAGAGAAAGGCAATCACAGATTCATTAAACAAACTTATGGTTCACCAGATGGAAAGGTGTGAGGATTGGAAACATCACGACATTGGGGTAAACAGAGATATACAAACACATGTGAAATATATAATCACCCAAGACCTACGGCATACCAAGAGAACACGACTCAGCATTGTGTCATAACCTTCATGGGAAAAGGATCAGAAGAACAATAGATATATGTATGTGTGTTTACAGAACCAAATCTTGCACACCTAGAACCAACAAAACATTATAATCAAATTTGCTGTGATAAAAAATAAAATTGAAAAAACAAACAAGAAGTAATGAGACATAAACTCATGGGGGATTTTCCTGTCACATTCCATTCTAATTTACAACCTACAGCATAACTTCCATTATGGCTATGTTGCCCTGGAAGCCAGATTTGGTGAGGAGAAATGCTGCCGCCTTGTGGCCGTTTCACACAACAGCAGCATTAAACCCTGCGCTACTTGGCACTTAATATTCACAATCATTGCAGGCCTATAAATGACACCTGCCCTCAAAAAAATCCTGGGGTCGTCAATCGATCAGAAAATTGAAAAGACGTCACCATTTCAAGAAGACAATTTCAACAGGCATATTTTACAAACAATTTGTCTTTTTTTTTCTTTTTTATAAAAAAAATGGCAAGGAGGGCTTCCCTGGTGGCACAGTGGTGGAGAATTTGCCTGCTAATATAGGGGACACGGGTTCGAGTCCTGGTCTGGGAAGATCCCACATGCCGCGGAGCAGCTAGGACCATGAGCCACAACTACTGAGTCTGCGCGTCTGGAGCCTGTGCTCTGCAACAAGAGAGGTCGCGATAGTGAGAGGCCCGCGCACCACGATGAACAGTGGCCCCCGCTTGCCACAACTAGAGAAAGCCCTCGCACAGAAACGAAGACCCAACACAGCCAAAAATCAATCAATAAATTAATTAATTAATTTTAATAATAATGGCATGGAAAAATGCTCAACATCAGGAATTAATAAAGCCATGAAAATCCAATCTACAGAAATGTTCACCTCACAGCCCTCAGAATGATCATCAGCAAAAAGTTTACAAAGAAAAAATGCCGAAGGAGTTTCAGAGAACTGTGTACCCTCTAGCTGCTGGGGGGATGTTAACTGGTAAGAGCCAGCAGTGAGAACAGAATGGAGGTGCGTTTAAACATAAATATAGAGGTACCATGTGATCTTGTAGGCCCTTTGATGGGCCTATCCCCCAAGCAGAGCAGAATCAAAAAGACACAGGCTGGCAATACTGCACTGCAGCAGAATTTACCATAGCCAAGACTTCGAGGAAACCAAAATGTCCATCAACAGAACAGGGGGAAAAGATCAAGTGGTCCATGTACACAACCATGCAAAAGAATGAAAGAATGCCATTTGCACCACCATAGAAGGACCTAAAGATCATCAGCCAACTTGAAGGAAGAACGAAACAGAAAGACAGATATCCTATGACATCACTTTTAGGTGTTACCTAAAAATTGATACCCATGAACTTATTTCCAAGAGAAGGACACACATGGGTTAAGGAAACAAAATTATTTACGAAATGGAAAGGTGTAAGGAATGGATGCATTAGGATATGGGGAGATATCCTATGACATCGCTTCTAGATGTTACCTAAAAATTGATATCCATGAACTTATTTCCAAGAGAAGGACATGCATGGATTAACCAAACAAATTATGTTTAATGAAATGGAAAGATGTAAGGAATTTATGAATTAGGATATGGGGGTTAAGAGACATGTACTAATACATATGAAATATATAATCACAAAATACCTATGGAATACCAAGTGAGGTCTATTCACCACTCTGTAATAACCTACATGGGAAAGGATCCAAAGAAGAATAGATGGATCCATAGACGTATTATACCCGGTTCTGTACACCTAGAACAAGCACAACATTTGTATCAAATTGGCTCTGATAATAAATAAAAGTTAAATTTAAAAAACAAACAGGAAGTAAGGACACATAAGCTCTTGGGGACTTGCCCTGGCGCATTCCACTCTAATTTTCAGCCTACTTACATGATTTCCAGGGAGGCTTTGTTGCCCAAAAACCCAGAGTCGGAAATGTAGAAATGCTGCCGCCTTGTGGTCGTTTCAAGCAAGCGGGGCTCTAAGCCCACAGCTGATGGTCACTTAACATTCACAACGACTCAGGGCTGTAAAGGATACCTGCCCTCCACAAATATCCTGAGCTAGGGAATGGACAAGTAATTCAAAACAGGCAATTTTTTTCAAGAAGATAGTATGAAGAGGTAAATTTTATCCACTCTTTTCTTAACAAAAGGAAAATGGATAAAGTCTCAACGTTAGGAATTATTAGACTCCTGCAAATCTAATATACAAAATGGTTTCAACTCACACCAGTCCACTGACCATCAGCTAAAAGTCTACGAACAATAAGTGCTGAAGCGGTTTTAGAGAACTGTATGCCCTCTAGCTTCTGGTGAGATGTAAAGTGGTAAGAGCCAATAGTGAGAACAGAAAGGAGCTGCATGTAAAAGTAAACATTGAGCTACCGTTTGGTCCAGCAGGCCCACCGTTGGGCCTCTCACCTGAGAAGACCAGAATCGAGAAGACACAGGCTGCGACAGTGGCACTTCAGCCATATTCACAATAGCCAAGCCATGGAATCCACCAAAATGTGCATCGACAGGTGAAAGGATAAAGAAAATGTGGTCCATGTAATCAGTGGAATATTAGACATGGAAAACAATGACACACTGTTCTTTGTGGCATCATAGATGAGCCTAGAGATACTCCCAGAATATGAGGGAAGTCGGAAAGCAAAAGACATATATCCTATGATATCACTTATAGGTGTTATCTAACAACTGACACAAATGATCACACTTCCACAGAGAAAGACACGCACCAACTTAGAAAACAAACTATGCTCATCTAAAAGGAAAGGTTGGGGGGAATGGATAAATTAAGATTAGGGTTACCATACGTATACAAATACCTATTGAATACATATAACAAAAAGGACGACCATATAGCAAGGGAGGCCTACGGAACACTCTCTAATAATTTACATGGGAAGAGGTTCTGTACATGAATAGACATATATAATGTACAAATGAACCAGACTGTGTACACCTAGGACAAACCATATTCTAATCATTACCCCGATTAAAAAAAATTAAAACAACGAACAAGAAGGAATGAGACATAAACTCATGGGGTTTTTCTCCTGGCACATTCCATTCTAATTTACAACCTAGGAACATGACTTCCAGAGAGACTCTGCTGCCCTAGTAACCACATTTAGGAATGGAGAAATGCTGCCGCCTTGTGGCCGTTTCCCACAACAGCAGCTTTAAACCCAGTGCTAATGGTCCCTAAATATTCATAATCATTGCAGGCCTGTAAATGACACCTCCCCTCAAAAAAAAATCTTGGGGTCGAAAATCGACCAAGAAATTCCAAAGAGGACAAGCTTCCGAGAAGACAATTTCAAGAGGTATATTGTACTCCCACTTTTTTCCTTTTATGTTGAATAAAAAAGATAAAGGTATGGAAAATGCTGAACATTAGGAATTATTAAAAACATGCAAATCCAAATTACAAAAACCTACCAGCTCACACCAGTCAAAATGGCCATGAGCAAGAATTCTGCCAACAATGAATGCTGAAGGGGCTGTGGAGAAACGAGTACCCTCAGTGCTAAGTGGGAGGTGGTAAGAGTCACTAATGAAAACAAAATGGAGGTGCTTTGAAAAGGTAAAACATTGAGCTGCCAGTCAATCAAGCATACCCACTGCTGGGACTATCACCTGAGAAAATGAGAATCCACAAGTCACAGGCTGGCAATCATGCACTCCAGCAACATTTAGCACAGTCAAAACTTAGAAGCAACGAACATGTCCATCAACAGAGGAATGCACAAAGAAGAAGTGGTCCAT
Organism: Kogia breviceps; assembly: GCF_026419965.1. NCBI lineage: Eukaryota > Metazoa > Chordata > Mammalia > Artiodactyla > Physeteridae > Kogia > Kogia breviceps. The sequence continues at coordinate 31,491,861 of NC_081320.1, forward strand.
ACACACAGTGGAATAATACTCCAATAAAAATATAAATTAGATGTAAAAAAACATAAGCAAGAAGACATAAGCTTTTGGGGTGTTTATCGGGGCACACTCCACTCTAATTTATAACTGAGGAACATCACTGGCAGGAAGGTCTGTTTCACTTGGTACCAGATTGGGGGACGTAGAAATGCTGCTGCCCCCTGGCCGTTACCTGCAACAACAGCTTTGAAATCTGTGCTAATGTTCACTTCGTATGAACAAGGACTGCAGGGCTGTAAAGGAAACCTGCCCTCAAAATGACTGGATGAAGGTAAAGGCCAAAAAGTTTCAAAATGTGGCACATACTTCAAGAAACCCATTTGAAGAAGTAAGCTGTACTCACAGTTTGAAAAATAAAAGGACATTCCTGAAAGCTCAATTTCATGGGATTATGAGACATATGCAAATCCATCCAGAAACAGGTATCAGCTCACACCACTCAGAATAACCATCAGCAAGAAACTACAAATAATCAATGCTGAAGGGGTTGTGGAGCAATGCATACCCTAAGTTGAAGTGGCACGTAACCTGGTGAGAGCCCCTGATGGGAACACAACGGAGGTGCCTTTAAAGGGTAAACATTGAGCTACTCTATGATCCAGCAGGCCCACCTCAGGGTCTATAACCTAAAAAGACCAAATTGGAAAGACACAGGCAGGCAGATCTGCACTGCAGGAGTATTACAATAGCCAAGACATGGAAGCAAGCGTAAAGATCATGAACACATGACTGGATAAAGAAGAACTGGTTCATGGGCTTCCCTGGTGGCGCAGTGGTTGAGAATCCGCCTGCCAATGCAGGGGACACGGGTTCGTGCCCTGGTCCGGGAAGATCCCACATGCCGCGGAGCAACTAAGCCCGTGAGCCATGGCCGCTAGGCCTGCGCGTCCGGAGCGTGTGTTCCGCAATGGGAGAGGCCACAAGTGAGAGAACCGAATACCGCAAAAAAAAAAAAAAAATAGAAGAACTGGTTCGAGTAGAGTTGGAATATTAGCCAAGGCAAAAAAATGAAACAATGCCATTTGCAGCACCCTAGATGCTGCACCTAGAGGTAATCACGCAACTGGTAGTAAGAGAGAAAGTGAAAGATACATATGGTATGATATCACTTATAGGTGTTACCTAAAAATTGGTACCAATGAAGATATTTCCACAGAGAAAGGCAATCACAGATTCATTAAACAAACTTATGGTTCACCAGATGGAAAGGTGTGAGGATTGGAAACATCACGACATTGGGGTAAACAGAGATATACAAACACATGTGAAATATATAATCACCCAAGACCTACGGCATACCAAGAGAACACGACTCAGCATTGTGTCATAACCTTCATGGGAAAAGGATCAGAAGAACAATAGATATATGTATGTGTGTTTACAGAACCAAATCTTGCACACCTAGAACCAACAAAACATTATAATCAAATTTGCTGTGATAAAAAATAAAATTGAAAAAACAAACAAGAAGTAATGAGACATAAACTCATGGGGGATTTTCCTGTCACATTCCATTCTAATTTACAACCTACAGCATAACTTCCATTATGGCTATGTTGCCCTGGAAGCCAGATTTGGTGAGGAGAAATGCTGCCGCCTTGTGGCCGTTTCACACAACAGCAGCATTAAACCCTGCGCTACTTGGCACTTAATATTCACAATCATTGCAGGCCTATAAATGACACCTGCCCTCAAAAAAATCCTGGGGTCGTCAATCGATCAGAAAATTGAAAAGACGTCAACATTTCAAGAAGACAATTTCAACAGGCATATTTTACAAACAATTTGTCTTTTTTTTTTTTTTATAAAAAAAATGGCAAGGAGGGCTTCCCTGGTGGCACAGTGGTGGAGAATTTGCCTGCTAATATAGGGGACAGGGGTTCGAGTCCTGGTCTGGGAAGATCCCACATGCCGCGGAGCAGCTAGGACCATGAGCCACAACTACTGAGTCTGCGCGTCTGGAGCCTGTGCTCTGCAACAAGAGAGATCGCGATAGTGAGAGGCCCACGCACCACGATGAACAGTGGCCCCCGATTGCCACAACTAGAGAAAGCCCTCGCACAGAAACGAAGACCCAACACAGCCAAAAATCAATCAATAAATTAATTAATTAATTTTAATAATAATGGCATGGAAAAATGCTCAACATCAGGAATTAATAAAGCCATGAAAATCCAATCTACAGAAATGTTCACCTCACAGCCCTCAGAATGATCATCAGCAAAAAGTTTACAAAGAATAAATGCCGAAGGAGTTTCAGAGAACTGTGTACCCTCTAGCTGCTGGGGGGATGTTAACTGGTAAGAGCCAGCAGTGAGAACAGAATGGAGGTGCGTTTAAACATAAATATAGAGGTACCATGTGATCTTGTAGGCCCTTTGATGGGCCTATCCCCCAAGCAGAGCAGAATCAAAAAGACACAGGCTGGCAATACTGCACTGCAGCAGAATTTACCATAGCCAAGACTTCGAGGAAACCAAAATGTCCATCAACAGAACAGGGGGAAAAGATCAAGTGGTCCATGTACACAACCATGCAAAAGAATGAAAGAATGCCATTTGCACCACCATAGAAGGACCTAAAGATCATCAGCCAACTTGAAGGAAGAACGAAACAGAAAGACAGATATCCTATGACATCACTTTTAGGTGTTACCTAAAAATTGATACCCATGAACTTATTTCCAAGAGAAGGACACACATGGGTTAAGGAAACAAAATTATTTACGAAATGGAAAGGTGTAAGGAATGGATGCATTAGGATATGGGGAGATATCCTATGACATCGCTTCTAGATGTTACCTAAAAATTGATATCCATGAACTTATTTCCAAGAGAAGGACATGCATGGATTAACAAAACAAATTATGTTTAATGAAATGGAAAGATGTAAGGAATTTATGAATTAGGATATGGGGGTTAAGAGACATGTACTAATACATATGAAATATATAATCACAAAATACCTATGGAATACCAAGTGAGGTCTATTCACCACTCTGTAATAACCTACATGGGAAAGGATCCAAAGAAGAATAGATGGATCCATAGACGTATTATACCCGGTTCTGTACACCTAGAACAAGCACAACATTTGTATCAAATTGGCTCTGATAATAAATAAAAGTTAAATTTAAAAAACAAACAGGAAGTAAGGACACATAAGCTCTTGGGGACTTGCCCTGGCGCATTCCACTCTAATTTTCAGCCTACTTACATGATTTCCAGGGAGGCTTTGTTGCCCAAAAACCCAGAGTCGGAAATGTAGAAATGCTGCCGCCTTGTGGTCGTTTCAAGCAAGCGGGGCTCTAAGCCCACAGCTGATGGTCACTTAACATTCACAACGACTCAGGGCTGTAAAGGATACCTGCCCTCCACAAATATCCTGAGCTAGGGAATGGACAAGTAATTCAAAACAGGCAATTTTTTTCAAGAAGATAGTATGAAGAGGTAAATTTTATCCACTCTTTTCTTAACAAAAGGAAAATGGATAAAGTCTCAACGTTAGGAATTATTAGACTCCTGCAAATCTAATATACAAAATGGTTTCAACTCACACCAGTCCACTGACCATCAGCTAAAAGTCTACGAACAATAAGTGCTGAAGCGGTTTTAGAGAACTGTATGCCCTCTAGCTTCTGGTGAGATGTAAAGTGGTAAGAGCCAATAGTGAGAACAGAAAGGAGCTGCATGTAAAAGTAAACATTGAGCTACCGTTTGGTCCAGCAGGCCCACCGTTGGGCCTCTCACCTGAGAAGACCAGAATCGAGAAGACACAGGCTGCGACAGTGGCACTTCAGCCATATTCACAATAGCCAAGCCATGGAATCCACCAAAATGTGCATCGACAGGTGAAAGGATAAAGAAAATGTGGTCCATGTAATCAGTGGAATATTAGACATGGAAAACAATGACACACTGTTCTTTGTGGCATCATAGATGAGCCTAGAGATACTCCCAGAATATGAGGGAAGTCGGAAAGCAAAAGACATATATCCTATGATATCACTTATAGGTGTTATCTAACAACTGACACAAATGATCACACTTCCACAGAGAAAGACACGCACCAACTTAGAAAACAAACTATGCTCATCTAAAAGGAAAGGTGGGGGGAATGGATAAATTAAGATTAGGGTTACCATACGTATACAAATACCTATTGAATACATATAACAAAAAGGACGACCATATAGCAAGGGAGGCCTACGGAACACTCTCTAATAATTTACATGGGAAGAGGTTCTGTACATGAATAGACATATATAATGTACAAATGAACCAGACTGTGTACACCTAGGACAAACCATATTCTAATCATTACCCCGATTAAAAAAAATTAAAACAACGAACAAGAAGGAATGAGACATAAACTCATGGGGTTTTTCTCCTGGCACATTCCATTCTAATTTACAACCTAGGAACATGACTTCCAGAGAGACTCTGCTGCCCTAGTAACCACATTTAGGAATGGAGAAATGCTGCCGCCTTGTGGCCGTTTCCCACAACAGCAGCTTTAAACCCAGTGCTAATGGTCCCTAAATATTCATAATCATTGCAGGCCTGTAAATGACACCTCCCCTCAAAAAAAAATCTTGGGGTCGAAAATCGACCAAGAAATTCCAAAGAGGACAAGCTTCCGAGAAGACAATTTCAAGAGGTATATTGTACTCCCACTTTTTTCCTTTTATGTTGAATAAAAAAGATAAAGGTATGGAAAATGCTGAACATTAGGAATTATTAAAAACATGCAAATCCAAATTACAAAAACCTACCAGCTCACACCAGTCAAAATGGCCATGAGCAAGAATTCTGCCAACAATGAATGCTGAAGGGGCTGTGGAGAAACGAGTACCCTCAGTGCTAAGTGGGAGGTGGTAAGAGTCACTAATGAAAACACAATGGAGGTGCTTTGAAAAGGTAAAACATTGAGCTGCCAGTCAATCAAGCATACCCACTGCTGGGACTATCACCTGAGAAAACGAGAATCCACAAGTCACAGGCTGGCAATCATGCACTCCAGCAACATTTAGCACAGTCAAAACTTAGAAGCAACGAACATGTCCATCAACAGAGGAATGCACAAAGAAGAAGTGGTCCATACACACAGTGGAATAATACTCCAATAAAAATATAAATTAGATGTAAAAAAACATAAGTAAGAAGACATAAGCTTTTGGGGTGTTTATCGGGGCACACTCCACTCTAATTTATAACTGAGGAACATCACTGGCAGGAAGGTCTGTTTCACTTGGTACCAGATTGGGGGACGTAGAAATGCTGCTGCCCCCTGGCCGTTACCTGCAACAACAGCTTTGAAATCTGTGCTAATGTTCACTTCGTATGAACAAGGACTGCAGGGCTGTAAAGGAAACCTGCCCTCAAAATGACTGGATGAAGGTAAAGGCCAAAAAGTTTCAAAATGTGGCACATACTTCAAGAAACCCATTTGAAGAAGTAAGCTGTACTCACAGTTTGAAAAATAAAAGGACATTCCTGAAAGCTCAATTTCATGGGATTATGAGACATATGCAAATCCATCCAGAAACAGGTATCAGCTCACACCACTCAGAATAACCATCAGCAAGAAACTACAAATAATCAATGCTGAAGGGGTTGTGGAGCAATGCATACCCTAAGTTGAAGTGGCACGTAACCTGGTGAGAGCCCCTGATGGGAACACAACGGAGGTGCCTTTAAAGGGTAAACATTGAGCTACTCTATGATCCAGCAGGCCCACCTCAGGGTCTATAACCTAAAAAGACCAAATTGGAAAGACACAGGCAGGCAGATCTGCACTGCAGGAGTATTACAATAGCCAAGACATGGAAGCAAGCGTAAAGATCATGAACACATGACTGGATAAAGAAGAACTGGTTCATGGGCTTCCCTGGTGGCGCAGTGGTTGAGAATCCGCCTGCCAATGCAGGGGACACGGGTTCGTGCCCTGGTCCGGGAAGATCCCACATGCCGCGGAGCAACTAAGCCCGTGAGCCATGGCCGCTAGGCCTGCGCGTCCGGAGCGTGTGTTCCGCAATGGGAGAGGCCACAAGTGAGAGAACCGAATACCGCAAAAAAAAAAAAAAAATAGAAGAACTGGTTCGAGTAGAGTTGGAATATTAGCCAAGGCAAAAAAATGAAACAATGCCATTTGCAGCACCCTAGATGCTGCACCTAGAGGTAATCACGCAACTGGTAGTAAGAGAGAAAGTGAAAGATACATATGGTATGATATCACTTATAGGTGTTACCTAAAAATTGGTACCAATGAAGATATTTCCACAGAGAAAGGCAATCACAGATTCATTAAACAAACTTATGGTTCACCAGATGGAAAGGTGTGAGGATTGGAAACATCACGACATTGGGGTAAACAGAGATATACAAACACATGTGAAATATATAATCACCCAAGACCTATGGCATACCAAGAGAACACGACTCAGCATTGTGTCATAACCTTCATGGGAAAAGGATCAGAAGAACAATAGATATATGTATGTGTGTTTACAGAACCAAATCTTGCACACCTAGAACCAACAAAACATTATAATCAAATTTGCTGTGATAAAAAATAAAATTGAAAAAACAAACAAGAAGTAATGAGACATAAACTCATGGGGGATTTTCCTGTCACATTCCATTCTAATTTACAACCTACAGCATAACTTCCATTATGGCTATGTTGCCCTGGAAGCCAGATTTGGTGAGGAGAAATGCTGCCGCCTTGTGGCCGTTTCACACAACAGCAGCATTAAACCCTGCGCTACTTGGCACTTAATATTCACAATCATTGCAGGCCTATAAATGACACCTGCCCTCAAAAAAATCCTGGGGTCGTCAATCGATCAGAAAATTGAAAAGACGTCACCATTTCAAGAAGACAATTTCAACAGGCATATTTTACAAACAATTTGTCTTTTTTTTTTTTTTTTATAAAAAAAATGGCAAGGAGGGCTTCCCTGGTGGCACAGTGGTGGAGAATTTGCCTGCTAATATAGGGGACACGGGTTCGAGTCCTGGTCTGGGAAGATCCCACATGCCGCGGAGCAGCTAGGACCATGAGCCACAACTACTGAGTCTGCGCGTCTGGAGCCTGTGCTCTGCAACAAGAGAGATCGCGATAGTGAGAGGCCCGCGCACCACGATGAACAGTGGCCCCCGCTTGCCACAACTAGAGAAAGCCCTCGCACAGAAACGAAGACCCAACACAGCCAAAAGTCAATCAATAAATTAATTAATTAATTTTAATAATAATGGCATGGAAAAATGCTCAACATCAGGAATTAATAAAGCCATGAAAATCCAATCTACAGAAATGTTCACCTCACAGCCCTCAGAATGATCATCAGCAAAAAGTTTACAAAGAAAAAATGCCGAAGGAGTTTCAGAGAACTGTGTACCCTCTAGCTGCTGGGGGGATGTTAACTGGTAAGAGCCAGCAGTGAGAACAGAATGGAGGTGCGTTTAAACATAAATATAGAGGTACCATGTGATCTTGTAGGCCCTTTGATGGGCCTATCCCCCAAGCAGAGCAGAATCAAAAAGACACAGGCTGGCAATACTGCACTGCAGCAGAATTTACCATAGCCAAGACTTCGAGGAAACCAAAATGTCCATCAACAGAACAGGGGGAAAAGATCAAGTGGTCCATGTACACAACCATGCAAAAGAATGAAAGAATGCCATTTGCACCACCATAGAAGGACCTAAAGATCATCAGCCAACTTGAAGGAAGAACGAAACAGAAAGACAGATATCCTATGACATCACTTTTAGGTGTTACCTAAAAATTGATACCCATGAACCTATTTCCAAGAGAAGGACACACATGGGTTAAGGAAACAAAATTATTTACGAAATGGAAAGGTGTAAGGAATGGATGCATTAGGATATGGGGAGATATCCTATGACATCGCTTCTAGATGTTACCTAAAAATTGATATCCATGAACTTATTTCCAAGAGAAGGACATGCATGGATTAACAAAACAAATTATGTTTAATGAAATGGAAAGATGTAAGGAATTTATGAATTAGGATATGGGGGTTAAGAGACATGTACTAATACATATGAAATATCTAATCACAAAATACCTATGGAATACCAAGTGAGGTCTATTCACCACTCTGTAATAACCTACATGGGAAAGGATCCAAAGAAGAATAGATGGATCCATAGACGTATTATACCCGGTTCTGTACACCTAGAACAAGCACAACATTTGTATCAAATTGGCTCTGATAATAAATAAAAGTTAAATTTAAAAAACAAACAGGAAGTAAGGACACATAAGCTCTTGGGGACTTGCCCTGGCGCATTCCACTCTAATTTTCAGCCTACTTACATGATTTCCAGGGAGGCTTTGTTGCCCAAAAACCCAGAGTCGGAAATGTAGAAATGCTGCCGCCTTGTGGTCGTTTCAAGCAAGCGGGGCTCTAAGCCCACAGCTGATGGTCACTTAACATTCACAACGACTCAGGGCTGTAAAGGATACCTGCCCTCCACAAATATCCTGAGCTAGGGAATGGACAAGTAATTCAAAACAGGCAATTTTTTTCAAGAAGATAGTATGAAGAGGTAAATTTTATCCACTCTTTTCTTAACAAAAGGAAAATGGATAAAGTCTCAACGTTAGGAATTATTAGACTCCTGCAAATCTAATATACAAAATGGTTTCAACTCACACCAGTCCACTGACCATCAGCTAAAAGTCTACGAACAATAAGTGCTGAAGCGGTTTTAGAGAACTGTATGCCCTCTAGCTTCTGGTGAGATGTAAAGTGGTAAGAGCCAATAGTGAGAACAGAAAGGAGCTGCATGTAAAAGTAAACATTGAGCTACCGTTTGGTCCAGCAGGCCCACCGTTGGGCCTCTCACCTGAGAAGACCAGAATCGAGAAGACACAGGCTGCGACAGTGGCACTTCAGCCATATTCACAATAGCCAAGCCATGGAATCCACCAAAATGTGCATCGACAGGTGAAAGGATAAAGAAAATGTGGTCCATGTAATCAGTGGAATATTAGACATGGAAAACAATGACACACTGTTCTTTGTGGCATCATAGATGAGCCTAGAGATACTCCCAGAATATGAGGGAAGTCGGAAAGCAAAAGACATATATCCTATGATATCACTTATAGGTGTTATCTAACAACTGACACAAATGATCACACTTCCACAGAGAAAGACACGCACCAACTTAGAAAACAAACTATGCTCATCTAAAAGGAAAGGTGGGGGGAATGGATAAATTAAGATTAGGGTTACCATACGTATACAAATACCTATTGAATACATATAACAAAAAGGACGACCATATAGCAAGGGAGGCCTACGGAACACTCTCTAATAATTTACATGGGAAGAGGTTCTGTACATGAATAGACATATATAATGTACAAATGAACCAGACTGTGTACACCTAGGACAAACCATATTCTAATCATTACCCCGATTAAAAAAAATTAAAACAACGAACAAGAAGGAATGAGACATAAACTCATGGGGTTTTTCTCCTGGCACATTCCATTCTAATTTACAACCTAGGAACATGACTTCCAGAGAGACTCTGCTGCCCTAGTAACCACATTTAGGAATGGAGAAATGCTGCCGCCTTGTGGCCGTTTCCCACAACAGCAGCTTTAAACCCAGTGCTAATGGTCCCTAAATATTCATAATCATTGCAGGCCTGTAAATGACACCTCCCCTCAAAAAAAAATCTTGGGGTCGAAAATCGACCAAGAAATTCCAAAGAGGACAAGCTTCCGAGAAGACAATTTCAAGAGGTATATTGTACTCCCACTTTTTTCCTTTTATGTTGAATAAAAAAGATAAAGGTATGGAAAATGCTGAACATTAGGAATTATTAAAAACATGCAAATCCAAATTACAAAAACCTACCAGCTCACACCAGTCAAAATGGCCATGAGCAAGAATTCTGCCAACAATGAATGCTGAAGGGGCTGTGGAGAAACGAGTACCCTCAGTGCTAAGTGGGACGTGGTAAGAGTCACTAATGAAAACACAATGGAGGTGCTTTGAAAAGGTAAAACATTGAGCTGCCAGTCAATCAAGCATACCCACTGCTGGGACTATCACCTGAGAAAACGAGAATCCACAAGTCACAGGCTGGCAATCATGCACTCCAGCAACATTTAGCACAGTCAAAACTTAGAAGCAACGAACATGTCCATCAACAGAGGAATGCACAAAGAAGAAGTGGTCCATACACACAGTGGAATAATACTCCAATAAAAATATAAATTAGATGTAAAAAAACATAAGTAAGAAGACATAAGCTTTTGGGGTGTTTATCGGGGCACACTCCACTCTAATTTATAACTGAGGAACATCACTGGCAGGAAGGTCTGTTTCACTTGGTACCAGATTGGGGGACGTAGAAATGCTGCTGCCCCCTGGCCGTTACCTGCAACAACAGCTTTGAAATCTGTGCTAATGTTCACTTCGTATGAACAAGGACTGCAGGGCTGTAAAGGAAACCTGCCCTCAAAATGACTGGATGAAGGTAAAGGCCAAAAAGTTTCAAAATGTGGCACATACTTCAAGAAACCCATTTGAAGAAGTAAGCTGTACTCACAGTTTGAAAAATAAAAGGACATTCCTGAAAGCTCAATTTCATGGGATTATGAGACATATGCAAATCCATCCAGAAACAGGTATCAGCTCACACCACTCAGAATAACCATCAGCAAGAAACTACAAATAATCAATGCTGAAGGGGTTGTGGAGCAATGCATACCCTAAGTTGAAGTGGCACGTAACCTGGTGAGAGCCCCTGATGGGAACACAACGGAGGTGCCTTTAAAGGGTAAACATTGAGCTACTCTATGATCCAGCAGGCCCACCTCAGGGTCTATAACCTAAAAAGACCAAATTGGAAAGACACAGGCAGGCAGATCTGCACTGCAGGAGTATTACAATAGCCAAGACATGGAAGCAAGCGTAAAGATCATGAACACATGACTGGATAAAGAAGAACTGGTTCATGGGCTTCCCTGGTGGCGCAGTGGTTGAGAATCCGCCTGCCAATGCAGGGGACACGGGTTCGTGCCCTGGTCCGGGAAGATCCCACATGCCGCGGAGCAACTAAGCCCGTGAGCCATGGCCGCTAGGCCTGCGCGTCCGGAGCGTGTGTTCCGCAATGGGAGAGGCCACAAGTGAGAGAACCGAATACCGCAAAAAAAAAAAAAAAATAGAAGAACTGGTTCGAGTAGAGTTGGAATATTAGCCAAGGCAAAAAAATGAAACAATGCCATTTGCAGCACCCTAGATGCTGCACCTAGAGGTAATCACGCAACTGGTAGTAAGAGAGAAAGTGAAAGATACATATGGTATGATATCACTTATAGGTGTTACCTAAAAATTGGTACCAATGAAGATATTTCCACAGAGAAAGGCAATCACAGATTCATTAAACAAACTTATGGTTCACCAGATGGAAAGGTGTGAGGATTGGAAACATCACGACATTGGGGTAAACAGAGATATACAAACACATGTGAAATATATAATCACCCAAGACCTATGGCATACCAAGAGAACACGACTCAGCATTGTGTCATAACCTTCATGGGAAAAGGATCAGAAGAACAATAGATATATGTATGTGTGTTTACAGAACCAAATCTTGCACACCTAGAACCAACAAAACATTATAATCAAATTTGCTGTGATAAAAAATAAAATTGAAAAAACAAACAAGAAGTAATGAGACATAAACTCATGGGGGATTTTCCTGTCACATTCCATTCTAATTTACAACCTACAGCATAACTTCCATTATGGCTATGTTGCCCTGGAAGCCAGATTTGGTGAGGAGAAATGCTGCCGCCTTGTGGCCGTTTCACACAACAGCAGCATTAAACCCTGCGCTACTTGGCACTTAATATTCACAATCATTGCAGGCCTATAAATGACACCTGCCCTCAAAAAAATCCTGGGGTCGTCAATCGATCAGAAAATTGAAAAGACGTCAACATTTCAAGAAGACAATTTCAACAGGCATATTTTACAAACAATTTGTCTTTTTTTTTTTTTTATAAAAAAAATGGCAAGGAGGGCTTCCCTGGTGGCACAGTGGTGGAGAATTTGCCTGCTAATATAGGGGACAGGGGTTCGAGTCCTGGTCTGGGAAGATCCCACATGCCGCGGAGCAGCTAGGACCATGAGCCACAACTACTGAGTCTGCGCGTCTGGAGCCTGTGCTCTGCAACAAGAGAGATCGCGATAGTGAGAGGCCCACGCACCACGATGAACAGTGGCCCCCGATTGCCACAACTAGAGAAAGCCCTCGCACAGAAACGAAGACCCAACACAGCCAAAAATCAATCAATAAATTAATTAATTAATTTTAATAATAATGGCATGGAAAAATGCTCAACATCAGGAATTAATAAAGCCATGAAAATCCAATCTACAGAAATGTTCACCTCACAGCCCTCAGAATGATCATCAGCAAAAAGTTTACAAAGAATAAATGCCGAAGGAGTTTCAGAGAACTGTGTACCCTCTAGCTGCTGGGGGGATGTTAACTGGTAAGAGCCAGCAGTGAGAACAGAATGGAGGTGCGTTTAAACATAAATATAGAGGTACCATGTGATCTTGTAGGCCCTTTGATGGGCCTATCCCCCAAGCAGAGCAGAATCAAAAAGACACAGGCTGGCAATACTGCACTGCAGCAGAATTTACCATAGCCAAGACTTCGAGGAAACCAAAATGTCCATCAACAGAACAGGGGGAAAAGATCAAGTGGTCCATGTACACAACCATGCAAAAGAATGAAAGAATGCCATTTGCACCACCATAGAAGGACCTAAAGATCATCAGCCAACTTGAAGGAAGAACGAAACAGAAAGACAGATATCCTATGACATCACTTTTAGGTGTTACCTAAAAATTGATACCCATGAACTTATTTCCAAGAGAAGGACACACATGGGTTAAGGAAACAAAATTATTTACGAAATGGAAAGGTGTAAGGAATGGATGCATTAGGATATGGGGAGATATCCTATGACATCGCTTCTAGATGTTACCTAAAAATTGATATCCATGAACTTATTTCCAAGAGAAGGACATGCATGGATTAACAAAACAAATTATGTTTAATGAAATGGAAAGATGTAAGGAATTTATGAATTAGGATATGGGGGTTAAGAGACATGTACTAATACATATGAAATATATAATCACAAAATACCTATGGAATACCAAGTGAGGTCTATTCACCACTCTGTAATAACCTACATGGGAAAGGATCCAAAGAAGAATAGATGGATCCATAGACGTATTATACCCGGTTCTGTACACCTAGAACAAGCACAACATTTGTATCAAATTGGCTCTGATAATAAATAAAAGTTAAATTTAAAAAACAAACAGGAAGTAAGGACACATAAGCTCTTGGGGACTTGCCCTGGCGCATTCCACTCTAATTTTCAGCCTACTTACATGATTTCCAGGGAGGCTTTGTTGCCCAAAAACCCAGAGTCAGAAATGTAGAAATGCTGCCGCCTTGTGGTCGTTTCAAGCAAGCGGGGCTCTAAGCCCACAGCTGATGGTCACTTAACATTCACAACGACTCAGGGCTGTAAAGGATACCTGCCCTCCACAAATATCCTGAGCTAGGGAATGGACAAGTAATTCAAAACAGGCAATTTTTTTCAAGAAGATAGTATGAAGAGGTAAATTTTATCCACTCTTTTCTTAACAAAAGGAAAATGGATAAAGTCTCAACGTTAGGAATTATTAGACTCCTGCAAATCTAATATACAAAATGGTTTCAACTCACACCAGTCCACTGACCATCAGCTAAAAGTCTACGAACAATAAGTGCTGAAGCGGTTTTAGAGAACTGTATGCCCTCTAGCTTCTGGTGAGATGTAAAGTGGTAAGAGCCAATAGTGAGAACAGAAAGGAGCTGCATGTAAAAGTAAACATTGAGCTACCGTTTGGTCCAGCAGGCCCACCGTTGGGCCTCTCACCTGAGAAGACCAGAATCGAGAAGACACAGGCTGCGACAGTGGCACTTCAGCCATATTCACAATAGCCAAGCCATGGAATCCACCAAAATGTGCATCGACAGGTGAAAGGATAAAGAAAATGTGGTCCATGTAATCAGTGGAATATTAGACATGGAAAACAATGACACACTGTTCTTTGTGGCATCATAGATGAGCCTAGAGATACTCCCAGAATATGAGGGAAGTCGGAAAGCAAAAGACATATATCCTATGATATCACTTATAGGTGTTATCTAACAACTGACACAAATGATCACACTTCCACAGAGAAAGACACGCACCAACTTAGAATACAAACTATGCTCATCTAAAAGGAAAGGTGGGGGGAATGGATAAATTAAGATTAGGGTTACCATACGTATACAAATACCTATTGAATACATATAACAAAAAGGACGACCATATAGCAAGGGAGGCCTACGGAACACTCTCTAATAATTTACATGGGAAGAGCTTCTGTACATGAATAGACATATATAATGTACAAATGAACCAGACTGTGTACACCTAGGACAAACCATATTCTAATCATTACCCCGATTAAAAAAAATTAAAACAACGAACAAGAAGGAATGAGACATAAACTCATGGGGTTTTTCTCCTGGCACATTCCATTCTAATTTACAACCTAGGAACATGACTTCCAGAGAGACTCTGCTGCCCTAGTAACCACATTTAGGAATGGAGAAATGCTGCCGCCTTGTGGCCGTTTCCCACAACAGCAGCTTTAAACCCAGTGCTAATGGTCCCTAAATATTCATAATCATTGCAGGCCTGTAAATGACACCTCCCCTCAAAAAAAAATCTTGGGGTCGAAAATCGACCAAGAAATTCCAAAGAGGACAAGCTTCCGAGAAGACAATTTCAAGAGGTATATTGTACTCCCACTTTTTTCCTTTTATGTTGAATAAAAAAGATAAAGGTATGGAAAATGCTGAACATTAGGAATTATTAAAAACATGCAAATCCAAATTACAAAAACCTACCAGCTCACACCAGTCAAAATGGCCATGAGCAAGAATTCTGCCAACAATGAATGCTGAAGGGGCTGTGGAGAAACGAGTACCCTCAGTGCTAAGTGGGACGTGGTAAGAGTCACTAATGAAAACACAATGGAGGTGCTTTGAAAAGGTAAAACATTGAGCTGCCAGTCAATCAAGCATACCCACTGCTGGGACTATCACCTGAGAAAACGAGAATCCACAAGTCACAGGCTGGCAATCATGCACTCCAGCAACATTTAGCACAGTCAAAACTTAGAAGCAACGAACATGTCCATCAACAGAGGAATGCACAAAGAAGAAGTGGTCCATACACACAGTGGAATAATACTCCAATAAAAATATAAATTAGATGTAAAACAACATAAGTAAGAAGACATAAGCTTTTGGGGTGTTTATCGGGGCACACTCCACTCTAATTTATAACTGAGGAACATCACTGGCAGGAAGGTCTCTTTCACTTGGTACCAGATTGGGGGACGTAGAAATGCTGCTGCCCCCTGGCCGTTACCTGCAACAACAGCTTTGAAATCTGTGCTAATGTTCACTTCGTATGAACAAGGACTGCAGGGCTGTAAAGGAAACCTGCCCTCAAAATGACTGGATGAAGGTAAAGGCCAAAAAGTTTCAAAATGTGGCACATACTTCAAGAAACCCATTTGAAGAAGTAAGCTGTACTCACAGTTTGAAAAATAAAAGGACATTCCTGAAAGCTCAATTTCATGGGATTATGAGACATATGCAAATCCATCCAGAAACAGGTATCAGCTCACACCACTCAGAATAACCATCAGCAAGAAACTGCAAATAATCAATGCTGAAGGGGTTGTGGAGCAATGCATACCCTAAGTTGAAGTGGCACGTAACCTGGTGAGAGCCCCTGATGGGAATACAACGGAGGTGCCTTTAAAGGGTAAACATTGAGCTACTCTATGATCCAGCAGGCCCACCTCAGGGTCTATAACCTAAAAAGACCAAATTGGAAAGACACAGGCAGGCAGATCTGCACTGCAGGAGTATTACAATAGCCAAGACATGGAAGCAAGCGTAAAGATCATGAACACATGACTGGATAAAGAAGAACTGGTTCATGGGCTTCCCTGGTGGCGCAGTGGTTGAGAATCCGCCTGCCAATGCAGGGGACACGGGTTCGTGCCCTGGTCCGGGAAGATCCCACATGCCGCGGAGCAACTAAGCCCGTGAGCCATGGCCGCTAGGCCTGCGCGTCCGGAGCGTGTGTTCCGCAATGGGAGAGGCCACAAGTGAGAGAACCGAATACCGCAAAAAAAAAAAAAAATAGAAGAACTGGTTCGAGTAGAGTTGGAATATTAGCCAAGGCAAAAAAATGAAACAATGCCATTTGCAGCACCCTAGATGCTGCACCTAGAGGTAATCACGCAACTGGTAGTAAGAGAGAAAGTGAAAGATACATATGGTATGATATCACTTATAGGTGTTACCTAAAAATTGGTACCAATGAAGATATTTCCACAGAGAAAGGCAATCACAGATTCATTAAACAAACTTATGGTTCACCAGATGGAAAGGTGTGAGGATTGGAAACATCACGACATTGGGGTAAACAGAGATATACAAACACATGTGAAATATATAATCACCCAAGACCTATGGCATACCAAGAGAACACGACTCAGCATTGTGTCATAACCTTCATGGGAAAAGGATCAGAAGAACAATAGATATATGTATGTGTGTTTACAGAACCAAATCTTGCACACCTAGAACCAACAAAACATTATAATCAAATTTGCTGTGATAAAAAATAAAATTGAAAAAACAAACAAGAAGTAATGAGACATAAACTCATGGGGGATTTTCCTGTCACATTCCATTCTAATTTACAACCTACAGCATAACTTCCATTATGGCTATGTTGCCCTGGAAGCCAGATTTGGTGAGGAGAAATGCTGCCGCCTTGTGGCCGTTTCACACAACAGCAGCATTAAACCCTGCGCTACTTGGCACTTAATATTCACAATCATTGCAGGCCTATAAATGACACCTGCCCTCAAAAAAATCCTGGGGTCGTCAATCGATCAGAAAATTGAAAAGACGTCAACATTTCAAGAAGACAATTTCAACAGGCATATTTTACAAACAATTTGTCTTTTTTTTTTTTTTTATAAAAAAAATGGCAAGGAGGGCTTCCCTGGTGGCACAGTGGTGGAGAATTTGCCTGCTAATATAGGGGACAGGGGTTCGAGTCCTGGTCTGGGAAGATCCCACATGCCGCGGAGCAGCTAGGACCATGAGCCACAACTACTGAGTCTGCGCGTCTGGAGCCTGTGCTCTGCAACAAGAGAGATCGCGATAGTGAGAGGCCCACGCACCACGATGAACAGTGGCCCCCGATTGCCACAACTAGAGAAAGCCCTCGCACAGAAACGAAGACCCAACACAGCCAAAAATCAATCAATAAATTAATTAATTAATTTTAATAATAATGGCATGGAAAAATGCTCAACATCAGGAATTAATAAAGCCATGAAAATCCAATCTACAGAAATGTTCACCTCACAGCCCTCAGAATGATCATCAGCAAAAAGTTTACAAAGAATAAATGCCGAAGGAGTTTCAGAGAACTGTGTACCCTCTAGCTGCTGGGGGGATGTTAACTGGTAAGAGCCAGCAGTGAGAACAGAATGGAGGTGTGTTTAAACATAAATATAGAGGTACCATGTGATCTTGTAGGCCCTTTGATGGGCCTATCCCCCAAGCAGAGCAGAATCAAAAAGACACAGGCTGGCAATACTGCACTGCAGCAGAATTTACCATAGCCAAGACTTCGAGGAAACCAAAATGTCCATCAACAGAACAGGGGGAAAAGATCAAGTGGTCCATGTACACAACCATGCAAAAGAATGAAAGAATGCCATTTGCACCACCATAGAAGGACCTAAAGATCATCAGCCAACTTGAAGGAAGAACGAAACAGAAAGACAGATATCCTATGACATCACTTTTAGGTGTTACCTAAAAATTGATACCCATGAACTTATTTCCAAGAGAAGGACACACATGGGTTAAGGAAACAAAATTATTTACGAAATGGAAAGGTGTAAGGAATGGATGCATTAGGATATGGGGAGATATCCTATGACATCGCTTCTAGATGTTACCTAAAAATTGATATCCATGAACTTATTTCCAAGAGAAGGACATGCATGGATTAACAAAACAAATTATGTTTAATGAAATGGAAAGATGTAAGGAATTTATGAATTAGGATATGGGGGTTAAGAGACATGTACTAATACATATGAAATATATAATCACAAAATACCTATGGAATACCAAGTGAGGTCTATTCACCACTCTGTAATAACCTACATGGGAAAGGATCCAAAGAAGAATAGATGGATCCATAGACGTATTATACCCGGTTCTGTACACCTAGAACAAGCACAACATTTGTATCAAATTGGCTCTGATAATAAATAAAAGTTAAATTTAAAAAACAAACAGGAAGTAAGGACACATAAGCTCTTGGGGACTTGCCCTGGCGCATTCCACTCTAATTTTCAGCCTACTTACATGATTTCCAGGGAGGCTTTGTTGCCCAAAAACCCAGAGTCGGAAATGTAGAAATGCTGCCGCCTTGTGGTCGTTTCAAGCAAGCGGGGCTCTAAGCCCACAGCTGATGGTCACTTAACATTCACAACGACTCAGGGCTGTAAAGGATACCTGCCCTCCACAAATATCCTGAGCTAGGGAATGGACAAGTAATTCAAAACAGGCAATTTTTTTCAAGAAGATAGTATGAAGAGGTAAATTTTATCCACTCTTTTCTTAACAAAAGGAAAATGGATAAAGTCTCAACGTTAGGAATTATTAGACTCCTGCAAATCTAATATACAAAATGGTTTCAACTCACACCAGTCCACTGACCATCAGCTAAAAGTCTACGAACAATAAGTGCTGAAGTGGTTTTAGAGAACTGTATGCCCTCTAGCTTCTGGTGAGATGTAAAGTGGTAAGAGCCAATAGTGAGAACAGAAAGGAGCTGCATGTAAAAGTAAACATTGAGCTACCGTTTGGTCCAGCAGGCCCACCGTTGGGCCTCTCACCTGAGAAGACCAGAATCGAGAAGACACAGGCTGCGACAGTGGCACTTCAGCCATATTCACAATAGCCAAGCCATGGAATCCACCAAAATGTGCATCGACAGGTGAAAGGATAAAGAAAATGTGGTCCATGTAATCAGTGGAATATTAGACATGGAAAACAATGACACACTGTTCTTTGTGGCATCATAGATGAGCCTAGAGATACTCCCAGAATATGAGGGAAGTCGGAAAGCAAAAGACATATATCCTATGATATCACTTATAGGTGTTATCTAACAACTGACACAAATGATCACACTTCCACAGAGAAAGACACGCACCAACTTAGAATAC
Source organism: Kogia breviceps (assembly GCF_026419965.1). Lineage (NCBI taxonomy): Eukaryota > Metazoa > Chordata > Mammalia > Artiodactyla > Physeteridae > Kogia > Kogia breviceps. The sequence continues at coordinate 31,511,356 of NC_081320.1, forward strand.
AAACTATGCTCATCTAAAAGGAAAGGTGGGGGGAATGGATAAATTAAGATTAGGGTTACCATACGTATACAAATACCTATTGAATACATATAACAAAAAGGACGACCATATAGCAAGGGAGGCCTACGGAACACTCTCTAATAATTTACATGGGAAGAGCTTCTGTACATGAATAGACATATATAATGTACAAATGAACCAGACTGTGTACACCTAGGACAAACCATATTCTAATCATTACCCCGATTAAAAAAAATTAAAACAACGAACAAGAAGGAATGAGACATAAACTCATGGGGTTTTTCTCCTGGCACATTCCATTCTAATTTACAACCTAGGAACATGACTTCCAGAGAGACTCTGCTGCCCTAGTAACCACATTTAGGAATGGAGAAATGCTGCCGCCTTGTGGCCGTTTCCCACAACAGCAGCTTTAAACCCAGTGCTAATGGTCCCTAAATATTCATAATCATTGCAGGCCTGTAAATGACACCTCCCCTCAAAAAAAAATCTTGGGGTCGAAAATCGACCAAGAAATTCCAAAGAGGACAAGCTTCCGAGAAGACAATTTCAAGAGGTATATTGTACTCCCACTTTTTTCCTTTTATGTTGAATAAAAAAGATAAAGGTATGGAAAATGCTGAACATTAGGAATTATTAAAAACATGCAAATCCAAATTACAAAAACCTACCAGCTCACACCAGTCAAAATGGCCATGAGCAAGAATTCTGCCAACAATGAATGCTGAAGGGGCTGTGGAGAAACGAGTACCCTCAGTGCTAAGTGGGACGTGGTAAGAGTCACTAATGAAAACACAATGGAGGTGCTTTGAAAAGGTAAAACATTGAGCTGCCAGTCAATCAAGCATACCCACTGCTGGGACTATCACCTGAGAAAACGAGAATCCACAAGTCACAGGCTGGCAATCATGCACTCCAGCAACATTTAGCACAGTCAAAACTTAGAAGCAACGAACATGTCCATCAACAGAGGAATGCACAAAGAAGAAGTGGTCCATACACACAGTGGAATAATACTCCAATAAAAATATAAATTAGATGTAAAAAAACATAAGTAAGAAGACATAAGCTTTTGGGGTGTTTATCGGGGCACACTCCACTCTAATTTATAACTGAGGAACATCACTGGCAGGAAGGTCTGTTTCACTTGGTACCAGATTGGGGGACGTAGAAATGCTGCTGCCCCCTGGCCGTTACCTGCAACAACAGCTTTGAAATCTGTGCTAATGTTCACTTCGTATGAACAAGGACTGCAGGGCTGTAAAGGAAACCTGCCCTCAAAATGACTGGATGAAGGTAAAGGCCAAAAAGTTTCAAAATGTGGCACATACTTCAAGAAACCCATTTGAAGAAGTAAGCTGTACTCACAGTTTGAAAAATAAAAGGACATTCCTGAAAGCTCAATTTCATGGGATTATGAGACATATGCAAATCCATCCAGAAACAGGTATCAGCTCACACCACTCAGAATAACCATCAGCAAGAAACTACAAATAATCAATGCTGAAGGGGTTGTGGAGCAATGCATACCCTAAGTTGAAGTGGCACGTAACCTGGTGAGAGCCCCTGATGGGAACACAACGGAGGTGCCTTTAAAGGGTAAACATTGAGCTACTCTATGATCCAGCAGGCCCACCTCAGGGTCTATAACCTAAAAAGACCAAATTGGAAAGACACAGGCAGGCAGATCTGCACTGCAGGAGTATTACAATAGCCAAGACATGGAAGCAAGCGTAAAGATCATGAACACATGACTGGATAAAGAAGAACTGGTTCATGGGCTTCCCTGGTGGCGCAGTGGTTGAGAATCCGCCTGCCAATGCAGGGGACACGGGTTCGTGCCCTGGTCCGGGAAGATCCCACATGCCGCGGAGCAACTAAGCCCGTGAGCCATGGTCGCTAGGCCTGCGCGTCCGGAGCGTGTGTTCCGCAATGGGAGAGGCCACAAGTGAGAGAACCGAATACCGCAAAAAAAAAAAAAAAAATAGAAGAACTGGTTCGAGTAGAGTTGGAATATTAGCCAAGGCAAAAAAATGAAACAATGCCATTTGCAGCACCCTAGATGCTGCACCTAGAGGTAATCACGCAACTGGTAGTAAGAGAGAAAGTGAAAGATACATATGGTATGATATCACTTATAGGTGTTACCTAAAAATTGGTACCAATGAAGATATTTCCACAGAGAAAGGCAATCACAGATTCATTAAACAAACTTATGGTTCACCAGATGGAAAGGTGTGAGGATTGGAAACATCACGACATTGGGGTAAACAGAGATATACAAACACATGTGAAATATATAATCACCCAAGACCTATGGCATACCAAGAGAACACGACTCAGCATTGTGTCATAACCTTCATGGGAAAAGGATCAGAAGAACAATAGATATATGTATGTGTGTTTACAGAACCAAATCTTGCACACCTAGAACCAACAAAACATTATAATCAAATTTGCTGTGATAAAAAATAAAATTGAAAAAACAAACAAGAAGTAATGAGACATAAACTCATGGGGGATTTTCCTGTCACATTCCATTCTAATTTACAACCTACAGCATAACTTCCATTATGGCTATGTTGCCCTGGAAGCCAGATTTGGTGAGGAGAAATGCTGCCGCCTTGTGGCCGTTTCACACAACAGCAGCATTAAACCCTGCGCTACTTGGCACTTAATATTCACAATCATTGCAGGCCTATAAATGACACCTGCCCTCAAAAAAATCCTGGGGTCGTCAATCGATCAGAAAATTGAAAAGACGTCAACATTTCAAGAAGACAATTTCAACAGGCATATTTTACAAACAATTTGTCTTTTTTTTTTTTTTTTATAAAAAAAATGGCAAGGAGGGCTTCCCTGGTGGCACAGTGGTGGAGAATTTGCCTGCTAATATAGGGGACAGGGGTTCGAGTCCTGGTCTGGGAAGATCCCACATGCCGCGGAGCAGCTAGGACCATGAGCCACAACTACTGAGTCTGCGCGTCTGGAGCCTGTGATCTGCAACAAGAGAGATCGCGATAGTGAGAGGCCCACGCACCACGATGAACAGTGGCCCCCGATTGCCACAACTAGAGAAAGCCCTCGCACAGAAACGAAGACCCAACACAGCCAAAAATCAATCAATAAATTAATTAATTAATTTTAATAATAATGGCATGGAAAAATGCTCAACATCAGGAATTAATAAAGCCATGAAAATCCAATCTACAGAAATGTTCACCTCACAGCCCTCAGAATGATCATCAGCAAAAAGTTTACAAAGAATAAATGCCGAAGGAGTTTCAGAGAACTGTGTACCCTCTAGCTGCTGGGGGGATGTTAACTGGTAAGAGCCAGCAGTGAGAACAGAATGGAGGTGCGTTTAAACATAAATATAGAGGTACCATGTGATCTTGTAGGCCCTTTGATGGGCCTATCCCCCAAGCAGAGCAGAATCAAAAAGACACAGGCTGGCAATACTGCACTGCAGCAGAATTTACCATAGCCAAGACTTCGAGGAAACCAAAATGTCCATCAACAGAACAGGGGGAAAAGATCAAGTGGTCCATGTACACAACCATGCAAAAGAATGAAAGAATGCCATTTGCACCACCATAGAAGGACCTAAAGATCATCAGCCAACTTGAAGGAAGAACGAAACAGAAAGACAGATATCCTATGACATCACTTTTAGGTGTTACCTAAAAATTGATACCCATGAACTTATTTCCAAGAGAAGGACACACATGGGTTAAGGAAACAAAATTATTTACGAAATGGAAAGGTGTAAGGAATGGATGCATTAGGATATGGGGAGATATCCTATGACATCGCTTCTAGATGTTACCTAAAAATTGATATCCATGAACTTATTTCCAAGAGAAGGACATGCATGGATTAACAAAACAAATTATGTTTAATGAAATGGAAAGATGTAAGGAATTTATGAATTAGGATATGGGGGTTAAGAGACATGTACTAATACATATGAAATATATAATCACAAAATACCTATGGAATACCAAGTGAGGTCTATTCACCACTCTGTAATAACCTACATGGGAAAGGATCCAAAGAAGAATAGATGGATCCATAGACGTATTATACCCGGTTCTGTACACCTAGAACAAGCACAACATTTGTATCAAATTGGCTCTGATAATAAATAAAAGTTAAATTTAAAAAACAAACAGGAAGTAAGGACACATAAGCTCTTGGGGACTTGCCCTGGCGCATTCCACTCTAATTTTCAGCCTACTTACATGATTTCCAGGGAGGCTTTGTTGCCCAAAAACCCAGAGTCGGAAATGTAGAAATGCTGCCGCCTTGTGGTCGTTTCAAGCAAGCGGGGCTCTAAGCCCACAGCTGATGGTCACTTAACATTCACAACGACTCAGGGCTGTAAAGGATACCTGCCCTCCACAAATATCCTGAGCTAGGGAATGGACAAGTAATTCAAAACAGGCAATTTTTTTCAAGAAGATAGTATGAAGAGGTAAATTTTATCCACTCTTTTCTTAACAAAAGGAAAATGGATAAAGTCTCAACGTTAGGAATTATTAGACTCCTGCAAATCTAATATACAAAATGGTTTCAACTCACACCAGTCCACTGACCATCAGCTAAAAGTCTACGAACAATAAGTGCTGAAGCGGTTTTAGAGAACTGTATGCCCTCTAGCTTCTGGTGAGATGTAAAGTGGTAAGAGCCAATAGTGAGAACAGAAAGGAGCTGCATGTAAAAGTAAACATTGAGCTACCGTTTGGTCCAGCAGGCCCACCGTTGGGCCTCTCACCTGAGAAGACCAGAATCGAGAAGACACAGGCTGCGACAGTGGCACTTCAGCCATATTCACAATAGCCAAGCCATGGAATCCACCAAAATGTGCATCGACAGGTGAAAGGATAAAGAAAATGTGGTCCATGTAATCAGTGGAATATTAGACATGGAAAACAATGACACACTGTTCTTTGTGGCATCATAGATGAGCCTAGAGATACTCCCAGAATATGAGGGAAGTCGGAAAGCAAAAGACATATATCCTATGATATCACTTATAGGTGTTATCTAACAACTGACACAAATGATCACACTTCCACAGAGAAAGACACGCACCAACTTAGAATACAAACTATGCTCATCTAAAAGGAAAGGTGGGGGGAATGGATAAATTAAGATTAGGGTTACCATACGTATACAAATACCTATTGAATACATATAACAAAAAGGACGACCATATAGCAAGGGAGGCCTACGGAACACTCTCTAATAATTTACATGGGAAGAGGTTCTGTACATGAATAGACATATATAATGTACAAATGAACCAGACTGTGTACACCTAGGACAAACCATATTCTAATCATTACCCCGATTAAAAAAAATTAAAACAACGAACAAGAAGGAATGAGACATAAACTCATGGGGTTTTTCTCCTGGCACATTCCATTCTAATTTACAACCTAGGAACATGACTTCCAGAGAGACTCTGCTGCCCTAGTAACCACATTTAGGAATGGAGAAATGCTGCCGCCTTGTGGCCGTTTCCCACAACAGCAGCTTTAAACCCAGTGCTAATGGTCCCTAAATATTCATAATCATTGCAGGCCTGTAAATGACACCTCCCCTCAAAAAAAAATCTTGGGGTCGAAAATCGACCAAGAAATTCCAAAGAGGACAAGCTTCCGAGAAGACAATTTCAAGAGGTATATTGTACTCCCACTTTTTTCCTTTTATGTTGAATAAAAAAGATAAAGGTATGGAAAATGCTGAACATTAGGAATTATTAAAAACATGCAAATCCAAATTACAAAAACCTACCAGCTCACACCAGTCAAAATGGCCATGAGCAAGAATTCTGCCAACAATGAATGCTGAAGGGGCTGTGGAGAAACGAGTACCCTCAGTGCTAAGTGGGACGTGGTAAGAGTCACTAATGAAAACACAATGGAGGTGCTTTGAAAAGGTAAAACATTGAGCTGCCAGTCAATCAAGCATACCCACTGCTGGGACTATCACCTGAGAAAACGAGAATCCACAAGTCACAGGCTGGCAATCATGCACTCCAGCAACATTTAGCACAGTCAAAACTTAGAAGCAACGAACATGTCCATCAACAGAGGAATGCACAAAGAAGAAGTGGTCCATACACACAGTGGAATAATACTCCAATAAAAATATAAATTAGATGTAAAAAAACATAAGTAAGAAGACATAAGCTTTTGGGGTGTTTATCGGGGCACACTCCACTCTAATTTATAACTGAGGAACATCACTGGCAGGAAGGTCTCTTTCACTTGGTACCAGATTGGGGGACGTAGAAATGCTGCTGCCCCCTGGCCGTTACCTGCAACAACAGCTTTGAAATCTGTGCTAATGTTCACTTCGTATGAACAAGGACTGCAGGGCTGTAAAGGAAACCTGCCCTCAAAATGACTGGATGAAGGTAAAGGCCAAAAAGTTTCAAAATGTGGCACATACTTCAAGAAACCCATTTGAAGAAGTAAGCTGTACTCACAGTTTGAAAAATAAAAGGACATTCCTGAAAGCTCAATTTCATGGGATTATGAGACATATGCAAATCCATCCAGAAACAGGTATCAGCTCACACCACTCAGAATAACCATCAGCAAGAAACTACAAATAATCAATGCTGAAGGGGTTGTGGAGCAATGCATACCCTAAGTTGAAGTGGCACGTAACCTGGTGAGAGCCCCTGATGGGAACACAACGGAGGTGCCTTTAAAGGGTAAACATTGAGCTACTCTATGATCCAGCAGGCCCACCTCAGGGTCTATAACCTAAAAAGACCAAATTGGAAAGACACAGGCAGGCAGATCTGCACTGCAGGAGTATTACAATAGCCAAGACATGGAAGCAAGCGTAAAGATCATGAACACATGACTGGATAAAGAAGAACTGGTTCATGGGCTTCCCTGGTGGCGCAGTGGTTGAGAATCCGCCTGCCAATGCAGGGGACACGGGTTCGTGCCCTGGTCCGGGAAGATCCCACATGCCGCGGAGCAACTAAGCCCGTGAGCCATGGCCGCTAGGCCTGCGCGTCCGGAGCGTGTGTTCCGCAATGGGAGAGGCCACAAGTGAGAGAACCGAATACCGCAAAAAAAAAAAAAAAAATAGAAGAACTGGTTCGAGTAGAGTTGGAATATTAGCCAAGGCAAAAAAATGAAACAATGCCATTTGCAGCACCCTAGATGCTGCACCTAGAGGTAATCACGCAACTGGTAGTAAGAGAGAAAGTGAAAGATACATATGGTATGATATCACTTATAGGTGTTACCTAAAAATTGGTACCAATGAAGATATTTCCACAGAGAAAGGCAATCACAGATTCATTAAACAAACTTATGGTTCACCAGATGGAAAGGTGTGAGGATTGGAAACATCACGACATTGGGGTAAACAGAGATATACAAACACATGTGAAATATATAATCACCCAAGACCTATGGCATACCAAGAGAACACGACTCAGCATTGTGTCATAACCTTCATGGGAAAAGGATCAGAAGAACAATAGATATATGTATGTGTGTTTACAGAACCAAATCTTGCACACCTAGAACCAACAAAACATTATAATCAAATTTGCTGTGATAAAAAATAAAATTGAAAAAACAAACAAGAAGTAATGAGACATAAACTCATGGGGGATTTTCCTGTCACATTCCATTCTAATTTACAACCTACAGCATAACTTCCATTATGGCTATGTTGCCCTGGAAGCCAGATTTGGTGAGGAGAAATGCTGCCGCCTTGTGGCCGTTTCACACAACAGCAGCATTAAACCCTGCGCTACTTGGCACTTAATATTCACAATCATTGCAGGCCTATAAATGACACCTGCCCTCAAAAAAATCCTGGGGTCGTCAATCGATCAGAAAATTGAAAAGACGTCAACATTTCAAGAAGACAATTTCAACAGGCATATTTTACAAACAATTTGTCTTTTTTTTTTTTTTTTATAAAAAAAATGGCAAGGAGGGCTTCCCTGGTGGCACAGTGGTGGAGAATTTGCCTGCTAATATAGGGGACAGGGGTTCGAGTCCTGGTCTGGGAAGATCCCACATGCCGCGGAGCAGCTAGGACCATGAGCCACAACTACTGAGTCTGCGCGTCTGGAGCCTGTGCTCTGCAACAAGAGAGATCGCGATAGTGAGAGGCCCACGCACCACGATGAACAGTGGCCCCCGCTTGCCACAACTAGAGAAAGCCCTCGCACAGAAACGAAGACCCAACACAGCCAAAAATCAATCAATAAATTAATTAATTAATTTTAATAATAATGGCATGGAAAAATGCTCAACATCAGGAATTAATAAAGCCATGAAAATCCAATCTACAGAAATGTTCACCTCACAGCCCTCAGAATGATCATCAGCAAAAAGTTTACAAAGAATAAATGCCGAAGGAGTTTCAGAGAACTTTGTACCCTCTAGCTGCTGGGGGGATGTTAACTGGTAAGAGCCAGCAGTGAGAACAGAATGGAGGTGCGTTTAAACATAAATATAGAGGTACCATGTGATCTTGTAGGCCCTTTGATGGGCCTATCCCCCAAGCAGAGCAGAATCAAAAAGACACAGGCTGGCAATACTGCACTGCAGCAGAATTTACCATAGCCAAGACTTCGAGGAAACCAAAATGTCCATCAACAGAACAGGGGGAAAAGATCAAGTGGTCCATGTACACAACCATGCAAAAGAATGAAAGAATGCCATTTGCACCACCATAGAAGGACCTAAAGATCATCAGCCAACTTGAAGGAAGAACGAAACAGAAAGACAGATATCCTATGACATCACTTTTAGGTGTTACCTAAAAATTGATACCCATGAACTTATTTCCAAGAGAAGGACACGCATGGGTTAAGGAAACAAAATTATTTACGAAATGGAAAGGTGTAAGGAATGGATGCATTCGGATATGGGGAGATATCCTATGACATCGCTTCTAGATGTTACCTAAAATTTGATATCCATGAACTTATTTCCAAGAGAAGGACATGCATGGATTAACAAAACAAATTATGTTTAATGAAATGGAAAGATGTAAGGAATTTATGAATTAGGATATGGGGGTTAAGAGACATGTACTAATACATATGAAATATATAATCAGAAAATACCTATGGAATACCAAGTGAGGTCTATTCACCACTCTGTAATAACCTACATGGGAAAGGATCCAAAGAAGAATAGATGGATCCATAGACGTATTATACCCGGTTCTGTACACCTAGAACAAGCACAACATTTGTATCAAATTGGCTCTGATAATAAATAAAAGTTAAATTTAAAAAACAAACAGGAAGTAAGGACACATAAGCTCTTGGGGACTTGCCCTGGCGCATTCCACTCTAATTTTCAGCCTACTTACATGATTTCCAGGGAGGCTTTGTTGCCCAAAAACCCAGAGTCGGAAATGTAGAAATGCTGCCGCCTTGTGGTCGTTTCAAGCAAGCGGGGCTCTAAGCCCACAGCTGATGGTCACTTAACATTCACAACGACTCAGGGCTGTAAAGGATACCTGCCCTCCACAAATATCCTGAGCTAGGGAATGGACAAGTAATTCAAAACAGGCAATTTTTTTCAAGAAGATAGTATGAAGAGGTAAATTTTATCCACTCTTTTCTTAACAAAAGGAAAATGGATAAAGCCTCAACGTTAGGAATTATTAGACTCCTGCAAATCTAATATACAAAATGGTTTCAACTCACACCAGTCCACTGACCATCAGCTAAAAGTCTACGAACAATAAATGCTGAAGCGGTTTTAGAGAACTGTATGCCCTCTAGCTTCTGGTGAGATGTAAAGTGGTAAGAGCCAATAGTGAGAACAGAAAGGAGCTGCATGTAAAAGTAAACATTGAGCTACCGTTTGGTCCAGCAGGCCCACCGTTGGGCCTCTCACCTGAGAAGACCAGAATCGAGAAGACACAGGCTGCGACAGTGGCACTTCAGCCCTATTCACAATAGCCAAGCCATGGAATCCACCAAAATGTGCATCGACAGGTGAAAGGATAAAGAAAATGTGGTCCATGTAATCAGTGGAATATTAGACATGGAAAACAATGACACACTGTTCTTTGTGGCATCATAGATGAGCCTAGAGATACTCCCAGAATATGAGGGAAGTCGGAAAGCAAAAGACATATATCCTATGATATCACTTATAGGTGTTATCTAACAACTGACACAAATGATCACACTTCCACAGAGAAAGACACGCACCAACTTAGAAAACAAACTATGCTCATCTAAAAGGAAAGGTGGGGGGAATGGATAAATTAAGATTAGGGTTACCATACGTATACAAATACCTATTGAATACATATAACAAAAAGGACGACCATATAGCAAGGGAGGCCTACGGAACACTCTCTAATAATTTACATGGGAAGAGGTTCTGTACATGAATAGACATATATAATGTACAAATGAAGCAGACTGTGTACACCTAGGACAAACCATATTCTAATCATTACCCCGATTAAAAAAAATTAAAACAACGAACAAGAAGGAATGAGACATAAACTCATGGGGTTTTTCTCCTGGCACATTCCATTCTAATTTACAACCTAGGAACATGACTTCCAGAGAGACTCTGCTGCCCTAGTAACCACATTTAGGAATGGAGAAATGCTGCCGCCTTGTGGCCGTTTCCCACAACAGCAGCTTTAAACCCAGTGCTAATGGTCCCTAAATATTCATAATCATTGCAGGCCTGTAAATGACACCTCCCCTCAAAAAAAAATCTTGGGGTCGAAAATCGACCAAGAAATTCCAAAGAGGACAAGCTTCCGAGAAGACAATTTCAAGAGGTATATTGTACTCCCACTTTTTTCCTTTTATGTTGAATAAAAAAGATAAAGGTATGGAAAATGCTGAACATTAGGAATTATTAAAAACATGCAAATCCAAATTACAAAAACCTACCAGCTCACACCAGTCAAAATGGCCATGAGCAAGAATTCTGCCAACAATGAATGCTGAAGGGGCTGTGGAGAAACGAGTACCCTCAGTGCTAAGTGGGACGTGGTAAGAGTCACTAATGAAAACACAATGGAGGTGCTTTGAAAAGGTAAAACATTGAGCTGCCAGTCAATCAAGCATACCCACTGCTGGGACTATCACCTGAGAAAACGAGAATCCACAAGTCACAGGCTGGCAATCATGCACTCCAGCAACATTTAGCACAGTCAAAACTTAGAAGCAACGAACATGTCCATCAACAGAGGAATGCACAAAGAAGAAGTGGTCCATACACACAGTGGAATAATACTCCAATAAAAATATAAATTAGATGTAAAAAAACATAAGTAAGAAGACATAAGCTTTTGGGGTGTTTATCGGGGCACACTCCACTCTAATTTATAACTGAGGAACATCACTGGCAGGAAGGTCTCTTTCACTTGGTACCAGATTGGGGGACGTAGAAATGCTGCTGCCCCCTGGCCGTTACCTGCAACAACAGCTTTGAAATCTGTGCTAATGTTCACTTCGTATGAACAAGGACTGCAGGGCTGTAAAGGAAACCTGCCCTCAAAATGACTGGATGAAGGTAAAGGCCAAAAAGTTTCAAAATGTGGCACATACTTCAAGAAACCCATTTGAAGAAGTAAGCTGTACTCACAGTTTGAAAAATAAAAGGACATTCCTGAAAGCTCAATTTCATGGGATTATGAGACATATGCAAATCCATCCAGAAACAGGTATCAGCTCACACCACTCAGAATAACCATCAGCAAGAAACTACAAATAATCAATGCTGAAGGGGTTGTGGAGCAATGCATACCCTAAGTTGAAGTGGCACGTAACCTGGTGAGAGCCCCTGATGGGAACACAACGGAGGTGCCTTTAAAGGGTAAACATTGAGCTACTCTATGATCCAGCAGGCCCACCTCAGGGTCTATAACCTAAAAAGACCAAATTGGAAAGACACAGGCAGGCAGATCTGCACTGCAGGAGTATTACAATAGCCAAGACATGGAAGCAAGCGTAAAGATCATGAACACATGACTGGATAAAGAAGAACTGGTTCATGGGCTTCCCTGGTGGCGCAGTGGTTGAGAATCCGCCTGCCAATGCAGGGGACACGGGTTCGTGCCCTGGTCCGGGAAGATCCCACATGCCGCGGAGCAACTAAGCCCGTGAGCCATGGCCGCTAGGCCTGCGCGTCCGGAGCGTGTGTTCCGCAATGGGAGAGGCCACAAGTGAGAGAACCGAATACCGCAAAAAAAAAAAAAAAATAGAAGAACTGGTTCGAGTAGAGTTGGAATATTAGCCAAGGCAAAAAAATGAAACAATGCCATTTGCAGCACCCTAGATGCTGCACCTAGAGGTAATCACGCAACTGGTAGTAAGAGAGAAAGTGAAAGATACATATGGTATGATATCACTTATAGGTGTTACCTAAAAATTGGTACCAATGAAGATATTTCCACAGAGAAAGGCAATCACAGATTCATTAAACAAACTTATGGTTCACCAGATGGAAAGGTGTGAGGATTGGAAACATCACGACATTGGGGTAAACAGAGATATACAAACACATGTGAAATATATAATCACCCAAGACCTATGGCATACCAAGAGAACACGACTCAGCATTGTGTCATAACCTTCATGGGAAAAGGATCAGAAGAACAATAGATATATGTATGTGTGTTTACAGAACCAAATCTTGCACACCTAGAACCAACAAAACATTATAATCAAATTTGCTGTGATAAAAAATAAAATTGAAAAAACAAACAAGAAGTAATGAGACATAAACTCATGGGGGATTTTCCTGTCACATTCCATTCTAATTTACAACCTACAGCATAACTTCCATTATGGCTATGTTGCCCTGGAAGCCAGATTTGGTGAGGAGAAATGCTGCCGCCTTGTGGCCGTTTCACACAACAGCAGCATTAAACCCTGCGCTACTTGGCACTTAATATTCACAATCATTGCAGGCCTATAAATGACACCTGCCCTCAAAAAAATCCTGGGGTCGTCAATCGATCAGAAAATTGAAAAGACGTCAACATTTCAAGAAGACAATTTCAACAGGCATATTTTACAAACAATTTGTCTTTTTTTTTTCTTTTTTATAAAAAAAATGGCAAGGAGGGCTTCCCTGGTGGCACAGTGGTGGAGAATTTGCCTGCTAATATAGGGGACACGGGTTCGAGTCCTGGTCTGGGAAGATCCCACATGCCGCGGAGCAGCTAGGACCATGAGCCACAACTACTGAGTCTGCGCGTCTGGAGCCTGTGCTCTGCAACAAGAGAGGTCGCGATAGTGAGAGGCCCGCGCACCACGATGAACAGTGGCCCCCGCTTGCCACAACTAGAGAAAGCCCTCGCACAGAAACGAAGACCCAACACAGCCAAAAATCAATCAATAAATTAATTAATTAATTTTAATAATAATGGCATGGAAAAATGCTCAACATCAGGAATTAATAAAGCCATGAAAATCCAATCTACAGAAATGTTCACCTCACAGCCCTCAGAATGATCATCAGCAAAAAGTTTACAAAGAAAAAATGCCGAAGGAGTTTCAGAGAACTGTGTACCCTCTAGCTGCTGGGGGGATGTTAACTGGTAAGAGCCAGCAGTGAGAACAGAATGGAGGTGCGTTTAAACATAAATATAGAGGTACCATGTGATCTTGTAGGCCCTTTGATGGGCCTATCCCCCAAGCAGAGCAGAATCAAAAAGACACAGGCTGGCAATACTGCACTGCAGCAGAATTTACCATAGCCAAGACTTCGAGGAAACCAAAATGTCCATCAACAGAACAGGGGGAAAAGATCAAGTGGTCCATGTACACAACCATGCAAAAGAATGAAAGAATGCCATTTGCACCACCATAGAAGGACCTAAAGATCATCAGCCAACTTGAAGGAAGAACGAAACAGAAAGACAGATATCCTATGACATCACTTTTAGGTGTTACCTAAAAATTGATACCCATGAACTTATTTCCAAGAGAAGGACACGCATGGGTTAAGGAAACAAAATTATTTACGAAATGGAAAGGTGTAAGGAATGGATGCATTCGGATATGGGGAGATATCCTATGACATCGCTTCTAGATGTTACCTAAAATTTGATATCCATGAACTTATTTCCAAGAGAAGGACATGCATGGATTAACAAAACAAATTATGTTTAATGAAATGGAAAGATGTAAGGAATTTATGAATTAGGATATGGGGGTTAAGAGACATGTACTAATACATATGAAATATATAATCAGAAAATACCTATGGAATACCAAGTGAGGTCTATTCACCACTCTGTAATAACCTACATGGGAAAGGATCCAAAGAAGAATAGATGGATCCATAGACGTATTATACCCGGTTCTGTACACCTAGAACAAGCACAACATTTGTATCAAATTGGCTCTGATAATAAATAAAAGTTAAATTTAAAAAACAAACAGGAAGTAAGGACACATAAGCTCTTGGGGACTTGCCCTGGCGCATTCCACTCTAATTTTCAGCCTACTTACATGATTTCCAGGGAGGCTTTGTTGCCCAAAAACCCAGAGTCGGAAATGTAGAAATGCTGCCGCCTTGTGGTCGTTTCAAGCAAGCGGGGCTCTAAGCCCACAGCTGATGGTCACTTAACATTCACAACGACTCAGGGCTGTAAAGGATACCTGCCCTCCACAAATATCCTGAGCTAGGGAATGGACAAGTAATTCAAAACAGGCAATTTTTTTCAAGAAGATAGTATGAAGAGGTAAATTTTATCCACTCTTTTCTTAACAAAAGGAAAATGGATAAAGCCTCAACGTTAGGAATTATTAGACTCCTGCAAATCTAATATACAAAATGGTTTCAACTCACACCAGTCCACTGACCATCAGCTAAAAGTCTACGAACAATAAGTGCTGAAGCGGTTTTAGAGAACTGTATGCCCTCTAGCTTCTGGTGAGATGTAAAGTGGTAAGAGCCAATAGTGAGAACAGAAAGGAGCTGCATGTAAAAGTAAACATTGAGCTACCGTTTGGTCCAGCAGGCCCACCGTTGGGCCTCTCACCTGAGAAGACCAGAATCGAGAAGACACAGGCTGCGACAGTGGCACTTCAGCCCTATTCACAATAGCCAAGCCATGGAATCCACCAAAATGTGCATCGACAGGTGAAAGGATAAAGAAAATGTGGTCCATGTAATCAGTGGAATATTAGACATGGAAAACAATGACACACTGTTCTTTGTGGCATCATAGATGAGCCTAGAGATACTCCCAGAATATGAGGGAAGTCGGAAAGCAAAAGACATATATCCTATGATATCACTTATAGGTGTTATCTAACAACTGACACAAATGATCACACTTCCACAGAGAAAGACACGCACCAACTTAGAAAACAAACTATGCTCATCTAAAAGGAAAGGTGGGGGGAATGGATAAATTAAGATTAGGGTTACCATACGTATACAAATACCTATTGAATACATATAACAAAAAGGACGACCATATAGCAAGGGAGGCCTACGGAACACTCTCTAATAATTTACATGGGAAGAGGTTCTGTACATGAATAGACATATATAATGTACAAATGAAGCAGACTGTGTACACCTAGGACAAACCATATTCTAATCATTACCCCGATTAAAAAAAATTAAAACAACGAACAAGAAGGAATGAGACATAAACTCATGGGGTTTTTCTCCTGGCACATTCCATTCTAATTTACAACCTAGGAACATGACTTCCAGAGAGACTCTGCTGCCCTAGTAACCACATTTAGGAATGGAGAAATGCTGCCGCCTTGTGGCCGTTTCCCACAACAGCAGCTTTAAACCCAGTGCTAATGGTCCCTAAATATTCATAATCATTGCAGGCCTGTAAATGACACCTCCCCTCAAAAAAAAATCTTGGGGTCGACAATCGACCAAGAAATTCCAAAGAGGACAAGCTTCCGAGAAGACAATTTCAAGAGGTATATTGTACTCCCACTTTTTTCCTTTTATGTTGAATAAAAAAGATAAAGGTATGGAAAATGCTGAACATTAGGAATTATTAAAAACATGCAAATCCAAATTACAAAAACCTACCAGCTCACACCAGTCAAAATGGCCATGAGCAAGAATTCTGCCAACAATGAATGCTGAAGGGGCTGTGGAGAAACGAGTACCCTCAGTGCTAAGTGGGACGTGGTAAGAGTCACTAATGAAAACACAATGGAGGTGCTTTGAAAAGGTAAAACATTGAGCTGCCAGTCAATCAAGCATACCCACTGCTGGGACTATCACCTGAGAAAACGAGAATCCACAAGTCACAGGCTGGCAATCATGCACTCCAGCAACATTTAGCACAGTCAAAACTTAGAAGCAACGAACATGTCCATCAACAGAGGAATGCACAAAGAAGAAGTGGTCCATACACACAGTGGAATAATACTCCAATAAAAATATAAATTAGATGTAAAAAAACATAAGTAAGAAGACATAAGCTTTTGGGGTGTTTATCGGGGCACACTCCACTCTAATTTATAACTGAGGAACATCACTGGCAGGAAGGTCTCTTTCACTTGGTACCAGATTGGGGGACGTAGAAATGCTGCTGCCCCCTGGCCGTTACCTGCAACAACAGCTTTGAAATCTGTGCTAATGTTCACTTCGTATGAACAAGGACTGCAGGGCTGTAAAGGAAACCTGCCCTCAAAATGACTGGATGAAGGTAAAGGCCAAAAAGTTTCAAAATGTGGCACATACTTCAAGAAACCCATTTGAAGAAGTAAGCTGTACTCACAGTTTGAAAAATAAAAGGACATTCCTGAAAGCTCAATTTCATGGGATTATGAGACATATGCAAATCCATCCAGAAACAGGTATCAGCTCACACCACTCAGAATAACCATCAGCAAGAAACTGCAAATAATCAATGCTGAAGGGGTTGTGGAGCAATGCATACCCTAAGTTGAAGTGGCACGTAACCTGGTGAGAGCCCCTGATGGGAACACAACGGAGGTGCCTTTAAAGGGTAAACATTGAGCTACTCTATGATCCAGCAGGCCCACCTCAGGGTCTATAACCTAAAAAGACCAAATTGGAAAGACACAGGCAGGCAGATCTGCACTGCAGGAGTATTACAATAGCCAAGACATGGAAGCAAGCGTAAAGATCATGAACACATGACTGGATAAAGAAGAACTGGTTCATGGGCTTCCCTGGTGGCGCAGTGGTTGAGAATCCGCCTGCCAATGCAGGGGACACGGGTTCGTGCCCTGGTCCGGGAAGATCCCACATGCCGCGGAGCAACTAAGCCCGTGAGCCATGGCCGCTAGGCCTGCGCGTCCGGAGCGTGTGTTCCGCAATGGGAGAGGCCACAAGTGAGAGAACCGAATACCGCAAAAAAAAAAAAAAATAGAAGAACTGGTTCGAGTAGAGTTGGAATATTAGCCAAGGCAAAAAAATGAAACAATGCCATTTGCAGCACCCTAGATGCTGCACCTAGAGGTAATCACGCAACTGGTAGTAAGAGAGAAAGTGAAAGATACATATGGTATGATATCACTTATAGGTGTTACCTAAAAATTGGTACCAATGAAGATATTTCCACAGAGAAAGGCAATCACAGATTCATTAAACAAACTTATGGTTCACCAGATGGAAAGGTGTGAGGATTGGAAACATCACGACATTGGGGTAAACAGAGATATACAAACACATGTGAAATATATAATCACCCAAGACCTACGGCATACCAAGAGAACACGACTCAGCATTGTGTCATAACCTTCATGGGAAAAGGATCAGAAGAACAATAGATATATGTATGTGTGTTTACAGAACCAAATCTTGCACACCTAGAACCAACAAAACATTATAATCAAATTTGCTGTGATAAAAAATAAAATTGAAAAAACAAACAAGAAGTAATGAGACATAAACTCATGGGGGATTTTCCTGTCACATTCCATTCTAATTTACAACCTACAGCATAACTTCCATTATGGCTATGTTGCCCTGGAAGCCAGATTTGGTGAGGAGAAATGCTGCCGCCTTGTGGCCGTTTCACACAACAGCAGCATTAAACCCTGCGCTACTTGGCACTTAATATTCACAATCATTGCAGGCCTATAAATGACACCTGCCCTCAAAAAAATCCTGGGGTCGTCAATCGATCAGAAAATTGAAAAGACGTCAACATTTCAAGAAGACAATTTCAACAGGCATATTTTACAAACAATTTGTCTTTTTTTTTTCTTTTTTATAAAAAAAATGGCAAGGAGGGCTTCCCTGGTGGCACAGTGGTGGAGAATTTGCCTGCTAATATAGGGGACACGGGTTCGAGTCCTGGTCTGGGAAGATCCCACATGCCGCGGAGCAGCTAGGACCATGAGCCACAACTACTGAGTCTGCGCGTCTGGAGCCTGTGCTCTGCAACAAGAGAGGTCGCGATAGTGAGAGGCCCGCGCACCACGATGAACAGTGGCCCCCGCTTGCCACAACTAGAGAAAGCCCTCGCACAGAAACGAAGACCCAACACAGCCAAAAATCAATCAATAAATTAATTAATTAATTTTAATAATAATGGCATGGAAAAATGCTCAACATCAGGAATTAATAAAGCCATGAAAATCCAATCTACAGAAATGTTCACCTCACAGCCCTCAGAATGATCATCAGCAAAAAGTTTACAAAGAAAAAATGCCGAAGGAGTTTCAGAGAACTGTGTACCCTCTAGCTGCTGGGGGGATGTTAACTGGTAAGAGCCAGCAGTGAGAACAGAATGGAGGTGCGTTTAAACATAAATATAGAGGTACCATGTGATCTTGTAGGCCCTTTGATGGGCCTATCCCCCAAGCAGAGCAGAATCAAAAAGACACAGGCTGGCAATACTGCACTGCAGCAGAATTTACCATAGCCAAGACTTCGAGGAAACCAAAATGTCCATCAACAGAACAGGGGGAAAAGATCAAGTGGTCCATGTACACAACCATGCAAAAGAATGAAAGAATGCCATTTGCACCACCATAGAAGGACCTAAAGATCATCAGCCAACTTGAAGGAAGAACGAAACAGAAAGACAGATATCCTATGACATCACTTTTAGGTGTTACCTAAAAATTGATACCCATGAACTTATTTCCAAGAGAAGGACACGCATGGGTTAAGGAAACAAAATTATTTACGAAATGGAAAGGTGTAAGGAATGGATGCATTAGGATATGGGGAGATATCCTATGACATCGCTTCTAGATGTTACCTAAAAATTGATATCCATGAACTTATTTCCAAGAGAAGGACATGCATGGATTAACAAAACAAATTATGTTTAATGAAATGGAAAGATGTAAGGAATTTATGAATTAGGATATGGGGGTTAAGAGACATGTACTAATACATATGAAATATATAATCAGAAAATACCTATGGAATACCAAGTGAGGTCTATTCACCACTCTGTAATAACCTACATGGGAAAGGATCCAAAGAAGAATAGATGGATCCATAGACGTATTATACCCGGTTCTGTACACCTAGAACAAGCACAACATTTGTATCAAATTGGCTCTGATAATAAATAAAAGTTAAATTTAAAAAACAAACAGGAAGTAAGGACACATAAGCTCTTGGGGACTTGCCCTGGCGCATTCCACTCTAATTTTCAGCCTACTTACATGATTTCCAGGGAGGCTTTGTTGCCCAAAAACCCAGAGTCGGAAATGTAGAAATGCTGCCGCCTTGTGGTCGTTTCAAGCAAGCGGGGCTCTAAGCCCACAGCTGATGGTCACTTAACATTCACAACGACTCAGGGCTGTAAAGGATACCTGCCCTCCACAAATATCCTGAGCTAGGGAATGGACAAGTAATTCAAAACAGGCAATTTTTTTCAAGAAGATAGTATGAAGAGGTAAATTTTATCCACTCTTTTCTTAACAAAAGGAAAATGGATAAAGTCTCAACGTTAGGAATTATTAGACTCCTGCAAATCTAATATACAAAATGGTTTCAACTCACACCAGTCCACTGACCATCAGCTAAAAGTCTACGAACAATAAGTGCTGAAGCGGTTTTAGAGAACTGTATGCCCTCTAGCTTCTGGTGAGATGTAAAGTGGTAAGAGCCAATAGTGAGAACAGAAAGGAGCTGCATGTAAAAGTAAACATTGAGCTACCGTTTGGTCCAGCAGGCCCACCGTTGGGCCTCTCACCTGAGAAGACCAGAATCGAGAAGACACAGGCTGCGACAGTGGCACTTCAGCCCTATTCACAATAGCCAAGCCATGGAATCCACCAAAATGTGCATCGACAGGTGAAAGGATAAAGAAAATGTGGTCCATGTAATCAGTGGAATATTAGACATGGAAAACAATGACACACTGTTCTTTGTGGCATCATAGATGAGCCTAGAGATACTCCCAGAATATGAGGGAAGTCGGAAAGCAAAAGACATATATCCTATGATATCACTTATAGGTGTTATCTAACAACTGACACAAATGATCACACTTCCACAGAGAAAGACACGCACCAACTTAGAAAACAAACTATGCTCATCTAAAAGGAAAGGTGGGGGGAATGGATAAATTAAGATTAGGGTTACCATACGTATACAAATACCTATTGAATACATATAACAAAAAGGACGACCATATAGCAAGGGAGGCCTACGGAACACTCTCTAATAATTTACATGGGAAGAGGTTCTGTACATGAATAGACATATATAATGTACAAATGAACCAGACTGTGTACACCTAGGACAAACCATATTCTAATCATTACCCCGATTAAAAAAAATTAAAACAACGAACAAGAAGGAATGAGACATAAACTCATGGGGTTTTTCTCCTGGCACATTCCATTCTAATTTACAACCTAGGAACATGACTTCCAGAGAGACTCTGCTGCCCTAGTAACCACATTTAGGAATGGAGAAATGCTGCCGCCTTGTGGCCGTTTCCCACAACAGCAGCTTTAAACCCAGTGCTAATGGTCCCTAAATATTCATAATCATTGCAGGCCTGTAAATGACACCTCCCCTCAAAAAAAAATCTTGGGGTCGACAATCGACCAAGAAATTCCAAAGAGGACAAGCTTCCGAGAAGACAATTTCAAGAGGTATATTGTACTCCCACTTTTTTCCTTTTATGTTGAATAAAAAAGATAAAGGTATGGAAAATGCTGAACATTAGGAATTATTAAAAACATGCAAATCCAAATTACAAAAACCTACCAGCTCACACCAGTCAAAATGGCCATGAGCAAGAATTCTGCCAACAATGAATGCTGAAGGGGCTGTGGAGAAACGAGTACCCTCAGTGCTAAGTGGGACGTGGTAAGAGTCACTAATGAAAACACAATGGAGGTGCTTTGAAAAGGTAAAACATTGAGCTGCCAGTCAATCAAGCATACCCACTGCTGGGACTATCACCTGAGAAAACGAGAATCCACAAGTCACAGGCTGGCAATCATGCACTCCAGCAACATTTAGCACAGTCAAAACTTAGAAGCAACGAACATGTCCATCAACAGAGGAATGCACAAAGAAGAAGTGGTCCATACACACAGTGGAATAATACTCCAATAAAAATATAAATTAGATGTAAAAAAACATAAGTAAGAAGACATAAGCTTTTGGGTTGTTTATCGGGGCACACTCCACTCTAATTTATAACTGAGGAACATCACTGGCAGGAAGGTCTCTTTCACTTGGTACCAGATTGGGGGACGTAGAAATGCTGCTGCCCCCTGGCCGTTACCTGCAACAACAGCTTTGAAATCTGTGCTAATGTTCACTTCGTATGAACAAGGACTGCAGGGCTGTAAAGGAAACCTGCCCTCAAAATGACTGGATGAAGGTAAAGGCCAAAAAGTTTCAAAATGTGGCACATACTTCAAGAAACCCATTTGAAGAAGTAAGCTGTACTCACAGTTTGAAAAATAAAAGGACATTCCTGAAAGCTCAATTTCATGGGATTATGAGACATATGCAAATCCATCCAGAAACAGGTATCAGCTCACACCACTCAGAATAACCATCAGCAAGAAACTGCAAATAATCAATGCTGAAGGGGTTGTGGAGCAATGCATACCCTAAGTTGAAGTGGCACGTAACCTGGTGAGAGCCCCTGATGGGAACACAACGGAGGTGCCTTTAAAGGGTAAACATTGAGCTACTCTATGATCCAGCAGGCCCACCTCAGGGTCTATAACCTAAAAAGACCAAATTGGAAAGACACAGGCAGGCAGATCTGCACTGCAGGAGTATTACAATAGCCAAGACATGGAAGCAAGCGTAAAGATCATGAACACATGACTGGATAAAGAAGAACTGGTTCATGGGCTTCCCTGGTGGCGCAGTGGTTGAGAATCCGCCTGCCAATGCAGGGGACACGGGTTCGTGCCCTGGTCCGGGAAGATCCCACATGCCGCGGAGCAACTAAGCCCGTGAGCCATGGCCGCTAGGCCTGCGCGTCCGGAGCGTGTGTTCCGCAATGGGAGAGGCCACAAGTGAGAGAACCGAATACCGCAAAAAAAAAAAAAAAATAGAAGAACTGGTTCGAGTAGAGTTGGAATATTAGCCAAGGCAAAAAAATGAAACAATGCCATTTGCAGCACCCTAGATGCTGCACCTAGAGGTAATCACGCAACTGGTAGTAAGAGAGAAAGTGAAAGATACATATGGTATGATATCACTTATAGGTGTTACCTAAAAATTGGTACCAATGAAGATATTTCCACAGAGAAAGGCAATCACAGATTCATTAAACAAACTTATGGTTCACCAGATGGAAAGGTGTGAGGATTGGAAACATCACGACATTGGGGTAAACAGAGATATACAAACACATGTGAAATATATAATCACCCAAGACCTACGGCATACCAAGAGAACACGACTCAGCATTGTGTCATAACCTTCATGGGAAAAGGATCAGAAGAACAATAGATATATGTATGTGTGTTTACAGAACCAAATCTTGCACACCTAGAACCAACAAAACATTATAATCAAATTTGCTGTGATAAAAAATAAAATTGAAAAAACAAACAAGAAGTAATGAGACATAAACTCATGGGGGATTTTCCTGTCACATTCCATTCTAATTTACAACCTACAGCATAACTTCCATTATGGCTATGTTGCCCTGGAAGCCAGATTTGGTGAGGAGAAATGCTGCCGCCTTGTGGCCGTTTCACACAACAGCAGCATTAAACCCTGCGCTACTTGGCACTTAATATTCACAATCATTGCAGGCCTATAAATGACACCTGCCCTCAAAAAAATCCTGGGGTCGTCAATCGATCAGAAAATTGAAAAGACGTCAACATTTCAAGAAGACAATTTCAACAGGCATATTTTACAAACAATTTGTCTTTTTTTTTCTTTTTTATAAAAAAAAATGGCAAGGAGGGCTTCCCTGGTGGCACAGTGGTGGAGAATTTGCCTGCTAATATAGGGGACACGGGTTCGAGTCCTGGTCTGGGAAGATCCCACATGCCGCGGAGCAGCTAGGACCATGAGCCACAACTACTGAGTCTGCGCGTCTGGAGCCTGTGCTCTGCAACAAGAGAGGTCGCGATAGTGAGAGGCCCGCGCACCACGATGAACAGTGGCCCCCGCTTGCCACAACTAGAGAAAGCCCTCGCACAGAAACGAAGACCCAACACAGCCAAAAATCAATCAATAAATTAATTAATTAATTTTAATAATAATGGCATGGAAAAATGCTCAACATCAGGAATTAATAAAGCCATGAAAATCCAATCTACAGAAATGTTCACCTCACAGCCCTCAGAATGATCATCAGCAAAAAGTTTACAAAGAAAAAATGCCGAAGGAGTTTCAGAGAACTGTGTACCCTCTAGCTGCTGGGGGGATGTTAACTGGTAAGAGCCAGCAGTGAGAACAGAATGGAGGTGCGTTTAAACATAAATATAGAGGTACCATGTGATCTTGTAGGCCCTTTGATGGGCCTATCCCCCAAGCAGAGCAGAATCAAAAAGACACAGGCTGGCAATACTGCACTGCAGCAGAATTTACCATAGCCAAGACTTCGAGGAAACCAAAATGTCCATCAACAGAACAGGGGGAAAAGATCAAGTGGTCCATGTACACAACCATGCAAAAGAATGAAAGAATGCCATTTGCACCACCATAGAAGGACCTAAAGATCATCAGCCAACTTGAAGGAAGAACGAAACAGAAAGACAGATATCCTATGACATCACTTTTAGGTGTTACCTAAAAATTGATACCCATGAACTCATTTCCAAGAGAAGGACACGCATGGGTTAAGGAAACAAAATTATTTACGAAATGGAAAGGTGTAAGGAATGGATGCATTAGGATATGGGGAGATATCCTATGACATCGCTTCTAGATGTTACCTAAAAATTGATATCCATGAACTTATTTCCAAGAGAAGGACATGCATGGATTAACAAAACAAATTATGTTTAATGAAATGGAAAGATGTAAGGAATTTATGAATTAGGATATGGGGGTTAAGAGACATGTACTAATACATATGAAATATATAATCAGAAAATACCTATGGAATACCAAGTGAGGTCTATTCACCACTCTGTAATAACCTACATGGGAAAGGATCCAAAGAAGAATAGATGGATCCATAGACGTATTATACCCGGTTCTGTACACCTAGAACAAGCACAACATTTGTATCAAATTGGCTCTGATAATAAATAAAAGTTAAATTTAAAAAACAAACAGGAAGTAAGGACACATAAGCTCTTGGGGACTTGCCCTGGCGCATTCCACTCTAATTTTCAGCCTACTTACATGATTTCCAGGGAGGCTTTGTTGCCCAAAAACCCAGAGTCGGAAATGTAGAAATGCTGCCGCCTTGTGGTCGTTTCAAGCAAGCGGGGCTCTAAGCCCACAGCTGATGGTCACTTAACATTCACAACGACTCAGGGCTGTAAAGGATACCTGCCCTCCACAAATATCCTGAGCTAGGGAATGGACAAGTAATTCAAAACAGGCAATTTTTTTCAAGAAGATAGTATGAAGAGGTAAATTTTATCCACTCTTTTCTTAACAAAAGGAAAATGGATAAAGTCTCAACGTTAGGAATTATTAGACTCCTGCAAATCTAATATACAAAATGGTTTCAACTCACACCAGTCCACTGACCATCAGCTAAAAGTCTACGAACAATAAGTGCTGAAGCGGTTTTAGAGAACTGTATGCCCTCTAGCTTCTGGTGAGATGTAAAGTGGTAAGAGCCAATAGTGAGAACAGAAAGGAGCTGCATGTAAAAGTAAACATTGAGCTACCGTTTGGTCCAGCAGGCCCACCGTTGGGCCTCTCACCTGAGAAGACCAGAATCGAGAAGACACAGGCTGCGACAGTGGCACTTCAGCCATATTCACAATAGCCAAGCCATGGAATCCACCAAAATGTGCATCGACAGGTGAAAGGATAAAGAAAATGTGGTCCATGTAATCAGTGGAATATTAGACATGGAAAACAATGACACACTGTTCTTTGTGGCATCATAGATGAGCCTAGAGATACTCCCAGAATATGAGGGAAGTCGGAAAGCAAAAGACATATATCCTATGATATCACTTATAGGTGTTATCTAACAACTGACACAAATGATCACACTTCCACAGAGAAAGACACGCACCAACTTAGAAAACAAACTATGCTCATCTAAAAGGAAAGGTGGGGGGAATGGATAAATTAAGATTAGGGTTACCATACGTATACAAATACCTATTGAATACATATAACAAAAAGGACGACCATATAGCAAGGGAGGCCTACGGAACACTCTCTAATAATTTACATGGGAAGAGGTTCTGTACATGAATAGACATATATAATGTACAAATGAAGCAGACTGTGTACACCTAGGACAAACCATATTCTAATCATTACCCCGATTAAAAAAAATTAAAACAACGAACAAGAAGGAATGAGACATAAACTCATGGGGTTTTTCTCCTGGCACATTCCATTCTAATTTACAACCTAGGAACATGACTTCCAGAGAGACTCTGCTGCCCTAGTAACCACATTTAGGAATGGAGAAATGCTGCCGCCTTGTGGCCGTTTCCCACAACAGCAGCTTTAAACCCAGTGCTAATGGTCCCTAAATATTCATAATCATTGCAGGCCTGTAAATGACACCTCCCCTCAAAAAAAAATCTTGGGGTCGACAATCGACCAAGAAATTCCAAAGAGGACAAGCTTCCGAGAAGACAATTTCAAGAGGTATATTGTACTCCCACTTTTTTCCTTTTATGTTGAATAAAAAAGATAAAGGTATGGAAAATGCTGAACATTAGGAATTATTAAAAACATGCAAATCCAAATTACAAAAACCTACCAGCTCACACCAGTCAAAATGGCCATGAGCAAGAATTCTGCCAACAATGAATGCTGAAGGGGCTGTGGAGAAACGAGTACCCTCAGTGCTAAGTGGGACGTGGTAAGAGTCACTAATGAAAACACAATGGAGGTGCTTTGAAAAGGTAAAACATTGAGCTGCCAGTCAATCAAGCATACCCACTGCTGGGACTATCACCTGAGAAAACGAGAATCCACAAGTCACAGGCTGGCAATCATGCACTCCAGCAACATTTAGCACAGTCAAAACTTAGAAGCAACGAACATGTCCATCAACAGAGGAATGCACAAAGAAGAAGTGGTCCATACACACAGTGGAATAATACTCCAATAAAAATATAAATTAGATGTAAAAAAACATAAGTAAGAAGACATAAGCTTTTGGGTTGTTTATCGGGGCACACTCCACTCTAATTTATAACTGAGGAACATCACTGGCAGGAAGGTCTCTTTCACTTGGTACCAGATTGGGGGACGTAGAAATGCTGCTGCCCCCTGGCCGTTACCTGCAACAACAGCTTTGAAATCTGTGCTAATGTTCACTTCGTATGAACAAGGACTGCAGGGCTGTAAAGGAAACCTGCCCTCAAAATGACTGGATGAAGGTAAAGGCCAAAAAGTTTCAAAATGTGGCACATACTTCAAGAAACCCATTTGAAGAAGTAAGCTGTACTCACAGTTTGAAAAATAAAAGGACATTCCTGAAAGCTCAATTTCATGGGATTATGAGACATATGCAAATCCATCCAGAAACAGGTATCAGCTCACACCACTCAGAATAACCATCAGCAAGAAACTGCAAATAATCAATGCTGAAGGGGTTGTGGAGCAATGCATACCCTAAGTTGAAGTGGCACGTAACCTGGTGAGAGCCCCTGATGGGAACACAACGGAGGTGCCTTTAAAGGGTAAACATTGAGCTACTCTATGATCCAGCAGGCCCACCTCAGGGTCTATAACCTAAAAAGACCAAATTGGAAAGACACAGGCAGGCAGATCTGCACTGCAGGAGTATTACAATAGCCAAGACATGGAAGCAAGCGTAAAGATCATGAACACATGACTGGATAAAGAAGAACTGGTTCATGGGCTTCCCTGGTGGCGCAGTGGTTGAGAATCCGCCTGCCAATGCAGGGGACACGGGTTCGTGCCCTGGTCCGGGAAGATCCCACATGCCGCGGAGCAACTAAGCCCGTGAGCCATGGCCGCTAGGCCTGCGCGTCCGGAGCGTGTGTTCCGCAATGGGAGAGGCCACAAGTGAGAGAACCGAATACCGCAAAAAAAAAAAAAAAATAGAAGAACTGGTTCGAGTAGAGTTGGAATATTAGCCAAGGCAAAAAAATGAAACAATGCCATTTGCAGCACCCTAGATGCTGCACCTAGAGGTAATCACGCAACTGGTAGTAAGAGAGAAAGTGAAAGATACATATGGTATGATATCACTTATAGGTGTTACCTAAAAATTGGTACCAATGAAGATATTTCCACAGAGAAAGGCAATCACAGATTCATTAAACAAACTTATGGTTCACCAGATGGAAAGGTGTGAGGATTGGAAACATCACGACATTGGGGTAAACAGAGATATACAAACACATGTGAAATATATAATCACCCAAGACCTACGGCATACCAAGAGAACACGACTCAGCATTGTGTCATAACCTTCATGGGAAAAGGATCAGAAGAACAATAGATATATGTATGTGTGTTTACAGAACCAAATCTTGCACACCTAGAACCAACAAAACATTATAATCAAATTTGCTGTGATAAAAAATAAAATTGAAAAAACAAACAAGAAGTAATGAGACATAAACTCATGGGGGATTTTCCTGTCACATTCCATTCTAATTTACAACCTACAGCATAACTTCCATTATGGCTATGTTGCCCTGGAAGCCAGATTTGGTGAGGAGAAATGCTGCCGCCTTGTGGCCGTTTCACACAACAGCAGCATTAAACCCTGCGCTACTTGGCACTTAAT